>NW_027493917.1:0-360521 GCF_021521415.1 Bidens hawaiensis
GCGGATATGCGGGGTTGGATCCAGATTGCGTGTCTGGGTTAATGGGTTTGGTATAAACTTTGGCAGAAATTGCAAAATGGTCCTCCAACTATTGAGATGGATATAAAAATAGGTTAAAGTAAGGTTTAGGATTAAAATTGAATATGTTTAAAAGTTGATTTATTATATTAAATAATTATAATAACCAATAATATTAATATAATATTAACTCGAATAACGCGATGTTTTTATTGATAAAGTTTCCCGAATATATAAAAATAAAAATGGGTCGGGTAATATCAATTTGGAAAACCCGAGTTGTTACATTATTGGTGGATGAAACCCAATGTATTCAAACAAACAAACAACTCACTGACTATTATTTACAAACGATACTGACTCAAACATTGACTCTTTTTGAGCTTTTCTTTGATTTTCCAACTTTTTTTTTGACATTATAACACTAACATCACATAAGCAAATAACTGACCTGAGACATTTGTACATTGTGTACTATGCTCGACAAATAACTTTAATACAACTCTTATCATACCGGGTTTCATCCACAATGTTAAAATAAAAGGCCAAGGCTAACACGACTTGTAATGTGGGTTAAAAAGAACAAAGAAAAATAGGATAAGCAACAATTGGCTCCTAAGGGATAATTTAGGGTAGGGAGTATTATTTTATTTTTTATTTTATTATTATTATTAGTCTTTTTTTGTGTAACACCAATATAAAAGAGGTTTTCTAAAGTCCTATTTCTCCATACAAGTGGTGGCATTAAGATCTCGAAATGCATGAGACAACCAAGTTCTAGATATCATGGACATACTGGTTACTCTCTATAATGACACTCATATGACATGTGTATATACTATATATAATATGTGTATAATATATAAGGCAAATCTCACACACATACCAGAGGAATTAGGCTGCCGACATGAAACATGTGTACCCATCCCCATGACTCGTTATCCACATCTAAAAGGTCCATTATAATTTTCCTTTCTGAAAAAAATTTGCATGGGAAGACTTTCGAGAAGCTTAAAAACTGACCATGACCGAACACTTCTACTTGGCATTAATAATAGCAATTAATTATTTACAATTCCGGCTTTTGCGCACAATCAAGGCACTTTAAGGCAAAAATTTTAATTTTACTCCTATCCTCACACTTGAGGTTAACATTGTCCTCAATGTTTAAAATTTAGCAATATAAAATATATTATTGAGGACAAGGTTAAAATTGATTGATTATAAATTTTAAAACCGGGCTTAATGTGATGGTCCTAAAAATTATACAACTATACAATTACACTTTTAACAATAAAACTAATAAAACAAAAAGAATTATGAAAGAAAAATCACATAATAAGAAAGTAAGCAACTCAAGTACACTCGTGCTTGCGCTCAACGAACCCGGTTCCTCAATTCACTCAACAGAATCTGCAAACTCTCACATGTGTAGAAGTACGCTTCTCACAACTGTTAGGATAGATCTTTTTAAACCGTTTATAAAACCGTTAATTTTAATTACCAAGCCAAGTTAAATAAATTTCATAATTAAATTTGTTAAACTAGTAAAATTGTTAAAAGACCTAACTCACTTTCGTAGGAATCACGATTGCATTCAGCGTATGCAACAAGCCCTTTAAACCCCCTGGTAGCCCGGTGGGACGAGTGAGGTATCGTGAGGGTTTATAGTAAACAACACCCACAAAGTTCAAATACAACACAAAATATAAATAAACAACAACAATTATAAAAGTTATGCATATATTACCCAGCCGATTACCCCTTTATACATTTTTCCCTTAAGTATATTAAGTTTAGTATAGACCATCATGATATAAATACAAAATTAAAGAAAAAATAGAGCTGATACTGCTACCGCATCCATCATCAACTCCTCTTCACTGGCCTCGCCGGTGCCCGAACCTCCTGCCTTATAATCATGCCCAACATAACCCGACCCCCCCACGTCAGATGACGACCTCAGATAGTGTGGCATCGGTACCTGCAAATGATCAAATAAAGTCCGAAAACATGTCTGACTCTCCTCATGCATTGCCAAATTCCTCTCAAACACATACTCTAGGGTCAACAACTGTGGCTGTGGCAGTATACGTGTCGGCCGTGATGCTCGTATGTGCGGCTAAGCAAGTGGTCTCTCAATCTGATGTCTCTGCGAACTACTGCCTGCCCCAACTGATACACGTGTCTCCACCAGACGTGGAGGATCCTCATACGTACAAATACCCTCCTTCTGTGCATCATCTACATTCAAAAACTCTGTGTCTAGACCCGGAGTCAAATAATAATCAGAATATTTCTCAAACACCCCAATGCAGCTGCAATCTGTGAGATAATGGGCCCCAAAGACAACCTAGTCGACAGACCCTCAGCACGACGTCCACCCCGACCCATGGATGATAATAAAAGGGTAGCCATGTTAACATCATGTTGGCCAATAATGCTATACAAACACATCAAGTCCAGGTTGCTACACTTATCGTGACCCGACTGACGGCCAATGAACGTAGAAGAAATAACTCTATGAATGTACCTTTGAACGGGACCCCGAATGGCAGATGAAACCACATTACTAGTATGTGGGCCCTCAGCAATAGTAGATGAAAACGCAGCCAGATTAGTGGTTGTAATCCAATACCGTTAGGTCCCTAGAGTATAACCTTGAACACTCTCCGTGAATGCACACATCTGCACCTCTTCCTTAGTATACAACCCAGTAAGTACCGCACATCTCGGCACTGACATCTCAAATAACTACCTTCCCAACGAAAATGATACCGCATGTTCGCCATTGAAGTCACCAGTCTTGTGTCTAAGTGTAGCATAAAATTCGCGAACCAACTCGACATATTATTTCCTCTCAAACCTCAATACCGTGGCCCAACGTGGTCCCAACAAATTCCTAACCCTCTCAGCCTGACCCAATGTGCCCAACAACTCCAAATCAAACGTACGATGACGCAATAGTGGCACATCCGAAATCCTATCATACATTTCCCTTTCCGCGGTATTCAAATTGAACCTCAATATAATATGTGGTGTATCCTCGTCACCTATAATCTCGTTAGTCGACGCCCTGACAATCGGAATTTCTTTACCACATAACGAATATGACGACCATATTGTTGAACTACCAGGTCAAACTCGGGCTGCATACGAGGTCGCTTTCGCCTCGCGGGTCTTGAACCACTTTTTTCTTGTGACATATATGCCAAATAATAATTCTAATAATCAGTTCGGGTCACATGTAGTCGTATTGAAAACCGTATAGCTTTTCGACCGCGATTTTCACTACGATAAAACAATAACTATATATATATATACACACACATGTATAATTATAAAACTAGAAAAATAAATAAAACAAGATTGTCGGGAATGCAAGTATAAAGCTTCGAAAACTCGGTTTATTCACCCGAATGGAGTTTGAGTACGGGAGATTAACCGTTTACTCGTGTAAGGTGTCATTAATACTAATAATTCCCGACAATCCAACGACACAACAACGAACCAAAACAAAAGTATACAAAACTTTGTCCCGACATTCAAAAATTTACCAACCCGGGAAAAATCCAACCTCAAAAACTCATCCCGACAATCCTAAAATTATTAGGCTCGGGTAAGAACCCGACAACACTCTTTTTCATCTTCAAGTTATCACTTGTTAAACCCGAGCATGCCCGACACCCAAATCCACATAACCCGGTTCTCACTTACCAACGATTTTTGAATTCAACATAATCCATACCCGACACCCATTTAACCCGAAAATTCAAAACAAGTACATAATCAAATCATAATAACTAAACTCGTACCTGGGTTCGGTTGAACAAGAAATTACAAAGTAATGGTGTTAGCGGCAGGGGCTGGTGTGGTGGTGTTCGCCGGATGGCGGAGGTGACTGTGGTGGTGCTGTGGTGACGGGAAGGTGACTATAGTGGTTTGGTGATGGTGTAGCGATGTGTGGTATGGCAGAGAGGTGGTGGCCGGAACAGGAGTAAAAACCAATAACAGGAGTAAAAACCAAGAACGGTGGCCGGAACGAGAGAGACGGTGTGGTGTAGTGGTGGTGCTTGGTTGAGGTGTGGTAGACGGCGGCAGGGGATGTGGGTGTGCGGTGGTGAGTGTGGGTATTGTGACGGTGCTGCGGTGGATGTGTGTGGTGATGGAGAAAGACGGACGGAATTTTGGGTGCTAGTTTGTTTTGTGGTTTGTTTTGGGAGAAGTTAAGTGTATTGGTTGGTGGTGGGTACCATATGTACCTCCTCATTATCATAAGTTCTTTTTCTTTTTTACATAATAGACTTTAGCTGGACGCTAACGTCTCACCCTGGTGACTTAGTGCCACTCTATTCGCACTTTTCACAGAAAACTTTGGCAATTTGCTATGTTGAAGAAAAAATTCTATCTTTCAATTTTTTTTATTTTCATGAATTCCTTAGCCAAATTTTCAACATGTGAACTTAAAATACTTACCTGGCACTCTGCTTACTTGATATTTTGTTTACCAACACAAACGGAAAACACTCTGCGTTGTGTCTTCCACACACTCGATCTTTGCAATACACTGAACACTTGAGATAAATGATTAGAAAAACAAGACTCATAATACAAAGTATACACTTAAAGAGCTGGTTTGCCTCCGAGTTAGCGCTAAATTTAGTGTCTACAGCAAGACACATCTTGGTTCTTATTCAACCGAATACGTCGGTTAGTCTGCAATGAAGCAAACCTCCGACTCTTGCACTTCTTTATTCAAGTCTGCGTCTTCTAAATCTGGTTTTAATCGATGTCCATTAACAACTTGCCTCAAATGATCATCAAAATCCTCGATTTCCAATTTACCATTTTTACCAACTCGTTTGACTTGATATGGTCCTGTCCATTTGCTCTTCAACTTACACGGGAATAACTTCAAACGTGAGTTCTATAACCACACTCTTTCACCTTCCTCAAACGTCTTTCTCCTCAGCTTAGCATCATGCACTCTTTTCATCTTGTCTTTATAAGCTGATGCAGATTTATATGTCTCATCTCTCAACTCCTCCAACTCACACAAGTTCAACTTCCTTTGCTTATCTGCGCATTCATAATCTAGATTGATATTCTTAAATGCCCATAACGCACGATGGTCTAGTATAACAGGTAAATGGCATCCCTTCCCATAAACCAACCGATAAGGGGTGGTTCCAATAGGCGTTTTAAAAGCCGTACTGTAAGCCTATAATGCATCATTTAATTTATTTGACCAATATTTACGATCAAGCCTTACTGTCTTTTGCAAAATCTTTTTAATTTGCCTATTAGAAACCTCCACTTGGCCACTCGTTTGAGGATGATATGGAGTGGCAATGCGGTGGTTAACGCCATTGCGTTTAAGCAATTTGCCTAAATTAAAATTTTTAAATTTTGAACCCCCATCACTGATTATGACACGAGGAACACCAAATCGTGAAAATATGTTTGATTGGACAAATTTGCAAACTACGGTATAGTCGTTTGTCTTGGTGGCGATTGCTTCTACCCATTTAGAAACATAGTCAACCGCCACCAAGATATATAAATTCCCGTAAGAATTTGGGAAGGGGCTCATGAAATCAATCCCCCAAACATAAAATATGTCGAAAACAAGGATGGTTGCATGGGCATCTCTTCCCTCTTTGAAATTCCACCCATTTGTTGGCATTTAACGTAATTTTTAACAAACTCAGCTGCGTCTTTAAAGAGGGAGGGCCAGTAGAATCCACAAGTTAAGACACGATGCCCCGTATTTTGTCCACTAAAATGTCCACCACATGGTGATGAATGAGCATGGTATAGGGAACTCTTGACTTCCTCCTCCGGAATGCACCTTCTCATCACTTGATCGACACCCACCCGAAACAGGTCTGGATCTTCCCAAACGTAGTACTTTACCTGTGATAAGAAATGCCGCTTCTTCTTCTTGGGCAAAAATTCAAGAACTGTATCTACAACAAGAAAATTAATAATGTTAGCATACCAAGGTAAAGTTGAAACATGAAATAGTTGTTCATTCGGAAATGACTCATTGATGGCCCTAACATCTTCTTCCTCATCTCCAATTAATCTGGATAAATGGTCCGCGACCACATTCTCGCTCCCTTTCTTGTCCTGGATCTCCACATCAAACTCTTGAAGTAGCAAAATCCATCTGATCAAGCACGGCTTTGCATCCTTCTTTGCCATCAAATATTTCACTGCACTATGATCTGAAAACAAAACAACTTTGCTTCCCCAAATATAAGATCGAAATTTATCCAATGCATATACTACCGCTAGCAACTCCTTTTCCGTGGTAGTGTAATTAATTTGAGCATCGGAAAGAGTTTTGATCGCGTAGTATATGGCAACGGGTTTCTTATCCACTCGTTGACCCAAAACAGCCCCGACCGCGTAGTCACTCGCGTCACACATAATTTCAAACAAAAATGACCAATTGGGTGACATCAAGATCGGGGCTTCAACTAATTTGTTTTTAAGCACATTAGAAGTGTTTAAGCAATCTTCATAAAAAACAAATGGTACATCTTTTAATAACAGATTACACAACGGTTTTGTAATAACACTAATCATTTTTATAAATCGTCTGTAAAACCCGGCATGTCCGAAAAATGACCGGATTCCCTTAACATTAGTAGGAGGTTAAAAATTAGATATAACATTAACCTTAGCCCGATAAACCTCAATCCCCCTACTCGAGATGACATGCCCCAAAACCGTTCCCTCTTGCACCATAAAATGGCTCTTTTCCCAACTTAAGACCAAATTCATTTACACACATCTTTTTAAAACTTTTGTTAATTCAGTTAAGCATGATTCAAAAGATGAGCCGAAAATAGAAAAAACATCCATAAAAAATTCAAGTGAATCCCCGACCATATCTGAAAAGATACTCATCACACACCTTTGAAAGGTGGTTAGGGAATTAAACAAGCCAAAAGGAATTCCCCTAAATGCGAAAGTACTGTATGGACACGTGAAAGTAGAGGTGGACAACAAAACCGGTTCCTGGAACCGGTTCGACGGAACCGAACCGGAACCGAACCGGTTCCTACCCGTTTTTCGTAGGAACCGGTTCGGTTCCGTTTCAACCCGACGATCCGGGACCGGTTTGACATGTTTGGAGGTGGACCGGGTAGGAACCGGAACCGAACCGGAACCGGTTCTGGAACCGGTTCGACCGGAACCGGTTCGGAACCGGTTATAGCCGTTGGAGTGGTTCTAGCCGTTGGGAAACGGTTTTTATGGCCGTTTTTTGACCGTTGGGGTCAAAAATGGCCGTTTTTTGGCTCCCCAAACACCCCACTACTAGTATAAATAGGTATTTGGTGTAATGGGTTCATCACAACACTCAAAACGCAAACCCGAACGCAAAAAAATACAAAAAAACGCTATTACAACGTTCTGAGTTCTCTAATCTCTTGTTTTCTCTTCTTCTATATTCATATTTGTTGTTATGGCTGCCTCACAATCATCGGTTGGTCAAGGTTCCACCGCCGGACCAAGTTTCGTTCGTATTGTACCTCATAATCGTAATCAAGAGATTTGGTGCAATTGGGATTTGGTTGAATTGAGTGACCATTCATTGAAGGCTCGGTGCAAGTTTTGTGGGATTTATTTAAACCCACTTTCGAATTCAAATTTGAAGAAACACATCGAAAGACCGTATTGCAGGGCGTTGAAACAGAACGTCGAGTCGCAACAAACGCAAATGGATAGTGAAGGCGGAATATTTACATACCAAATTGATCGAGTTCAAGATCGTATGGCGAAGTTTGTGATTCAAGAAGCTTTACCGTTTAGCCACTTCGACAACCCTCGCTTAACCGCCATGATTCGAGATACGCTTCAACCACAATACACTCACGTAAGTCGTCATACTCTTAAACGTTATTGTTTAAAATTGTGGAAGAAGGCCAAAGAGGTACTAATTGCATATTTTGAAAATATAAATACGGGAATAAACTTAACTACTGATGTTTGGTCGGCTCCACATGGTCTACCCGAATCTTATCTTTGTGTCACCGCTCATTGGGTAGACCCGTCATCGTGGGAAATGATGAAACGCACCATTGCTTTCGAACTCTTTGAGTATCCACATACGGGAGATAATTTGTTTGAAATTTTAGATTATGTTATAAAAACTTATAAACTAGAAAATAAAATATTTTCAATTGCATTTGATAACGCGTCGAATAATACATCGGCGGTTGATAAATTAAAATTAAAATATACGCCGATTTGCAATGGTGTATTTTTTCACTCAAGGTGTGTTGCACATATCATTAATTTAATCGTGCGAGACGGACTTGCTTCGGATGAGGTTACATCGGTTATAAACGATTTTAGAGTAATGCTACATGAAGTTTTTAAGAAAAGTAAAAAAAGACAAATGGATTATAGAAAATTTTGTAAAGATACGGGAAGAAAAGCTTTGGGAGCTAATTGGGATGTACCTCATCGATGGAATTCCACTTGCATAATGTTTCAAAGTGCTTTGAAACAAAGAGACACTTTACAAATGTTTCATTCTAGTCTTGCCGAGAATGATTTGGCAATCCCCTTTTCAAATGAGAAATGGGAAATTATCAATGACTTATCGACTTTTCTTGAAGTTTTTAAAACATCAACTACGAAACTATCGGGAACGTATTATCCGACAAGTCCCTTGGTTCTTTCGGAGTTATTTTTAATCGTTAACAATCTTAAAGAATTTGAAAATAAAAGTCCAATGTTTTCAAACATCATATTACCAATGAAGTTTAAATTAAAAAAATACTTTCTTGAATTGCCACCGATTTTTACTTGCGCCGCCGCTTTAAACCCAATGTTAAATGTTACGGGGGTTGAATGTGTGATAGACGAAATTTTTTCAGCCTTAGATATGCATGAAGTTGACCCAAACTTTTCAACAGAGGCACAAAATGATTTTAACTTGAATTTTAAATTTATGTATGACTTTTATATAAATAAATATGGGTCAAACATACAGATGCCTACGCCGGGGGGGTCTTCATCAAGTTCAAGTGCTCCTAGAGTACGAGACCCCATGATTAGCCTTATGAACACCGTTCGCAACGTAACGGCTAAAAAACAAAGGGGTAACACCCCTTCAAGCGAACTAGGAAGGTATAGTGCATATGATTTCTCTACCGGTTTATCCGAAGAGGAATATGGCACTTTTGATGTTTTGGCTTGGTGGAAGGTAAAGGAAACCGAGTTTCCGATTCTTGCCACCATGGCCCGTGATTTACTAACCGCCCAAGCTTCTACGGTAGCTTCGGAATCTGCTTTTTCTCTTAGTGGCAGGGTAATATCGGTGAGAAGAACAAGACTGAATTCGGAGTCGGTGGAGATGTGCATTTGCTTGAAGGATCACTTGGACTCAATCGATCGTGTTCAACACGTAACCACTCTGGAAGACGAAACACCACTTGATGTTCGAGTGCACGACGAACAAGAAGGCGTTTCTACAAGTAATTCTGATGAATAAGTCGCCACTCAATAATTACGACGAACAAGAAGGCTTTTATAGAAATAATATGTCACAACTTTATATTTATAAGTTTAATGTTTTGTTAGTTTGTTTTTGAATATTTTAAAACATGTAACCTTTTTTTTTTGAACTTCTTAAAGTAAATAAAATGAATTTTATGTTAATTGTTTTTTTTATTTAACATGTTATACAAATACGAGCAGCGGAAACGAAAAACGAAAAAAAAAATTATTTTTTACACTGTAACCGGTTGGAACCGGTTACAGTGTAAGAACCGGTTTAGGAACCGGTCAGAACCGGTTCCACCGGTTCCGGGTCCGAGGGTTGGGGAACCGGTTCGGTTCCCTAACCGGTTTCGAACATGGAATCGGTTTAAACAGTGATGTTGACTAATGGAACCGGTTCTGAACCGGTTCCGGTTCCTTTGACCAACCCGATTTGATCACCTATACGTGAAAGTGGTCTTATGTTGGTCATCGGGGTGAATAGAAATTTGATTGTACCCTGAATAGCCATCAAAAAAGCAATAAATTTTCTAACCTGATAATTTTTCGGTGATTTGGTCAATGAATGGTAGGGGAAAACAACCATTGGATGTCGCGGTATTTAACTTCCGGTTATCAACACAAATTCGCCACCCGGTTACTGGTTGGGTAGCAATTTCTTCACCTCTCACATTACGGGTTATCTGAATACCCGCCTTCTTCAGAACCATTTGTGTTGGACTCACCCAAGTACTATCCGAAAATGGGAAAATAATTCCCGCATCCAACCATTTCAAAACTTCTTTCTTCACAACTTCCCGCATGTTCGGATTTAACCGTCTTTGTGCGTCATGTGCGGGTTTCACCTCGGGATCCATGATAATCTTATGCATCACAATAGACGGACTAATTCCCCTCAACTCTACATCATGTGCTGCCTTATGTTCTTTCAGCACTACCATCAATGCCCTTTCTTGATCTTCTTCTAAATTAGAGGCGATGATGGCGGGTAATGCATCATTTTCTCCCAAAACACTTATTTGAGGTGTTTTGGGAGTTCCTTCAACTCGACCACCGGAGGACTCTCAAGTGAAGGTTTTAATTTGGAGTCAATAGTGTCCACTAGTTTCTCCACCTGTTGAGACCATGGTGGTTTCCCGATACTTGCAGCATAAACTTCAACTGCTCTTTCCTCTTTCTTCAACTGATGTGAATGCTCTACTGCTAACCTGCAGAAAATAACACACTCCTCTGTGGCATCTTCCTCATTTTCATGAGGATTCAGCCCGTCAATGATTTTAGCTGCGAAGCATTCATCACTCACCAGGGGGTTAGAAACGTTTGAAAAAACATTTAATCAAGATTTTTATTCCCGAAAGCCATGTCGACTACCCCGGTTCTACAGTTTATTAAAGCATTTGTGGTTTCCAAAAAGGCCTACCGAGAATCACGTTTGGTTGCCGTTTTGGGTCAACTATGACATAGTCTAGAACCAGAAAGTCAACCGGGTAATAAAAATCCTCGATCATAACAATTACATCAGTAACAATTCTCCTAGGAAGCTTAAGGGTCAAATACGCCAACACCACGATGGTGTAAGCTTTTTTAAAGTGGACCAAAATTATATTGGTCATATAAGCTTCCCGGTAGAAACTCATCCCGGCTCCAAAATCCAATAACGCCCTCGTCATTTTAAAATTGCCCACTTGAATGGGTATTATTGGCGTGCCCGGATCTTGTAACTTGGGTCGGAGGATTACCTTCAAAACTGAACTCACATTAGCCATTGATCAATCTGTTTAGGCATGTTATGAGTTCGTTTTTTAGTACACAAGTCCTTCAAGTATTTAGCATATGTGGGGACTTCTTTAATAGCATCAGTGAGGGGTAAATTAAGTTTTACTTGTTTAAATACCTCCCACATTTTCTCCTGTTGTGGGCCCCTCTTTTTCAATGACGATGTTGCGGGATTCACCAGCGCCTGAGGAAACGGAACGGTTTTACCCGTGGGGCCCGTCTCCTTGGCGGTCATTGGTTCTTTTTCCTTTACTGATTCGTTTATAAAGTTTTTATTAATAGATTTTTTCGGTGTATTTATCGGTTCAGTTTCCACCTCATCATCACTGTTCCCAATTTCCCCCAAGTCTTCCACCACTCCTTCAACGAAGGTTGATGGTGGATTTACCCCGTTATAAAAAAACTTTACCATTCCTAAGGGTACTTACCTGGTTAATGTAGGTGTTCTTCCCACTTGAAGAACTGTTCAACTGATGGCTAGGATTATTCAAAGTGTCACTCGGTAATTTGGATGGGTTTCTCTTTAGGCTCTCTATTTCTTCAGCCAGTTGACCCACCCGTTTATCTCTTGCAGCATTTGCCTTCTCTTAAAGCTCCAATCTCTGATTCAACGACTTATTCTGAGTCTCTTGATCTGCCTTCATTTGATTTATGGTCTTGGTTTGAGCTTCTTGATCTCTCTTCATCTCCTTCAAAAAATTCATAACATCTTTCGTGAACTCTTCTTTGTTACCCGAGGAATTTCCTTGCCCTTACTGATAATTCTTTTGATAACCCTTGTTATAACCCCCAGAGTCTCTTTGATTGTACCCACTCTGACCACTGCCCGAACTATTCCCATACTGTTTCTGGTTCGATTGATAATCTGCCTTCTGAGAGCTACCCCTCAAATTCGTCATCTGCTGCGTGTTCTGGTTTCGATAACTGAAGTTGGGATGATTCCAGAGGCCTGTATGTTAAGTCTTTGCTATCATATTATTTTATTTCCTTTCACCCTGCACATAGTTGACATCCTCTTCCTCAGTATCTTCATCTTGCACAACCCCACAACTCGCAACCTCGTGCCCTAACTCACCACAACCTTAACATACCGGATATGTTTTTCCCGAATTCCACGCTCCTTGTACACCTACAACCAACAGTGATGTGTGAAAAATGTATATAATATTAAAAACCAAGTTTTACCGAATTCACCTAAAAAACACACAATCGGCAAGTGTACCGATCGCAATGTAGTTAGCAAGTAAGAACGGATATCGAACCTAGGACACTATGGGTAAACTTTAATTATTAAACCTAAAAGATTACTGACCTAGACTTTCTTTTGATTTTTTAGAATTTTTTATATTAATTAAACTAATAAAACTTGACTAATTAAAATTTAAACTAAAAATAAAACTGTAAAAAAATTGGGTTTAAAACAAATATGAGAAACGACTACCTAGGTAATGGAATCCTACTAGTTAAATTAATAGCTAACGAACTTGACTTGGTTGAAAAACAATATCTTAAAAATATGACACTAAAGACCACTAAAGTACGCTAGATCGCCTCTCGGCCTCACCGACGACACCCTAGAACTTTAATGACATATGAAGCTCAATTGTTAAAGGTTTGGATCACCTCCCAGTCTCACCTTACCTAATAATACTATGGTACCCCAAAACCCAAATCACCTCCCGGTCTCTTCGGATACAATATATCTTAATATAAAGAGGGTATTTTTAATTAACTTGAACAAAACGTGTATCACAATAATCTAAGGGACCTAGGATAATTCACTCCCGTGCAATTACTACCCAAACCCGCAAAAAAAAAACAAAGATGACACAACGCTAAATTGCCTCCCGGCCTCTTTAGAGATGGAACAATAAAATCTAATAAACTTTTATAAAGAATTTATACGGTTATTTCGACCATAAATCGCAAACATGTTGAAAAAATAAAGTAAACAACCTAATCATGTGTGTAACAATCACCAAAAAACTATTGAACACAAGTGGAATAAATATTAAAATAATAAACTAGATTTAATTACTCAACCATATCATGAGCAAACCAATAAAAACTTTACCATAATATTAAATCAACCAAAGTCAAATAAATAGTTCGTCAAACCATTAATTTAACATAGTAATCAACCTAAACCTAGGCAGTATAAAGGTTTAGCTACTCATAATTAAATACGAAACAAAAATAATATATATGATAAAACTCATGAGTAGCCTTACAACTCACCAATAATAATGATATTTTTTGTTGACTTTCTCGACCAAAACCAAAAAGCAATATTATTCTTTTGACTTTGTGTTGTGCGAAAGAGGTACACAAATTGGCAGCCACAAACAAATTTACTATTATATTCTTCGATGTCTTCCAATCAAGCACAGTTGGTTCTTCAAGTTTTCTCTATTAATAATCACCTTTGAGTTCTTTGATTCCCTTTTGCCTCGTACAGTACGTCCCAAACAAAAGAAAACTCTATGTATATTATTATAATGTGAAACTAGCCGCCACACACAACCATTATCTCCTCCGCTTCGTATCTCTTTATATTCATTATGGTAGGGTTTTTTTTGTTCTTTGTATTTTCTTGTGGGCCCACCAACCATCAGTCCATTTAATATATTTTAACGAGCTCTCCTGCACTTTGTAAAGATTTATCACATATTAATAAATAAGTAATTAAAGCATGATTAACGTAGAATTTTATCTTTAATAAGTATGTGAACATACAACTCCACAAAATATGTGACCATTTATTCCACCAATTATTAGTTTGATACCATGGTGGTCTCAAATTTAGCATAAATACTTTAGTTTAGCTCATTTAAAAATTTAATATTTAAAATCCAATTATGAGCCAAATAAAAATATATTAAATAAAAACTGGCTCAAAATACTTGAAAGGGTAGGAAATATTTATATAATAACATGTTTATTTTAAACCATATCAAATATCCCCACACTTAAACCTTTTTCGTCCCTGAAAAATATATATATTGCAATGGAATCAGAATTCAAAACTAGTTTTCAAAACATATAGGTTATCTTTTAAGCACAGATAAACGCAAAAACCGCGATTGCCAATATTGTTGTTCACTTAAACCCAGTCATGTAACATCCCGAAAATTCTAGAATAATATTTAATGTTATACCTGCGTCGGGTGAATTATTTGAGTTAGTGGGATAATATGATAATAAAGCTTAAGGGGTAGCGGGCTTGGTTAATAGAATTAAAGATGGACCGGAAAGGAAAGATGGGCCTTAGGTCCATGGGCTTAAGGGAGTATAAATACCCCTTAAACCCTAATCCTTTCCATTTTTATCCAAATCTACACCATAGACTACACCTTGATAAACACACACAAACACCATCCTATAACCCGAGCCAAGATTCGAAGGTGTAAACCCGAACCCGTTGGTGTTAGATCTTCGTGAAGAACCAAAACAACATCAAGGCTTAACCGTGTTCGTAAACCGACTCGTTTAAGGTACGTCTATATTTAGAAATCGTTCATATAGGTTCGGCTTGGTTTGGGAAATCATAGATCTGTTATAGTATCTTATAAACGAGTCCAAAGCAACAAATCTTATGGAAATCGATTAACATTTGATGGGTTAATTGTTAGCCTAATAGAACCCGTATGTATATACATAAATCGCACCCTGTAAGCTCATATATTTGAATGATTGGACCCTTGGGGTTTGTGCGCGCTGCATAGACGATTCCAATGATACCTAAATCATGATTTTTCGTTAAGAAATGAAGATTTAATCTTAGATCTAATATAGTTTGACTGTTGGGTGTTCTTGACGATTTTGTCTTTGACCCCAAGTCAAAGTCTGGATAAGAACATAGATGATTCGTTATGATTGACCAATTCGTTACGCATTCATAACGAATGGGACCCAATTCGTGAGGCTTGATAACGAATGAGCTCTTAGTTCGTTATATATCCATTCGTTAGATAAGATAACGAATCTTGTAATTCGTTATATGCTCATTCGCTATACTAAGGTAACGAATCAGATGATGTTCAGATAACGATTTAGTATAACGAATCAAGTAACGAATCAGGTGATTCGTTACTTGCCAATTCGTTGTGTGAGGATAACGAACCAGAATAGCGAATTAGATAGCGAATTAGGCTTAATCGTTATAGCAAATGAGTTAGCGAATTGGACGATAATATTAAAATCCTAATGGAAAATGCGTTATAGCTTAACCCCAGCAAGGGGCTCTGCCCCTTGGACCCCGCTAGGGGCTGCCGCCCCTAGAACCCCGCTGCCAGGGGCGCTGCCCCCAGACCCCCGTTCGTTATAGCCTATTGTTATACTAGAGTCGTGATATGGGTAGTGATAGTTAATCGTTACGTGTAATTGTTATACAATTAGCTGTACACACCTCTCGGAAGGAGTAACCCTCAACAGTGAATGTAACCGAGTTCAGGTGGGTTTCTAGCCCCATTCCTTGTTATGTTTTCAGGGCTATGTGCATACTCGATGTGATAGTTAATACACTTACCCTAAATTGGTAAGTGTATGCCATGTATGAGTTATATGTTATCTATATATGTCTTGAATGAGAATGAAAGCTTGTCAGTGCGTGAACGATCTTCGGATATTGCATGTACTGCCAGGTTAATAAAATAGATATGAATATTGTGTGTAATGTAAAGATGAGGGCTTGTCGGTACGTGAACGATCTTCGGATATTGCACGTACTGTCATGTTATAAAAATAGATTTGAATATTGTATGTAATGTAAAGATGATTGCTTGTCGGTGCGTGAACGATCTTTGGATATTGCATGTATTGCCAAGTATAGTGATTGTCTCCTTATATGGATATTAAATAATAAGTTATGTACATAGTTCCTTCTACGGATAATATATATTGAGTGTTCCTTCTATGGAAAGCACAGTGTTCCTTTAATGAAAAACATAGTATTCCTTTAATGGAAAGCATAGAGTTCCTTTAATGGAAAGCATAGTGTTCCTTTAATGGAAAGTACAATGTTCCTTTAATGGAAAGCATAGAGTTTCTTTAATGGAAAGCAAAGTGTTCCTTCTATGGAAATATATAGGATGTTCCTTCTATGGAAGTATATAGAGCGTCCTTCTATGGAGAATTTATACAGAGCATCCCTCTATGGAATATATATATAGCATGGGCAATAGCCATGGTTCTTTTAATAGATATTATGTGACGTTCCTCTTATGGATATTTATACAGGGTTAAGATATGTATGTATGTAAGATATGTGTATGTATTGTATGTCACCTGATTGACTAGAACTCACTCAGCGTAGCTGACTTTTAGTATGCACGCAGGTTAATATGATTAAAGAGCTAGCATGAAGTTGGCCATGGCACTGATTGAGCGGCTGACATCTGACGATGAAAGAAATGGTGTTTTAAATATGATGTTTATTATCATGGTTTTAAAGAAAAGATTTGATGTTTTGTAATGAATGATTTAACTTAACGTTTCCGCGAAAGTTTTAATAAACTCTGATAAGAACTGTGTTTATGAGTAAATCCAACGTCCAAATTAGGGCTACCGAGTACGGGGCCTTACAAGCCACCAGCCTATGAAGCCCCCGATTGCATTAAGCGCTTTAAGTTCAAAAACCACGGCTACACCTACCCTATCTCAGACAAAGAGAGCTAGAAAAAATTAGAGTCAAAGCAAACTGGTTTGACAAATCACCATAAGCCAAGGACTCGTTGATGGTACTAATTAAATGCACTCGGTGAAATTTTGATGGATGAATGGTCATGTGGAAGCCGTACGAGCTATTCCTAAATATTATTGGACTTTGTCCTAAAACTTAAAACTTTATATATTGACTAAGAACCTTCGAGCCCCAATAGTGTATCCTCAGAGTCACCATCCCCAAGGTAACACGTAAACTCTAAGTCCCGTCTAGTATGTGCATCTTTGGCCTCTTTTACTAACTTTAAAGAATGCTCATTTGGCATTTTACAATACATAACTTTCTTCACAAGCATATGCTTTTCTTGAACAACTTTTGAGAATACACATAACTTTCAAAACATACTTCTTCTTCTTTTTTTTAATCAATTTTCTTTTTTTTTTCAATCTTTTATATCACCCTAAAATATATAACTATTTCTAAGCTCGTAAAAAGATGGACATGTGGTGGTGTGCTGATTTGAGTGCATATAATTCTTACAATCTCAAAGTTTTCAGATTATGGTAATCCTCCCTAAGCATCGAAATTCGGCTTCACCATTTTTCAAATTATTATATATATAAAAACTAGCTAAAGAGGACTATCAAAACTAGTTGGGCCTACCGACACATCCCAAGTTTAGTGCGTTATCTTTTATTTAATCTCATATATAATAGTAGTTTTAAAAACCAATCTCAAATTTTTTTATCATTTTTCATTATTTGCAAAAAAATTCGTTAAAATTTCGGGACATTTTTTTAACCTTTTTTTAGCTATTTTTAATTTTTATATTTATTTTTCTTTTTTTTTTGTTTTTTTTAACCAAAAGAAAACGTCAGTTCCCATCCCCACACTTAAAATCTAATTGTCCCCAATGTAGGAATAGAAAAAGACAGAAAATAAAGCAGAATAAAAAATGTAAGCAAATAAAACAATAAATTGGAACAGAGTACCCTGGTAATATTGTAGTTATCTTCAAAAGTCTTGTTCCAAGGCGACCGTATAGCATTTCATTCACGGCCGCAGCTTTTAGGTGTCCTCTACAATATGATAGGCTTAGAAAAATCATCGTCCGGATGGAGATTGAGTACGAACGAGAAAATCCAATCCTGCAAAATAAAACTCAAAACAACCCAAAGCAGACATCAAACTGACTCTAAGGACTAATACAGCCTCAAAGAAAAATAAAATAAAGCAGAATAAAAATAAATGAAAATAATGCAACTAAGTTTTATAAAAACTCTACAACTCGGGCAAAGTCCCGAGTGTGCTCTCCTCATCTACTCTCCAGGCGGATCAAGGTAGATCGCCCCCTCCTCGCGATCACCAAGTGGACCTCCAACATAATGCTTCAGTCTATACCCATTCACTTTCCAAGAATATCCATCCTCAACCTCTATCTTAACCACTCCATACGAAAGTGCCTCCTTCACAACGAACGGACCAGCCCATCGGGATTTCAATTTACCTGGAAACAACTTGAGTCGGGAGTTATACAGAAGCTCCTTATCCCCACACTTAAACTCTTTGGGACCCTTAATATGTTTATCATGACATTCCTTTGTCCGCTCCTTATACCCCCAACTTCTTTCATACGCCTCATTTCGTAGCTCCTCAACCTCATGAATATGAAGAAAACGACGATTCCCCACCGCAGATAAATCAAGATTTACGGCTCTTAAAGCCCAATACGCACGATGTTCTAACTCGATAGGTAGATGACACGCCTTTCCATAAACTAACCGAAAGGGAGTGGTCCCAATAGGCGTTTTGAATACAGTACAAAAGGCCTAGAGTGCGTCTACTAGCTTTTCAGCCCAGTCCCCGCGACTGTTCCCAACCGTTTTCTCTAAGATCCTCTTAATGGCACGATTGGTGTTTTCCATTTGACCGCTATTCTGAGGATGGTAGGCCGTAGAAATTCGATGAGTGACCACATAACGTTTCAGAACCTTATCCATCTGAGCATAACAAAAGTGGGTACCTCGATCACTGATCAGGGCCTTAGGAGTACCGAATCGAGCAAAGAGTTTTCGAAGGAATCCCACTACAACTCGCGTGTCATTTCTAGGTAATACTTGAGCCTCCACCCATTTGGACACGTAATTGACCGCAACGAGAATGTATCGGTTTCCTCTAGACATAGGAAACGGACCCATAAAATCAATGCCCCATATATCAAAGATCTCAACCACCTGGATGGGGTTTTGGGGCATCTCATTTCGGAATGAGATGTTACCGGCTCTCTGAAACGCGTCACATGAACGAACAAACTCATGCGCATCACGAAAAATAGTCGGCCAATAGAATCCCGCATCAAACACGCGTTTGGCGGTATAAGTTGCACCAAAATGGGCACCAATCGGGCCTTCATGACAATGTCGAAGAATACTACGAGCTTCATCACCAAAAACACATCTTCAAATCACCTGATCCGAGCCAATATGGAATAAGTACAGATCCTCCCAAATATAGAACTTGATATCTGCAAAGAACTTCTTCTTTTACTGATATGTCAGTCCGGGAACTAACTCACCAGAGGATAGATAATTCGCAAGATCAGCAAACCATGGAAACCCCTCATCACTCGCCTTTACATACAATAAAGTCTCACCCGGAAAATCATCACCAACCCCCTGTTCCCGCGTCCTGTCCAAGTCGGAATTTTCTAGTCGTGATAAGTGGTCAGCGGAAACATTTTCAGCTCCTCTCTTATCTTTAATTTCTAAATCGAACTCCTGAAGCAAAAGGATCCAACGAAGGATTCGAGGCTTCGCATCTTTCTTAGTGAACAAGTAACGTAGAGCCGCATGGTCAGAGAAAATGATAGTCTTAGAAAGCACAAGATATGAACGGAATTTATCGCACGCGAAAACAACCGCAAGAAGCTCCTTATCTGTCATGGTGTAATACTTCTAAGCATCGTTATGGGTCTTGCTAGCATAATAGATGGGATGAAAATGTTTCCCTCGACGCTCTCCTAACACGGCTCTAATAGTAAAATCGCTATCATTGCACATGATCTCAAATGGAAAAGTCCAACCAGGAGCAACAAGAATAGGTGCACTCACTAACCTCTCCTTAATCAACTCAAAGGCCCTAAAACACTCCTCACTAAAATCAAACGGCCTATCTTTCTCTAGAAGCTGGGTCATCATACAGGAGATTTTCGAAAAATATTTTATATATCGATGGTAGAATCCCGCATAACCTAAAAATCTACGAATAGACTTCACAGACATTGGCGGTGGAAGTTTGGAAATAGTGTCTACCTTAGCTCTATCTACCTCAATCCCCGCACTAGAAATCTTATGACCTAAAACAATACTCTCGCGAACCATAAAATGACACTTCTCCCAATTAAGCATAAGGTTCGTCTCTTCACATCTAGCGAGCACTCGATCTAAGTTACGCAGACAATCATCGAAGGAATTCCCAAAGATGGAAAAATCATCCATAAAGACTTCCATGGAATCCTCGATCAACTAATGAAAAATGGCCACCATGCACCGCTGAAATATGGCTGGAGCGTTACACAATCCAAATGGCATGCGTCGGTACGCGAATATGCCAAAGGGACATGTAAATGCGGTCTTCTCCTGATCACCCTGGGCGATGGGGATATGGAAATAACCAGAAAAGCCATCAAGAAAACAGTAGAACTTTTGTCCTGACAAACGCTCAAGCATCTGATCGATGAATGGAAGTGGGGAGTGGTCCTTTCGTGTGGCCTCGTTAAGTCTGCGGTAGTCGATGCAAACTCGCCACCCTGTTATAGTCCGTGTCGGTATGAGCTCATTCTTTTCATTCATGATAACTGTCATACCGCCCTTTTTAGGGACCACCTGGACTGTGCTAACCCACGCGGCGTCGGAGATCGGAAAAATCAAACTAACATCGAGCAACTTAATAACATCCTTCTTGAAAACCTCCTGCATGTTCGGGTTTAGCCTCCTTTGCGGCTGAACCACAGGTTTAAACTCGTCTTCCATAAAGATTTTATGCGTGCAGAATGACGGGTTTATACCTTTGATATCCATAAGCTTCCAGGCGATGGCATGCTTATGAGATTTTAGAATAACCATCAACTTCTCCTTCTCCTCCGTCTCCAAGCTCGAAGAGATGATGACGGGAAGTTGAGATCCCTCCCCTAAAAACGCATACTCGAGGTGAGATGGTAAATCTTTTAGCTCTAAAGATGGGGGGTTCTCAACTGATGGTTTTTCGATCAGAAACTCTCGCTCTTCAACCGCAAGGACATTAGAAAATATTTTGGAACTCATGATCGGGTCGTGTCCTCCTGTCTCAGGTAACTGCTCCTCCTCCTTCTCCTGCAACTCAAAATCAAATTCTGTCATCTCGAATGACTGATTTTACACATCGATGATTAGGGTGTCGGACATGTCTCTCTGGCAGACCTTTGTAAGTTAGTCGCCTACGTGCATCATGAAACTGTCGATGAAATAGAGAGTGTCATCATGCTACTGAGTATGCCTCATGGAATTCTGCACGTCGAATGTGACCGTGTCATCATGAACTCGAAGAGTCAATTTGCCATCGGCAACATCAATGATAGCGCATGCGGTGGCTAAGAAAGGACGGCCGAGGATGAGCGGAACATTCGAGTCCTCATCCATATCGAGAATGACAAAGTCGACCGGAAAGATGAATTTGTCCACCTTCACCAACATGTTCTCCACAATGCCCCTTGGGAACTTAACAGAATGGTCTGCCAGCTGGATACTCATTCGGGTGGGAAGCGGCTCTCCCACGTTAAGTTTGGCAAACACAAAATAGGGCATGAGGTTAATGCTTGCAGCTTTACCAATTAAGAAAGGAATGGTAAAGCTGCCCGGATCTGTCATCTTCTTAGGAAGCTTGTTCTTTACGGCGGCAGAACACTCCTCACTAAGAACAGTCGAAAGCTCCTTAAGTTTCTTTTTATTAGTGAGCAAATGTTTAAGAAACTTGGCGTGTTTTGGCATGTTCGCGAGGGATTCAATAAACGGAATGTTCACATGGAGCTTCTTAAGAATGTCGAGAAACCTAGAGTACTGCTCCGAATCATTCTTCTTCACTAGACGACCGGGATATGGCGGTTTTGGCTTATAGACGCGCACCGATTCCTGTTCAACCTGCTTCTCCTTCTCAAATAACACACCGCCTGACCGTGAGGTACTTGCTGGGCCACGCCTCTTGTTCACCTTATCAGGCGGTGTCTCTAACTCCAACTCCTCATCAACTTCCTCCTCACTTGGTGTATCTCTAACGCCACCTTGGCCTGAGCATTTTGAAATGGTTTAGAATAGGTTGGACCGGGATTAGGGACGGTGTTACTTGGAAGATTCCCCGAGGGTCGTTGATCAATATTTGCGGACAACTCACCAAACTTGGCCTCGAGATTCTGAAATGCGACCTGTTGTCCCTTCATGAACGTCTCATGCTGCATAAGAGTGGATTTGGTGTTGGCATCATTTTGTAAGAGCTGATTTAACAATTAAGATTGATTAGCCAACATCTCCTCGATCTTGGAAGTACTATTTGGTACAGGAGCAGGTTCCGGAGCGGGTTCTTGGAACATAGTCTGGCGTTGCTGATAACCGGTGTTACCTGCCCGCCAGTTAGAATTATTGTTTCGCCACCCAGAATTGAAGGTACGGTTTTGATTAGCAAGAAAATCTACCTCCTCCTGAGAATCAACGGGACAATCGGCTGTCTCGTGATTTCCACGACATATCTCGCACCTACGAGCTTGCAACTTAAGCTCTTTCATCTCCCTCTTGAGTGCCTCCACATCCACTGACACACTAGTATTCTGATCAACATGATGCACTCCACGTGATGCTGAAATGGCTGCGGCCTTGGCAGCCGAGACAGACCTTCTACTCGGTGTATGCTGATCCCCTAATGCTATGCTCTCGAACATTTCTTCAGCCTCCTCTATGGTGAGTTTATCGAGCAAGTTTCCTCCGTCAGCGGTATTGAACCGCTGTTGGGTTTCGGGAGTAAGACCATTATAGAATTTTTCAACCACAGTCCAATCGTTTAGGCCATGCTGAGGACAACGGCTTATAAGAGTTTGGAAAAGCTCCCACGCGGAATAATAGGACTCATCGGGGTCCATATGAAAAGAACGGATTTGTTCGCGTAGACGCCCGACCTTGGATGGAGGGAAATACTTCATAAGGAACTTGGATTGCAAGTTGGCTCATGTGGCGATTGAGGCGTTTGGAAGAGAGTCAAACCATTTAGCAGCACGACAGGAAAGTGAGAACAGGAATAACTTAAGATGAATGACGTCGAACGAGATATTATTAATATTAGAAGTTTCGCAGATCCGCATGAATCGGGAAAGGTGTCCCGAAGCACCTTCGTCATCCAAGCCGTGGAACTGAGCAGAATTAGTGATAGAATTCATGACGTGAGATGGAATATGCCAATTTTGGTTATTAGTCGCAGCAGGTCGGACAATTGCGGATCGGGCTCCCATGATGCCATCGCTGGCTCTAGCATGAACGGTCTGTCTCGGCGGTGGAACAGCGTCGCCCATATCTATTCTAGCAGTAGAGACGCTAACCTGGATGTCGGGTGAATCGCTCTCGCTATCTGTAGTCTCCTTTAGTCGCTCCTGAAACTCTCCCTCAGGCTCTTTTGATGCAGTGAATAAAGGTGGGCCTTGAGAACGGGTATTATGCATAAACTGAAAGAAAAATTATTTGATTATTTTTATTTTTTAATTTTTTTAAGGAAAAACTAAACCTAAAGGCACAAATAGCAAGTAAAGGCACCTAGAGGAAAAATAACAACTAACTAAAAAAAACAAATAAACAAATAAACAGATCAGATAATCAACTCAGTTTAAACAAAGAATTTGCCAGTGTCCCCGGCAACTGCGCCAAAAAACTTGATGTGTGAAAAACTGAGTTGAAAGATCTTAAATGGCAAGCCATGGATGGTAATGAAGTACAAACCGATTCGATGCATGAAAGAGGTTCCAATGAAGACTATGCCTCAAGATGTGTTGAAAGATCTTAAATGGTGGTATGTTGATTGCCAGACTGCTGAAGCCGTGATGGAAGACGAAGACGAACAAGAAGTGCTAAGAGTGTATGATCCGATGCATCTTGTTAATTTATCGAAAGCTGATCTGCAGGTGTTAAATGAAAAGAAGATATTTTATATTCCTGCTTGAAAAGACGAAGCGAGGAAATATCAGCGAGTAGTCACGGTCTGCGTAAGAGAGGGAGTGCATGCATGAAGATTACAAGACAAGTGCTTAAAGATCAAGACATGAAGCTACTGCCAGGGGGAGTCTGTTGGTGCATAATGTCAGTAGTTCATAGTCTAGTGTCTGTAATCGAGTCTGTAATGATTAATTATGTTTTATATGTCTTAAGCGAAGTTACTAACAAGTTCGCTGTTTAGGCGAACTTGTTAGTCAAGCGAAGTTATGGACAACTTCGCCTGAACATGCCAGGCGAAGTTGTCGTGTATTTATATAGGTTACGGCTTAGCTTAGAAAAGGAGTTCGTGTGATCATTATCGAAGTTACGAGAGCTGTAATGTGAGGACGAGAGTTCGTGTCTGTAATAGTGATATTGTATCACGTGTTTTGGTTATAATATAACGTGTTTGTTTATCGTATCGTGTTTGATCTATTCGTGTCTTCTACGCTCGTAACGACCTACGCAGGGATTCCGCACCTACGTAGATCGAGATATCTCGTGTTGATCCATCCAGGGAACCTACAATTGGTATCAGAGCCTTAGGCTCTTATGCTATGGTTCGAGATCTGCATTTTGGTGTTTCTGGCACGTTTCTGTGCGTTTCTGGCCGAACAGCGCCGCAGGCGAAGTTATTGTTCATCAGGCGAAGTTGCCGTCACTGTTCGTAGGGTTTCAGCGAAGATATAAGGTCTGGCGAAGTTATGGACAGGCGAAGTTATAGCCAGGCGAAGTTATGAACAGGCGAAGTTAAAAAAAAAAAAAAAAAAAAAAAAGAGTATTTGGAGTTTTCGTCTGTATGGCCAGGTGTACACGATTATTGTGAGACCGAAGACGTTGTTCCATCAATGAGTGAAACTTGTTATCTCTTGGTCTTACGTGTGAACAAATACGTGTCAACTCTGGATATGGAGTTGAGTTTGAGAATGGGATATTGATTGAAACTGGATATTGACACATATTTGGGTGTTTGTGGGCAATGAAATTATTGTTGTTCGAGGTTGACCAACTGAAGAAAGTCAAATTGAACTGAAGGTTTTCGTCATTACTGGATTGCGGTCAGATCATATTATTTATGTTATTTTCAAGGCGTTCGAGAATTGGATCCTGAAACGTGATGCTCATTTATTAAAGTGAAAATTCTGGAATAAGTTGGATTTAATCGGGAATTAAAGTGTTTATGTTCTTGATCGTTATCCCCGGTGATTGAAGATGCTTCAGATTAATTAATGGTCATGTGTTAGATTCTGTCAAGGTGGTTTTGTGATGAAATTGATCACTTGATGTTGAGTAGTTGAAGATTAAACCTTATCGTATGCCGACGAGTTGGTGAAGTTGTGGAGGAAGCCCAACTTCACGTGTTGGTGAAGTCAGATGGACTCACGTGATTGGTTGAGATGATCTATTGGCACGAGGATGCATGCATTTCAAAGACCTCAATCGTTATAGTCGGAGAAGCTTACACTGAAGGGAAGATCTGATATGGAAGACGCTGGGTGATTGGTAGATTTGTGAAGCTACAGGACAGTTTCAGACACGGCTGGTTGAAGAACAAACAGAAGATCATCAGTTAAGAGGGGGACTGTTGGTGCATGTTTTGTAACAGATGATCTTTTGTGTTTTTTAGAATTGAGAGCAACGGTCAAAGGGGAGACTGTTGGTGCATTTTGTGACCGTCGCTATGCAATTCAGACCAGCGGAGACGCCATAGGTGAAGTTAGAACAACTTCGCCTTAGGCGAAGTTAGAACAACTTCGCCAACGGCGAAGTTAGGACAACTTCACCTTAGGCAAAGTTATCACAACTTCGCCATAGGCGAAGTTATGAACAACTTCGCCTACTGACGCCTACTGAAGTTTATATATATATACGTGAGTCTTGTTTAGGTTAAGAAATCCAGAAATTAGTGTGTGTTTTGAGCAGTTTGTTTGTTTAGAGAGAGTAAGAGACAAGGAGAGTCGTGTGAGACGACCCGAGGTAGAGCTCACCTCGGGTCAGTCGTGTTTTCTGTTTATGTTCTGTATGTCTCGTGGTTGATTATTATATATAAGAATCTACAGATTTGATTATCCCGTTCTTGTATTTGTTCGTGTACGTGTTTGTGTTCTTCATCTTTACACCAATAAACGAGTCTAGGAGGATTCCGCACTCCTAGACCTCGTGCGGATCTCGTATCGATCGGCGACGCCCCCGGGGGGATCTACATGAACTGTTGGTGCATGTTTTGTAACAGATGATCTTTTGTGTTTGTTAGAATTGAGAGCAACGGTCAAAGGGGAGACTGTTGGTGCATTTTGTGACCGTCGCTATGCAATTCAGACCAGCGGAGACGCCATAGGTGAAGTTAGAACAACTTCGCCTTAGGCGAAGTTAGAACAACTTCGCCATCGGCGAAGTTAGGACAACTTCACCTTAGGCGAAGTTATCACAACTTCGCCATAGGCGAAGTTATGAACAACTTCGCCTACTGACGCCTACTGAAGTTTATATATATATATATACGTGTGTCTTGTTTAGGTTAAGAAATCCAGAAATTAGTGTGTGTTTTGAGCAGTTTGTTTGTTTAGAGAGAGTAAGAGACAAGGAGAGTCGTGTGAGACGACCCGAGGTAGAGCTCACCTCGGGTCAGTCGTGTTTTCTGTTTATGTTCTGTATGTCTCGTGGTTGATTATTATATATAAGAATCTGCAGATTTGATTATCCCGTTCTTGTATTTGTTCGTGTACGTGTTTGTGTTCTTCATCTTTACACCAATAAACGAGTCTAGGAGGATTCCGCACTCCTAGACCTCGTGCGGATCTCGTATCGATCGGCGACGCCCCCGGGGGGATCTACATGAACTGTTGGTGCATGTTTTGTAACAGATGATCTTTTGTGTTTGTTAGAATTGAGAGCAACGGTCAAAGGGGAGACTGTTGGTGCATTTTGTGACCGTCGCTATGCAATTCAGACCAGCGGAGACGCCATAGGTGAAGTTAGAACAACTTCGCCTTAGGCGAAGTTAGAACAACTTCGCCAACGGCGAAGTTAGGACAACTTCACCTTAGGCGAAGTTATCACAACTTCGCCATTGGCGAAGTTATGAACAACTTCGCCTACTGACGCCTACTGAAGTTTATATATATATACGTGTGTCTTGTTTAGGTTAAGAAATCCAGAAATTAGTGTGTGTTTTGAGCAGTTTGTTTGTTTAGAGAGAGTAAGAGACAAGGAGAGTCGTGTGAGACGACCCGAGGTAGAGCTCACCTCGGGTCAGTCGTGTTTTCTGTTTATGTTCTGTATGTCTCGTGGTTGATTATTATATATAAGAATCTGCAGATTTGATTATCCCGTTCTTGTATTTGTTCGTGTATTTGTTCGTGTACGTGTTTGTGTTCTTCATCTTTACACAAATAAACGAGTCTAGGAGGATTCCGCAATCCTAGACCTCGTGCGGATCTCGTATCGATCGGCGACGCCCCCGGGGGGATCTACATGGATGACATTATCTTTGCTGCATCAAAAGTCTCCATGTGTCAGCAGTTTGAGGCCGTCATGAAGAAAAGGTTTGAAATGAGTGCTATGGGTGAACTAACTTTCTTTTTAGGATTGCAGGTTGATCAGAAGAAGGATGGGATGTTCATTCATCAGACCAAGTATGTCCATGATGTGCTCAAACGCTTCAAGATGGAGGACAGCACTCCATTCGATACTCCAATCTGCGTCAACCATAAATTGGGTGCTGATTCTGACAATGACGCAGATGTGGACCCAACTCAGTATCGGGCTATTATAGGTTTTTTAATGTACTTAACTGCTTCTAGGCCTGATATTGTGTTTGCAGTTTGTCTTTGTGCTCGTTTTCAGGCAAACCCAAGGAATCTCACATGAAGGGTGTGAAGAGGATCTTGCGGTATCTCAAAGGCAAACCTAAGCTGGGGTTGTGGTATGCGAAGGGAGGAGACTTGGAGCTAGTCGCTTACACAGATTCTGATTATGGAGGGTGCAATCAGAGTCGGAAGTCAACAACTGGAGGATGTCAGTTTCTAGGTGGCAGATTGGTGTCGTGGCAACGCAAGAAGTAGACTTCAGTCGCAATTTCAACATGTGAGGCAGAATACATGGCAGCATCCAACTGCTGCTCCCAGGTTCTTTGGATTCAACAACAGTTGCGCGACTATGGTCTGAATTTCTCACTTACTCCTATTTGCATTGATAACACAGCTGCTATCTCAGTAACTAACAATCCCGTGAAGCACAGTAAAACTAAACATATTGACATACGTCATCATTTTATACTGGATTGTGCTGAGAAGAAACTGATTGTGCTTGAAAAGGTGGATACGCTTGATAATTTCGCTGATTTATATACTAAAGCGTTTGTGCATATTAAAAAAAAAAAAAAACGTCACTATCGCTTAGAACAATGTCTGTTACCTCAGTTTGATGGACATGTCTTAGGATATGTTTGGTCCTCATTTCTACTTTTAGAATATGAGGATAGCCATTAACCAGACGACTGAAAGTGACCGGGGCGGTTTATGATGAGTTTTCATTCTTTCGCTTAAAATTAGTCGATCATACTTAGTTAGAAGGACACATACTAGTATGTGGTCGGTCCAGCTGATCCATTGGATCTTCGGGATAGCCGTTGACCTGAAGACTTTGATTTGGTCGGGGCGATAGAAGTTAAATTTTTCTTTAAGGGAAATGAAATTATTTTTCAAGTTTACTACTTCGTAAGAAGTTCGTTTGCTATGTTTAACAGAAAATTGATCCAACCTTGGAAAATGATAGATATACTGATTCTGTGTACTTAACTAGTGAAGTTATTAGGCTTAAAAGGCTTTAGAACAGTCATTGTATGTCATGGTAGTTTTTTATGGTGCG
Organism: Bidens hawaiensis; assembly: GCF_021521415.1. Classification (NCBI taxonomy): domain Eukaryota; kingdom Viridiplantae; phylum Streptophyta; class Magnoliopsida; order Asterales; family Asteraceae; genus Bidens; species Bidens hawaiensis. The sequence goes on from NW_027493917.1 coordinate 29,110, forward strand.
TAAAAGTAGATGTGATACAAACTAAATCTACTCGATTTTATGTGGAAACTCCATAAGAGTTTTGCATGTCTTCATATATATCTTTCCGAATGATAGGCAGAAAAGCGATTACCCAGTCATACACGAGCCCGTAAGTGTTCTGATTCCCGTAAAGATAGTGTGTGAAGAAACTGCAGTGATCCAGATTCGGGACTTGCAGTTGTTTACTACTCTGAAGTCTATGTAAATGTTTATTCGAAAAAAAAAAAAAACCTTATAAGTTATTGAAACATTCTAGAGCTGACAATGTCAAGACTTCTCAATCATGGAGTAAGAAAGAAAACGGGAAGCAGATGAAGAGTACTTACAAACTTAATCAGACACTATGGGTCGAGGTCAATTCGGGGTGTCTTGGGGAAAGCCAAATACGCTTTGAGAATAGATAGGAGGCATCATAATTTCTGAGTTGTTGCCCACTTAAATTTTGAGGCATAATTGAACCTAACTCGTATCACAGAAACGATGAAAACCATCTTAAGTTATTTACCTGCTTACAACCTGTTTCTTTATGTCATAATACAGCTAAACACGGATCTATGTGACAGTCACGTAATTAGTATGATTCCTGTTCGGATCTTTTCTAAAACGTAGTAGTCCCTGTCGAGACTGAAATTTGATCCCTTGTACTTTAATTTTTAAAAGTTTTTCGTACTTAGGTAGTTTTTATGTTTTAATACTTGGTTACTCGATTTTGATCTTATCATTTAACTCTTTAAAGGAAGTTTTAAAAGTTAATTGCAAAATGTTCAAATTATAAGGTTTGATTTTGTAAATATAGGCGAAGTTGTTAAACAGGCGAACTTCTGAGTCGACAGTCGTTGCAACTGCAGGGTTATCAGGTATGATACCACCTGCGGTTACGCCTGCTTCTGATGTCCCGGTTACATTTGAAATCCCTCCTCAGTACACTCAAGATATATCACATATGAGATTCGATTTCGATGCAACCCTATCAGACTCGGAAAGAATAGCTGCACTTGAACGGGTCGTGGCAGAACAATCAAGGGTGAATCTTATCCAGACCCAGGCTATTCAGCGCCTAGTAACAGAGAATCAGCTGCAGTCTTCCCTATTGGTTGAACGTGGAAAAATTATAGATGCTATGAAGGAGTTCTTGGCATCTCAGGGGGAGACGAGCTGTAAAGGCGACGAGCTCAGGACAAAGAAGAAGAATGACAGAGACGATGATCCCAATGCATCGAAAGGTGCAGGTGGTGAGTTGCCAAGAACTACTCAAGCTCTTGGGACTTCCACAGCTCAGGGGGAGTCTGCAGGTGCAGCTGGCGGTTCTGGTGGTGATGAGGTGGTGATGGTAGATGACGAGGAGATGGGAGATGATGTGATCGATGCCTTGAAGGAGTTGGATGATGATATGTTGGATGATGAATTTATGTGTGAAGATGATGTTCTACAGTCGAAGAGATTGAAAAGATTTGTGCAGAAATTGTGATAGAAGATGATGTTGAAGAAGGTGAAATAGTTGAGGAGAATGTTGAACACGAGATCCCTGAAGTTGAAAAGTCAGATGTATGTCAAGATACAGTAGACGATGATACAGAATGGGAGGAGCAGCCTAGATGGAAGGAAGGCTATGCTCATTGGTTTATCAAAACTAAGAAGCCTGCTGTTCCAACCATGTTCAAGAAAAGTTATAATATCAAAGGCTATGCTGAATCAAAGAAAGGAATTATCTGTTGGCTATATGATGAACAGTTAAAAGTGTTCGTGGTGAAAAGATATGATGGGATCCAATACTTTAAGAGGACGTTGAGATCTCTCAATACATTGCCTGAATGTGAGGTGAAGGATTTGGCTAGATTGGGGTTGATTAATAGAAGCGACGACAACATGGCCAGAGTTATTGGGAAGATCGTGTGGAAAGAAAGTATTAAAGAAAAGAAGTTTGAGTTATTAAAGCCACAGAAGGGAAAGCTAGTGGAAGATAAGGAAAGAGGAATGAGAGCAGATGGCAAGCCATGGATGGTAATGAAGTACAAACCGATTCGATGCATGAAACAGGTTCCAATGAAGACTATGCCTCAAGATGTGTTGAAAGATCTTAAATGGTGGTATGTTGATTGCCAGACTGCTGAAGCTGTGATGGAAGACGAAGACGAACAAGAAGTGCTAAGAGTGTATGATCCGATGCATCTTGTTAATTTATCGAAAGCTGATCTGCAGGTGTTAAATGAAAAGAAGATATTTTATATTCCTGCTTGAAAAGACGAAGCGAGGAAATATCAGCGAGTAGTCACGGTCTGCGTAAGAGAGGGAGTGCATGCATGAAGATTACAAGACAAGTGCTTAAAGATCAAGACATGAAGCTACTGCCAAGGGGGAGTCTATTGGTGCATAATGTCAGTAGTTCATAGTCTAGTGTCTGTAATCGAGTCTGTAATGATTAATTATGTTTTATATGTCTTAAGTGAAGTTACTAACAAGTTCGCTGTTTAGGCGAACTTGTTAGTCAAGCGAAGTTATGGACAACTTCGCCTGAACATGCCAGGCGAAGTTGTCGTGTATTTATATAGGTTACGGCTTAGCTTAGAAAAGGAGTTCGTGTGATCATTATCGAAGTTACGAGAGCTGTAACGTGAGGACGAGAGTTCGTGTCTGTAATAGTGATATTGTATCACGTGTTTTGGTTATAATATAACGTGTTTGTTTATCGTATCATGTTTGATCTATTCGTGTCTTCTACGCTCGTAACGACCTACGCAGGGATTCCGCACCTACGTAGATCGAGATATCTCGTGTTGATACATCCAGGGAACCTACAGTTTATATATTTGAAAGGTCTCATAAAATGTTTCACCTGTGATTTGCTGAAAATTTCAAAGGTTGTTTCGAGCCTCGGTGGTTCTCTGTGGCGTATAATATTCATCTAAAAACTGTTGTGCCAAGCCCCCCACCCCAAGTGAAGATGCTAGCTGATGACAACGATAGGAACCATTGTTTCGCCGCATACTTTAAACTGAACTAGAAGACTACCATTTTCACTTCTTTCGCAGTAAAACCTTGACTCGAGATATGTGCACATATCGAGTTGAAATCATTCAAGTGCAGGTATGGTTCTTTTGTCCCCTTACCGTGAAATGCCGGTAACCCTGTCAAACTGCTTTGTCTCACCGAAAAAGTCCTTCCACTTCTGACTGGAATAATGATCGGTCGAGGATTAGTAGCCACCTGAGGGATGAAATGACTTTGAACTCCCCTGACTGGTGGTGGAACAAATGCCCTTGGGACTCCGTCATCAAAATCATAGTACGGCTGTTCATGGTTGGATGGCCGTCTTGGTTCTCTATCTCTCTGATTTTCTGGATGATTCTGTCTAATTCTTGGTCATCACGGAGATCTTGTTGCTGATCTCGACCCCCTGTTCATCTCTAAGGTAATTCTCATCCTCAGAATAGAAATCGAAATTGTCCCCTATTTGCCAATTTTCCACCCGTGCCCGAGCACGATTAACCTTGGGACTTTCATCTCTAAAATTAGCATGTCTTTGACGGTTTACTGGGGCGGATCTGATTGACAACTTATCTTCAATATTAAACTGCCTCCTGTGGTTACGGTTGACTGCTTCTCAGTTAAACGGGTCTTGGTTTCGGTTTCAGTTAGTTGGTAGGTTATTTTGCGGAGCAGTTTTTTCGTAGTTGTTTGGTTGGTCTTGGTTATATGGTGAGTAATCATTCGGGTCTCTTCTGTTTCAGGTACTCATTGTTTCTGCTTTTGGTGTTGTGACTTCTGGTATTCGGTTTAGTTTGGTTTCTGTGCTGCTCGATTTCTCTTTGCTGTTTTCTCAATTTTCGGATCAAACTATTGCGGCTCTTTCTCACTGGAATATCTCGTCTGCATCAACTTGTAAAGTTACCTACACAGACAAAAACACTAACAGCCCGCGTAAAATCAATGAAGAAATAATAAAAACAAAAACTAAAAACTAAGCTAAACTAGCACTTTGCGCGTTCATTTCCCGACAACGGCGCCATTTTGATGTAAATGTCGTGCTCTAATAAAAAACAAGTATTTATAAAACTTAAATACCTATAACTAGTACAGGTAAGTAAGGTCGTCTTCATAGGGAATTAGTGGAAAGTGCAAGTAAAGTTCATAATTATTAACTACTATATTAAGCGGACAAACGATGTCAAGCAGTTTATAAAAGATGATTTAATGAAAAACGATTACTTTAAGCGAACTGTAACAATAATGAGAAAATGATTCACTTCAGGTTCAGGTAATGTGATGACCGACTAATCACAGGTCCATAAGATTGATTGCGCAGTAATTACTAAACCTAACAATTGGGTTGTGATGACAAACGTTACCCTAACCGAATTGTTGACACAACTGAACCCCGGTTTACCCAATTGCAGTTTAAAATATGAAAATCAGTTATAAGCAATGACTAACGATTATTGGTTCAATGACATAAGAGCTAACCCTACATGTGATGAACATAACCAGGAAAGTGATGTAAAGTTTGATAATAAAAATCATAAACTGTTTAAACTATCAATTCATAATGTAAAACAAGATTAAAGCCATTCAATCAAATTTATAATAATTCAAAACATAGAATCTGATTAAAGTTAGTTTACACAAAACCTAGCTTAAAGTGAATACAATGGTTTAGCCTGACATCCGCATCACGAAGGATTCGCTTATCTGATGAGAGGACGAAAGCATGCGATGAATGGATGAACCTAGGCTTTGGGATGATGCAAAATCGTTCTAGGGCTTGTACTTGGTTGCTGGAATGAAGGTTATCTCAAATGGGGGCCGAAAACTCAATATATTAAGTTTGGTTTATTTTTCTTGTCTGGAAGGACTTTAGCGCGGCGCTAAAGTCCAGGGGGTGAGACCTTAGGACCACGCTAAGGTCTACCTTCCCGATTTGAGACTTTGGAGTAGCTCTAAGGTCCCTTAGCGCCGCTCTAAGGGTGTCCGACACATTCTCTTTATTTTTCTTCTTTTATTTTGCATAGGAAAGCATACCAATCATCATAAGTATTCTACATCTTCGTTCCAAGTCCGTAATTCATCCTGATAAGCGTCCTTAACGTAAAGTATCATGAAACACATAAACACGCTTGAAGTATCAAAGTTCACATAATATTTAAACTAAAAGTAAACAAATAATATAATAATATACATGACTTTTACCCGACCGTCAGACACCCACTTACCGCTATCTAGTTAGTTGTATTTGGTTTATTTTTGAGTGAGTATTCGACCTCACATCAGTCACACCCCGACTTAGGGCCTAGGCGTGTGACCAATAGTTGATACCTGTTTTGTAAATATATCAGAGTTTATGGGTTAATTTTAGCGGAAGACTTAAAATTGATTAAAATATTAACTTACATTAAAAATTTACTTGGGAATTAAATACCCAAGTATTCGTTTACAAAATACATGTTTTTATTACAAGGATTTTAATATCAAAATTTGAGCCATCTTGTAACGCGCTTCTAACTTCATGACGACTCCGATCTTTTCTATTGCTTATATTTACTTATTTACATGTATTGGGTGGAAAAATACGTCAGCTATATGCTGGTGAACACGTATGACTCCAAAAATAATTAAATAACAATTACAATACAATTATAGTTTTCTGTACAAGCTCAGCATAAATATTTCTATTTCCGGGATTTGTACCACTACCCTACACACAAAAAAGTGTTCTCCGAGCCACGTAGCCCCTAATGGAGAACTAATTATGAATGTTAGCCTACGGCCACGTAGCCTTTGACTGTTTAGGATAGACAGTTATGTTTGGATCCAGACACATATGTAATCGGTCTGAGTTGCTTTTATTTTCTATTATGTATTATAACGTTTTAGAGATCACGTAATCTCATGTAAGCGTTGACTGACTCTTTAAGATAAACAACCAATTCATCTTATAGAGTATAAATCTGTTTGACTGTTTGTAAAGGTTTAACGTATTCACCTGTACCGTCGGTGTGCGTTTGAACACATTTACTGTAATGAGAATGATATTAACCTATACATAAATAGGTTTTTATAAATAATCCGAATGATGTTTCTTGATTAAGCTATTGCCCTTAAGCTTAACCTTGATAAAGTTTTTAACTTTACTTTTGATGAAAACATTTGGTTTTATGTGACGTTTTATATAGCATGCTTTGGCTTAATAGGTTCTAACACGTTGGTGAGTTTCTCCAGGTAAGTAAACGGGTCCCGTGGTTGATTGGAATTTGTACGAATTACTTTTCATTAGGTAAGAAACTCACTACTAGTGATATCCCCATTACAGTTTACTACATGCCCGTCAAAATATAACTTTGTTAACATTACTTCATCAAGAAGTAACGTTTATGAAAACCTTTTGTGAATGTTGTAAAATACTTTCAAGGTTAAAGGTCATAGCCTCGATTTAAGTCTAAGCTATAACTTGAACAACATAAACATATTCTTACCTTAAACGAGTACTCAGAATACTACTAATAAGAAAAAGAGTGAAGGCTTGACGGGTACGATCTTGATATAAATCGTTTAACTTGTTTAGATCATTAAAATCTTGCACAAACTTCGAGGAATGGATTGTCGAATCGTCATAGAAATCGGGCACGCTTCCCTAGGCTTATGTGTGTGAATTTAAGGTGTTTTGAGATGATTTGGGTTCAATCCCGTAACTCCTTATTTATAGGCAAATTTTGCACTCCATTACGATACATGATGGAGTTGGTTGCCAGCCGTCGCGTATCACGACCCCGCAATTTGTGCGAGAATTCCACGTAATGACATGTGGTCTGTCAAAATGTGCCACGTGTTGACACGTGGTTTCACACGTGTACCCGGTTCCTTAACGAGGTCATCGTGCGTTGCGATGGTCCTATAGGTGACAGTCACTTTGTGTTCGTGTATGAACGATGTAATGATCTTCCGGTTCGTATTGGTCCTTGTTTCTTCACAGTGGATGCCTTGGTTTTTGATACGGGTTCTCTTGATTTTATTTTGAGATTAGAATGGTTGAAGTCTTTGGGTGAAGTTGTCCATGACTGGCAACATTCATGGATGCGGTTTGATCATCAGGGAATGTCAGTCACATTACATGGAGTTCAATCGGGTCAACCTTCTTTATCTGCATTACACCAGTGGTTATCCATGGATGGAACCACAACTTCTTCATTCAACACCTCTCATTTTCCCCCATTTTCTCCAGTTTTAACACCCCACCAACACACCAGTTTATCCTTTTTACTACAACAAATTGCAGAAATATTTAAATCACCCTCATCCCTACCTCCTATTCACTCTCAGGACCACACTATCCAATTATCTAGCACTACTCCTGTTTGTGTTCGTCCTTACCGTTACCCGCACATTCAAAAAACAGAAATTGAACGCCAAGTTCAGGAATTATTACAGATGGGCATGATCAGGCCAAGTAAAAGTGCTTTTTCTAGCCCTGTTATCTTGGTTCGTAAAATGGACAGTTCGTGGCGTTTGTGTGTCGATTATCGACCTTTAAACAGTGCTACAATTCCAAATAAGTATCCTATTCCGGTGGTTGATGAGCTACTAGACGAATTACATGGTTGAACTTTTTTTTCTAAATTGGACCTCAAATCCGGTTATAATCAGATTCGAATGTCCCCTGATAGCATTGACAAGACCGCATTCCGTACTCACGATGGTCACTATGAGTACCTAGTCATGCCCTTTGGCCTTATGAATGCACCGACGACGTTTCAAGCGGTGATAAATGATATTTTCTGCCCACTCTTACGTCGTAAAGTAGTCATTTTCTTTGATGACATTCTGATTCACAGTGCTTCATGGGAAACACATTTAACTGATTTAGAAGAAGTTTTTCATATTTTACTCTCTCATCATTTTAAAGCTAATCCTACCAAGTGCAGTTTGGGTAAGAAATCAATTGATTATTTAGGACACGTTATTAATGGTAACGGAGTTTCTATGGATCCAGCAAAAGTAGCGGCTGTTCGGGACTGGCCAACTCCTACAAAATTAAAAGCTCTTCGTGGTTTTTTGGGGTTGATGGGATATTATCGCAAATTTGTTAAAAACTATGGCGGTATTGCTCGTCCTTTAACAAATCTCACCAAAAAAGATGCTTTTCATTAGTCTTTAGAGGCCTAGGTTGCTTTTGACCAACTTAAACAGGCTCTTATTTCAGCCCCTATTTTGTCTTTACCAGATTTTACTATTCCCTTTGTGGTGGAGTGTGATGCTTCGGGATGCGGTATTGGTGCGGTTCTTATGCAGCACAAGCAACCGATTGCTTATTTCAGTAAAGCTTTGAGCGATAGAAGTCTGACTAAGTTAGCTTATAAGCGAGAACTAATGGATTTGGTGTTGGCGGTCCAACATTAGCGACCTTATTTTTTGGGTTCTAAGTTTACTGTGTGTACAGACCAAAAAAGCCTCAAATTTTTGCTACTATAGCGGGTTTCTTCTTATGACCAACAGAATTGGGTGGTTAAACTGTTGGGATACGATTTTGACATACAATATACTCAGGGCACTGTTGCATTGCCCATGGGGACGGGCTAGCCCCAACTTCCATAGGTCCTTGATAAACCTGGACGTGAGAACTGGGCGGCAGATGCTTTGTCTCGTCGGGCCGATTTGGGTCAGCTTCTTCACGCGGTCTCCTCTCCTATTTGGCTTCATGGAGCTGTACTCATAGAAGAGGCCAAACTAGACCCTGAAATTCAATCTCTACGGGCTAAAGTGGAAGCAACTCCAACAAACTTTCCGGGTTATCCACTCAAAAATAATATTTTGTTTTACCATGACCGTTTGGTTATTTCACGCCACTCTAAGTTTATCTCGGCTTTGTTACATGAGTTCCACGTCACAGCTACCGGTGGTCACTCGGGGTTTTACAGAACTTATCTTCGTTTAGCAGCCAATGTCTATTGGACAGGGATGACTGCCACAGTTAAACAATTCATTCGCGAGTGTGATATTTGTTAGTGGTGCAAAGCTAGCTCAGTTCTACCCGGGGGCCTTTTACAACCGTTAGCCATTTCGGAATTGATTTGGGAGGAATTGTCTATGGACTTCATAGTTGGATTACCCCCTTCCAAAGGGTTTACTGTGGTTCTTGAAATATGCTTATTTCATTTTACTCAAACATCCTTACACCGCAAAAATGGTGGCTGAGATTTTTGTTAAAGAGGTTATCCGTCAGCATGGGTTTCCCAAATCAATTGTCAGTGACCGAAATCCATTATTCTTAAGAAAATTTTGGCAAGAAATTTTCCGTTCTATGCGCACTAAACTCAACATGAGTTCGGCTTACCACTCGGAATCTGATGGTCAAACTGAGGTCATTAATCGGTGTTTGGAGTCTTATTTATGTTGTTTCGCGGTCTATCAACCAAAAACCTGGTCTGTTTGGTTACCATGGGCTGAATTTTGGTATAATTCAACCTTTCATTCCTCTACGGGTGTATCTCCTTTTGAAACAGTTTATGGTCGGCGACCTCCTTCGGTGTTTCAATTTATTCCAGGAGAGATTTGGGTAGACACTGTTGCTAAAGAATTGCGGGACCGTGATGAGGCTCTCAAATAACTCAAAGTTCATTTGTCTACCGCTCAAAGTGCAATGAAGTTACAAGCTGATAAGAGGCGACGGGATGTCCAATTTGCGGTGGGAGAATGGGTGTATGTTAAATTGAAACCATACCGTCAATTGTCTGTGGCTAGCAGAATTCATCAAAATCTTGCTGCTAAGTTTTTTGGGCCATTTCAAATTTTATAAAAAATGGGCCGGTGGCTTAGAAACTCTTACTACCTGCCACTTCTAAAGTACTCCCGGTTTTCCATGTCTCGTTATTGAAGAAAGCTATTTCTGGCCCTTGTGAAACGGTGTTACCTCCGGAATTGGATATGGCGGACTCCCCCCACCCTTTACCTCAAACGGTTTTGGCTACTCGGGTGGTTCGGGATGGTTCAGATTCGGTTGAACAATGGTTGGTGCATTGGATGAGACACTCAGTTGACGAGGCTTTTTGGGAAGATGCCGATTGGGTCAAATTACAGTTTCCTGATTTCAGTCTTGGGGACAAGACTGCAGTTGAAGGGGTGGGCAGTGATACGAAATGTGGAGGTACCAAAGAGTTAATTGTGTATTCTAGGAGGGGGTAAGGTGTAAAGTGGCTAGTGGTCCCAAATTAGTGTTAATAAGGAAGGCAATAGAGCATGTGAGTCGGTTATGTAATTTGTTAGAAAGTAAAGGCTCTTGCATCATGCAATGAGAGAGGGTGTGACACTGGATTGTCAGTAGATCTTTTTCTATATTTTTCTTTGTAATTTCTTTTACATATTCAATCAAATCATTCCCTTCCCTTTATCCCTCATATCTTACAATCATCATATTTCTATTTTATACAAATATCTATCAGGAACGAGCTTATTCCCACTAGGACTGTGACGGGATGGCGAGTCTGCATCGAGTATCGCAGACTAAATGATGCCACCAGGAAAGACCACTTTCCTTTACCCTTCATTGATCAAATGTTGGAGCGTTTAGCATGTCAGCAGCACTACTGCTTTTTAGATGGTTTCTCCGGGTACTTCCAGGTTCCGATAGCTCCCGATGACCAGGTGAAAACCACTTTCACTTGCCCTTACGGAACGTTTGCCTATAAACGTATGCCGTTCGGACTTTGTAACGCTCCGGCCACATTCCAGATGTGTATAATGGCCATTTTCCATGATATGATCGACGATTCCATGGAGGTGTTCATGGACGATTTTTCCGTATTTAGGAGTTCCTTCGATCATTGTTTGTCTAATCTTGAGAGCATGATGTCCCACTGCGTTAAGACCAACCTAGTCCTTAACTGAGAGAAATATCTTTTCATGGTTCGCGAGGGCATTGTTCTGGGGCATCGGAATTCAAGTGCGGGGATAAAGGTTGACCGAGCGAAGGTCGAGACCATTTCTAATCTTCCCTTGCCTACTTCTGTGAGATCCATTCGTAGTTTTCTTGGTCATGCCGGGTTCTACCATCGGTTCATCAAAGATTTTTTTAAGATCGTGAGACCCATGACCAAACTTCTGGAGAAGGATGCTCCATTCTTCTTTTCTGAACTGTGTATCAAAGCGTTTGATCTTTTAAAAGACAAACTCATTAACGCCCGAATCATGGTTTCTCCCGACTGGTCATTACCATTCGAGTTGATGTGTGACGCGAGTGACTTCGCATTCGAAGCGGTTCTTAGACAGCGGAAGGATAAATACTTCCATTCGATCTACTACGCCAGCCGGACCTTAAATGGTGCACAGGAAAGCTATACCACCACCGAGAAAGAGCTTTTAGCTGTGGTATTTGCTTTCGACAAATTTAGGTCCTATCTAGTTCTGTCCAAGACGATTGTTTACACAGATTATGCTGCTATTCGATATCTCTTCAGCAAGCAGGATGCTAAGCCTCGTCTTATCCGATTGATCCTGTTTCTTCAAGAGTCTGATATTGAGATCCGTGATAAAAAGGGGGCCGAGAATGTGGCAGCCGATCATCTTTCACGTCTAGATGGAGCAAAATTAGAAGATTCATGGGTCAGGATTGAATATCGTTTCCCGACAGAGAGTCTCATGTTTGTTACGGCACAGGAGCAAGGTTTTCCATGGTTCGCTGACTTCGTGAACTATCTCGCAGACGGGTACCTCCCGAAGATGCCTTACCAGCAAAAGAAGAAATTCTTTGCTGACATTAAGTTTTACCTATGGGATGACCCGTATCTTTTCTGCATCGGTGCTGATCAGCTGATTAGGAGGTGTGTAGATGCCAAGGAGGGATGGCAGATTCTGAGCCATTGTCATGTGGGACCGACAGGAGGTCACCACGGTGTGAGTTTTACGGCGAAGAAAGTCTTTGATTCTGGTTTTTATTGGCTTTCTATCTTTAAGGACGCACATGCGTTTGTTAGGAGCTGTGATCGTTGCTAGCGTGTTGGCAACATTTCGTCGTGAAACGAAATGCCCCTGAATGCTATTCAAGTTTGTGTGGTTTTTGATGTGTGGGGCATTGATTTCATGGGACCGTTTCCATATTCGCGTGGGAATAAGTAAATACTCGTGGCCGTCGATTACGTGTCAAAGTGGGTTGAAGCCAAAGCTCTGCCCACGAATGATGCCCGAGTGGTAGTTCGTTTTCTAAAAAGTCTATTTGCTCTTTTTGGTGTCCCAAAAGCTTTGATCAGTGATAGAGGTACTCACTTCTGCAATTCGCAGATGGATAAGGCGTTGCAGCGCTATGGGGTCACCCATCGGCTTGCAACCGCCTACCACCCACATACTAGTGGGTAAGTGGAAGTGAGTAATCAGGGGATCAAACGTATTCTCGAGAAAACGGTTAGTTCAAATCGTCGGGATTGGTCCGACAAATTGGATGACGCTTTGTGGGCCTTTCGTACAGCCTACAAGACTCTGACTGGTTCCACACCATGTCGGATGATTTATGGGAAGGCTTGTCATCTCCTTGTTGAGTTGGAACACCGTGCTTCATGGGCCCTTCAGAGGGTTAATCTTGATTTATCCGCCGCAAAGGGCAATCGTTTCCATCGGTTGCGTGAGTTGGAGGAGCTCCGGGATCACGCATATGCACAGTCATTTAGGTATAAGGAGCACACGAAAGAACTGCATGATAGAAAATTGAAGGGAAATAACTCTCGGTTGAGGTTATTCCCGGGAAAGTTGAAATCCCGATGGTCGGGACCGTTCACGGTCACTGAGTTATTCCCGTATGGCACTATTGAGATACGAGATTAAAGAAAGAAGTTTAAGGTGAACAGTCATAGGTTGAAGCACTATATAGGCGAGCCAGTTGCAGATCAGACAGTCGAGGTGTTCTACCTTGACTCATTCACCGAGGCGTAGACGCGTTTGGATGCATCACTCGGGAGACAGCCCGAGTTGTAGAGTGTGTATTATGATTTTCTTTATTATCTGTTTTATTTTCGTTATTTATAAAAAATTAAAAATAAAAAAGTTATAAAAATTAATAATAAAAATAAAAAATCAAAAACACAAAAATATGTTTATTTCTTATGTTTTTTGCTTTCTGTTTTGTACGCCGCTACATGAGAGCGAGTTTGAGTTATTGCAGGTATTATTATGCACATGGTAGCTCTGATGGCGTTTTGGAACTGGTTCTCCCATGTTACGGCCGCGAATGAAATGCTATACGGTCGCTCGATTGTTACACAGCTGATGAGTAATCTGCATATAAACCAGGGGAGTAACCCGTTCTCTATTTTACGTTTTGTTATTTTAAGTTTTTTATGTTTATTTTATTTTATTTATTTTCCTTGTTCTCATCGAGGACTATTTCGTTCTAAGTGTGGGGATGGAAATTTATTATACTTAATTGTAGAATATATATATATATATATATATATATTTTATATATATATATATATATATATAAATAATAATAAAAGATTTTGTTTTGTTCTTTCGCTGAAAAATAAAAAAGTTTTAAAAAAAATGTTCCTTGAAAATTGTTTTTGTTCTACATTAAGCAGGAAATGAGATTATTACCAATGTGCAAACGAACTCTCAGAGCCTTTGAAAAATATAATATAATAATAAAAGAAGGGATGGTTTGCATATCTGATTTGGGATGTGTCGGTAGACCCAACTAGCTTTAATAGTCCTCCTTAGCAGTTTATATATATATATATATAATAATTTGAAAAATGGTGAAACCGAATTTTGATGCTTAGGGAGGATTACCATAATCTAAAAACTTTGAGATGGTAAGAATTAAATGCACTCGAATCAGCACACCACCACATGTTCATCTTTTTACAAGCTTAGAAATAGTTATATATTTTAGGGTGATATAAAAGATTGAATAAAAAAAAGAGAAAAGTATGTTTTAAAAGTTTATTATGAAAGTTATGTATTGTATTATCAAAAGTTGTTCAAGAAAAGCAAAATGCTTGTGAAGAAAGTTATGTATTGTAAAATGCCAAAGAAGCATTGTTTAAAGTTAGTAAAAGAGGCCAAAGATGCACATACTAGACGGGACTTAGAGTTTACGTGTTACCTTGGGGATAGTGACTATGAGGATACACTATTGGGGCTCGAAGGTTCTTAGTCAATAAATATCAAATTAGGAATTTATAGGACAAAGTCCAATAATATTTAGGAATAGCTCGTACGACCTCCACATGACCATTCATCCATCAAAATGTCAGCGAGTGCATCTAATTAGTACCATCAACGAGTCCTTGGCTTATGGTGATTTTTCGAACCATTTTGCTTCGACTCTAGTCTTCTAGCTCTCTTTGTCTGAGATGGGGTAGGTGTAGCCTTAATTTTTGGACTTAAAATATTTAATGCAAAAGAGGGCTTGATTGGCTGGTGGCTGGGTTTAAGTTGACAACAATATCGGCAATCGCGGTCAATATGTCGAGTTGTTTCTTGTGTTTTGATAATGATTAATAATTTGAGAGTTTGTTGTTTTTCACTTGGTTATGATCCTGTGTAGATTTCTTTTCAGGGACGAAAAAGTCTTAAGTGTGGGAATGTTTGATGTGTTGTAAAACACACTTACTTTCCGTACCTTTTTATCATGTTTTAATTGCTTAATCATTTAATTAATATCAGTTATGGCTTGTTTTTGCATGATCTTACAAAGATTGATAATTAAATGTAGGTTATGAGTTTTAATGGAGAAAAGTGTCAAATTTGAAGACTATAGGGGCCTTAATGATCAACTTTGAAGACTAAACTCAAGGCCCGACCCAGGCCCACAAGATCCAAGCCTTTCATGCTTATTATATGATAATTAAAAAAACAAAATAAAACCCTAACACCAGCCCTAAGGAGCGATCGGGATTTTGGCAACCACCAAGAAGGAAGAAAAAAGCTTTGTGGAAGGTTTGTGGCGGCTAGGAGAGGAAGAAGAAGGTCAAGGAAGTCTTGGTACAATAGCTAGAGTCCATCTTCATCAAGAAACTCAGCCACATACTTAAGTATAACTCTCATAAACTTTGTTCTTTTGTTTAAGATTCATAACTAGTTGATTTTGATCTTTAACTTGCATTGAAGATTGAGTTGCTATTGATTATCATTGATCATTGAATGAGTTTAATTATGTTTTGGTTGAGTTATATGATGTTTACTTTGATGTATAGCTGCTGTCCAAATAATATGTTAGGCTAAACTAGTTAGTTCTACCTAGGTCAGATGAATATTGTTAGGTTTTAGTAAGTAATATGGATTGTTGATCATCATGACTTAAATTGTTGATGAAAGTTTGGTTTAATATTGAATTAGGTTGTGTTTAGTGGCTGTGATTTGATTATTTATACTCATATACCTCTTGCTTTGATTGATTGAATCGGTTTTGGTTGATTTTAGCTTGTTTGAATTCTTTATTTTGTGTTTAGAGATTGTTTGCGGGGTGTACAGCCGTAGGGTTTAGTTGAGTATGTTAATTAGTTAAAAATCAGGGGGTAGGCACCTTCTTATAGACCGAGAGGTGATAGGAAGTAAGGTCGTCTCATAGCTTTTACTTGTTAGGATTAGGATTGCGCGAGAGCGGGTTCGGTTCTTGTTGGGTTTGGGTTTGTGAGCGATTAGTTGACCTAGTTTAAGTTAAACTAAATGGTTCCTCTATCCTTGGTTGCGTAGTATTCATCTCCATTAGGGTAGTGTGTTGGTGAGTCCGAGAGGAGAGTTGGCATTAGAACACTTTAACAACTCGTTTCCCGGTTCGTTCTTAAAATCAACTGAGTGTAAGTTAGGGTTTGTTAGTGAGACCGAGAGGTGATCTAGCTTTCTTGAGTGAACCTTAGTTGTGTCATCCTTAGATACCGGTGTCGTGAGATTCTTCAATCCATTATCTTATTATACCTTCAATATGATTCTTACCTAGGTAGACGTTTTCTCCAATTGCAGTTAAGTCTCTAAGTTTTATCAAGTGTTTAGTTAAGTTAAGTTAAGTTAAGTTAAGTGTAGTTAATTAATTTAGTTAAATTAAGTTAGGTCAAGTAGTTAATTATTAAAAATCATTTAAATATTCTTAGGTGAGTCTTGGTTAGGGTTAAGTATTCAAAACGTTTTCACGTGTCCTTGTGTTCGATACTCGGACTTCCTTAGTTCTATACTATTAGTGATCGGTACACTTGCCAATTTTTTGTGGTTTCTATAGGAGTCTTGTTTTATAAATTTAAAGCTTAGTTGTTAGTTACTTAGAAAGAGCATCATTAGACACACATCATTGAGGTTCTTCCTAATAGAACTACATACTTGGTTAAGTTTCTTTTGATTTCATTGAGTTATCTCATAACATATATCACTTTGGAATCTCGGCTTCGAGCTTGATCAATTATCAAGAATCAAACCGACAAGTCCGAACACTCATATAATTTCATCTTAGTATCTATTTAACAAAGAGTCTTGCAATATCGCAATTATACCCAAATACTTACTTAACAAAGGTTAAGTAAAACTAATGAATAGACTACCGAGACCAGATTTTGAGTGAACTTACTTTTCTAAAACTATTACTTTAATTCTTATGTATTTACACTTTAACCCTCCAACTTTAATTATCTATCTTATCCGCCATGTTATTATACTTTAAAGCTTTTAAGTCCATCTACTAACTCAAGATCCTTTTTAATCTAGGTCTTGCTCGTTGAACTTACCTTTCCGTTTTATCGCAAGTTAATCCTTCAAGTTACTTATTTCACGTGAGTACATTTCATCCCCCGTTTTCATTTTTATACTTTGGGGGTAACATGCCTTCCTATTCAAAACAACAATGATTAATGATACTAGATTCTCAAACCCCAAACTCTAGGGTATATGATACTTTCAATATTTGCTCGATTGTGTGTTATATGTCTTATATGATTTACATGCATGAGTGTTATTTATGTTGTTGTTGAGCCTCAATAACTATGATCATACGCACCCCTAACTAATTTAGCCTTGTGCTAGTAAAATAGGTCCTCATTATCCGCGTATGTTGGTTGTTACCAATTAGAAAGGATCCTCATTTATTTATGATTTATATACCGCAATTGTTGCTTTTATTTATAGTTTCATATACGAGTTGTGGATTTTGTCTCATATTATATATACGCAAAACTATGAAATTTCTCACTAACATGTGTGTTGACAAATTGTATTTTATGCATTGTTACAGGTTTGATTGTTGGTTGATTGGAGTTTGAAGACGTTGTTTTATTATGAGACCGTTTAGGCTATTAGAAAAATGAACAATTTAAATATTTACATTTGGTGTTATTTTGTATGAACAAGATGTGTTACTTTTGATGATTGAATGAAATGAATGAGTTGTTTATTTCACTTTAATAGTGTTTTGTGTTCTTGAGCAATCCATTGCACCCGGCATGTTCTGCCACCTTTGGTCGGGGTGTGACATGGCCATTTTGCTAACACCTGCCGTGTCCCATCTAACGCACAAGCCATCCCGCAACAACCTACCCCTCATGCTCAACCTGATGCCCCTACTACCCGTGCTTGCTATCCTTCAGGAGACCCTAACCCACTTTGCAATATGTGCCCTCAGATTATCCAAACTAGTCAAGTTCAAGCTATAGTTACACACAACTCATCGAGTCCAAACCTATCAAACCCTCATCCTTCAAGCTCCTCTCGTCAATCAAGATCATTCCTACTTAACCCAAACTTATAAAATTCCGCACCTGCAAGCTCAAGTTTACCAAGTCTACTATAACCAACCAACTCTCTTGCAAACCGTTCAAGCTCCAGTTTTCCCAGCAATGCTGAACAATCTAACTCGACTGCTCCAACTCCTATGAATGCAACTCCTCATAGTGCTCCAAGTCACGTCAATTAAGCTACTCAATGACCACGAAGAATTTTGCCGTTTTCTTTATGTATCTTACTTTATTTCGTCTTTTTTTTTAATTACGTATTGTAACGCCTCTTAATGTCTTTGAATTATTTCCCCATTTGAACTATTTATCTTCTATCTTATGAATAAAATCCTTTTTTGTTTAAATAGATTGTTCACTAAAACCTAGTTCTATCTTATTTCCTTACCTTCATTCATCACAACTCATTTAATTAAACTTAACTATTAATAAGTTATTATTATTATTATTTTCTTTTTCTAAATTTAAATACCTATATTTTTACATTTAAAATATGTCTTAGAAATTTCCTTGCTTTATCCACTGCAACTTATGAAATTGTTTTATACATTGGTGATTTTTCTAGTGTTGTAATTTAAAATCCTTAAAAACCTTGTTTCTTAAAATCATGTTCTTTAAATGTCTTGGAACCCACACAATGGGACGAGTTATGTGGACCATCCGACGATCTAAGTAACTATGGATGCATACGTAATTACCAAAGTCCTCACATGGAAATCAAATCCGAATTATTGTGTCATAGTATAGAACCATAAGTAGTTGAGATAACGGTACAAATGTAAAGATGATAAGGACATGGTGGATACGCCGCCGATACATCCTATATATAAGTGCACTTATCGGATTTTAATTTGAAGTGTTGCTTCAACTATTCAAAGTTCAGTATTATGATTAATTTTGGATCATATGTAACATTTTTACTTTTTCTTAAAATTTAACGGTGTTGTTGTAGTTTTCTTTAATTTCGGGACGAACTTACCTAAAGTAGGGGAGTGTGTAACAACTCGGAATTTTCGAAATCTATATTTTTATTAAACCCCAACCTATTTCGGTCTTCGGGAAAATTTGGCACATTTATCGAAAAAAATAACTATTATTATATTATTATTTATTTAATTATATATTATATACTTATAACTTTCATAAGTTGGCAATTCTAACCCTTAACTAAGTTTTACCCAAAGATGTTTCCACCATCAAATCATAGGTTCTAATATGTAAATACTATATATTACCATCCAATTATCTAGATCCAAATAACCCATACCCAGATCCGAACTCCAACCGTCTACCCATTTATCATACCCGAATAGTTAAATTCGTGTCTTGAACCTCAAGCTTCGCAATGTTTTTGGAAATTGGATCAATGGTTATATTATACCTTCTAAAATCGGCCTAACCGACGTTCTAATTTCGTTAATTTGATCAATTTGATTCTCTATACTTAATTAAACTAGTCGACTCTATTATAATCTTGTAATACTAGCTATTTGTGGTTGTAACTCAATTAAATTGGCAGAAACCATCCCCTCTAGATCGCAAACCAAAACCCCAAATCTAATTATACTTTCTTGATCGTTTGCTGGGTGTTCTTGATCACTCCTCTGCCGTCCACTGATCATCCTTTTTAACCCGATTTAAAACGTGTTCGAGGTAATTAATTCTTGGGTTTTATTCATCGGGTTCTAATTAACAAAAACCCTAACAAGCTTTGATCAACATTAACGATTTAAGTCAATTGGACTTTCTAGGGTTTATAGTGAAGTTTGGGTCTTTGTTTGTCTAATTATATAGTTACAGAATAATCCTTAAACAAATTGGCACCCCAGCTCAGTTGGCCTGGGGTGCGTTGGTGTGGACTGCTTGGCTAGGTGACGGGGGGGGGGGGGGGTTTCGAATCTTCCCCAACCCATTGACGTGTGAGGGCGATGTGATGATAAAATATAATAACTGATTTGAGATTAAAGCTTTGCACAAGATCGTGTTTTAAATTTATAAAAGTGATTTCTACTAAAACTAAACACGCACAAAATAGGAAAGTGTACCTATCATATATGTAGGATAGTATTGGTAAGAAATAAGTATCGATCCGTGGACACAAATGTTTCTAATAATGAATCTTCTTCCTACTTTAATCAGAGGGTTTAATCATTTTTTAGATTGATTTTTAAACTTTTTATAAAATGGAAATACTTATATATAATATATAGGTGACAAGAAGAGAACTTCTAACTGAGTAATTCAATTATATGAAGGTTTACCATCTAATATCAAGAATTCATTCCATTATTCCTTGATGATTATTAAATAAATATGTGATAAACTTGTCCTAAGAATATATGATAGAATAGTCCCTCATTTCTAAGTGAACATATTCTATGACATAAAAGAAAGTAGCATGCGCATTTTAAAGTTCATCCTTTCCTAATGTCATACTACCACGAGAATGTCAATTTAAGTAGACAAGCAGTTTGGTATAGTAGAACGATTAGGATTGACTTCGATTTCTCAAATACCAAGCTAACAACTTCGAGTGGTTGTAGTTAACTCACACAACCTCCCCTTGGTTGATTTAATTAGATTATAATTACGCATTCCATTAACATATGATTTCTTTAACTAGCATGATTACCTAACCAATCGTGTTAACAATGTTATTTTAGAATTATCAAAACTAGAGAAATAGATCATAGCTTACACTCTCATCATTTCTAAGTACAACATCAGTATCCATGTTTTATCTTGAATAAGGTATCAAAGTATTCTTTTTACCATTTCTAGTTTCCAAGAACATGAGTTAACATGAATGATTATAAATCATCAACTTTGATGTATTGAGTTAAAGTGATAAAACATTTCTTCATCAATGGATAATTGCAAAATAACCATGTACTATACCAAACTAAACCACCTGTTTCACATAATCATCAAGTAAAAAAAAGCTTTTTCATAGATTATAGATGGTAATTAGAGTTTAGCTCATGATGAGCATTATTATGAGCATAAAAAGAGATGATGATAACAAACACATGATTAAACTAGAACAATCTAACCAAATGTGGATGACCCTCCATTCTTAGTGATGACGGATTATGGTGATGTTGATGATGATGGATGATATGATAGCCTCCAGGCCTTCAAACTCCTCACAAGATCTTCAATACGAGTGTAATGTGGGTGTTTTTATAAGAGCAACCCGTTTAGAGATCTACTTCAAGCACACCAAGTGAGTGCAACTTAAGCCTTTATTTTTAGGTTGTCTGGAGGGAGGGGCATGCCCCGTGCTTAATAAGGCACATCCCCATATTCACGTGTCCCAGTTGCATGTTGTTAGATCATACATGATGACTCACCATGGGGGTGTACTTCTGAGGCACGCCCCCATGCTTTTTATTGACATGTGCCTAAATTCGTTTTGTCTTAATAGAAGGTGACCATGGCCCCGTGGTTGAGTAGGCACAGCCCCGTGCTTTTGACTTCAGTGTTTGTCTTTTCTTGTAATCAGAAGCTTGGGGGCGTGTTTCTTGGAGCATGGGGGCGTGTATCTTGGCTTTCTTGTGTTTCTTCCGTTTTTCTTTGCCTTTTTGCTTGTTTCTTCATTTGAGGCTTGGTTTTAACTGAATTTACATTTAGTTATGATAAGTAGCCTTCTGAGCTAGTTTATTTGATAAAAGGTGCAGTTTTTAGAGATTATTTGATGCTAAAAAGATGTATAATTTTATATACATCAAACATCCCCACACTTGAACCTTTCTTGTCCTCAAGCAAGCTACTTCTTGTCCTCAAGCAAGTTAGGACCATAGCTTCAGATATCCCTAAAAGAGTTCTAAGAAAATGGGAATAAAATAACCAACCTTTAATCATAGGAATATATGTAGTGATATATAAAAAAGATGATTTTTTTTATGAGTTTCTGTTGATGCAAAACGTCACGTTCTCACAATGTTCACTTTCACTATGTTTATATATCTGATCATACCTGTGATGTATGTATGTGAACACTCTTAGTCATGATGTGACCTGTGAAAAATAAGCTTATAGCAAGTTCAAATCTCCACATATGTGAAGGGTTGCATAGATCAGAAGGTAATTTGAGTTGGTTTTGTCCAAATCGGGGTTGGGTGTTTTGTGGTGTTTCAAGGGTTTCGGTTTGTGAGGATGGTAAATACAACTTTTGTTGATTTCTAGAGAATCTTAAGATGTCTTCAATGTTCAGCTTTTTTTCTCCCGTTTGTGAAACTCATATATATATATATATATATTAAACAAACCTAGTGACTCTTTTAAGGTCAGATCGTCAAGACCAGTTTTGTCGAGGATGTGAATCAGTTCTTCCTCAATCCTGCTATGAACATAAATCCTAACTCTAATGGATCCTTCGGCTTTGAGCCTAATAGCCCTCACCCTCATTAGTTTGGTATATTCATGTTGAGATTGAGTATGACTTTTTCTACATCTTCCTTCGTGAGACCAGATTCCGCATCACAAGCATCGCTCATATCTTTTTGCTCTTATTTTCATTGCGCTTTTGGAAACTCCACAAAATGGTGGCCTTTGTTCGTTTTGGCGCCACTTTTTCCTCACCTCATTGCTTAAGAGAAAGATTCTCTCCCTAAGTTCTGGAGGCAACCTAGGTTTTGCGAAATGTATGCAACAAAGGAAATTGAAATCGAAAGAATGCATTTCCAGTTCTTTAGGGTCTGCCGGTAAAAGACCAGTGTTGTATTTTACCGGTTTGTGAGTGATAAAGTGGTAAGGTTTTGGTTTAGGGTTTTGTAATTTGGAGAAAGGTTTGAGGGGTTTGTAGTAATATTACCTTCTTCCTCATATAACGCTTCGTACGGTCTTGAAATGACTGCTTGTGACAAGTTCTTATTCACACGAAACAAATGACTCACTCAAAGCTTCCGAAAAATATTTATGGCATGAGGTTAATCTCACAGTAACTGAGGGATTGGGTATAAACGCCATATTTTGCATAAATTTATTCTCAATATTACAAAACTTCTTTTTACTTTTTCACATTTTGGTTATAATAGATTTTTAGTTTGGTTATTTGCAAAACAATTTTCCTAGATTTTCTTTTGGTTTGATTATGAAAAATAGTCTTTGTTTGCAACAAAAATTTTAGTTTAATAGAGAATTTTATAATTAGTTAATCAAGCAATTGTCAAGTAATTCCCCTCCCCACACTTGAATCTCACATTGTCCTCAATGTGACAAGATTCAATAAAAGATTAAAATTCGAAGGAAGTATTGTGGGTAAAATGGAGAGGTACTTCCCTACGGGTTAATGAAATTTCGACATAGCGTCCCCTGTTTTTCATCCGTTTTCCTGTTTTGTACGTGTATAATATAAAACTGCAAACAACCACAAACAATCAAACATAATTATACTGAAATTTGGGTATGGAATCATCCATACCCTGCCCACACGGGCTAAAAAAGTACCTGCTAAAATGTCTTTGCACCCACAGCCATAAAAAGTATCCAACCAAACAAACAAACAAGTAAACGACAGAATGTAAATTGTTCAAACAATAATAATAATAATAATAATGTCATGAAAATACTACCACCCGAGCCCATACCCATGCTTATACCCATGTCAGACCTACCATAACCGCTGCTCGTAAATTACCCGTGTCCGGGTCGAACGGTCCCCACTGCCTGTCCATGCGATATCCCAAACAGTCAATCTCTCGCCTCGTTTCCGCATATTCTGTTGATCGCTGTATGTCAGATGCAGCAATTTGTTCTGTGATCCTTTCAAACGAGGCGTTAGTGTTAGCTTGGAACTGGTCAATGAGGCCGTATATGCCCTCGAATGAGTATCGGCTATCATGTGACGAGCTAGGGCCGGCCCTTGATGAAGATAGGCCTCCCTGCTGGTGGTAAGTGTGGTGGCGGGTCTATGGAGGTGGTGATCCTCCTCTCCTCTCGGTATCGTCCTAGATCATCATGTCGGCAGGGTCCTCAGCATCCCAAACCTGGTTATAGGCATTATGAAATCTCCACACTTCCGGGTCTCTATTGATCTGCTAGGCCATCTACTTGCTGATACAAAAACCAAGGTTAAGAGCAATCGGGTCTGGGCTACGGGTTCCTTCTCTTTCTGCATGGTAAGCTTT
This sequence comes from Bidens hawaiensis, assembly GCF_021521415.1. Lineage (NCBI taxonomy): Eukaryota > Viridiplantae > Streptophyta > Magnoliopsida > Asterales > Asteraceae > Bidens > Bidens hawaiensis. The sequence goes on from NW_027493917.1 coordinate 52,952, forward strand.
ATACAGCTTATAGATCCACAGTCCACCAAAAATCGGGGTGTTTTGGCTCCTGGAATTTTCATTCGTTGTGAACAGTTTGCAGAACAAATAAGTGATGTTGCATGCTGTGTTGTTCTTCATGCAATATAGGGCCCATAAATCCCTCAAGTTCACAACCCCTTCACTTTGACCACGTGTTGTGACAGTGTGGCTGAGCAAGCAGTGAATGTATCTCATAAGTGGGTCGCGTAATGCCGTGCTCTTTGATCTGCTTGCGATGTAGGTTTCATCCCCATATCTTAATAGTTCCCATGCTTGTACCCGTGCGTTTCCAGCCTCTGCGTCTTCATCAGCATCTTCATCTGCGAATGTGGTTGCGGCTGTGTACCAGATAGGGCTGTCTGTTTCATCACTTGCGTAAATTCCCAAATCAATACCAAATTGGGTCATTGATGTCGTGTACCATATTCCCCCACACCTGAATTCCACAGCTTCTTCATCCAACATGTCCAAATTTTTCGTATTAAAAGAGAAGGAGCCTAAGAATTCCTTTGTTAACTCGGTAATAGCCTTCCCTTTTTGACTAAAAACCCGTCGCCATGGCCCATTCACAATAGTCTTGTACCTGTTCCACCGATTAACGTGAATTAGTGTATCCTTGCAAGCATAGAAGTTTGGTTCTGGGAAGCGTCGGTTAAGGTAGGTCATTCGAGTCTGGGCCCTTTGATCCCTTTCAGTGCATTCTGGGAAGACTAGGAATGTATATACATCATCCCCATACTTCGTCATCGACAATTTATACCCACTTAAGTTAAATTTTAACATAAAATTTGGAAAAGCTGGAACAGAACCAGAACCACGGTGTCGTGCCCCGTGTTTTTCAACAGCACGGTACCGTGATTTTTGAAGCACGACCCCAAGTTGCGGGTCTTTTGGCAGTTTAACCTAATTCCTGATTTTGACTTTTTGTTGACCATCAGGTGAACACGGGTCGTGTTTTGTAAAGCACGGCCCGTATTTTTAATCCTAAATTTACCACAAACAAGACTCGAACTTATGATTCCAACCGGTTTTGTCATGTTATTCAGGTTTCAAGTATTTAGCAAATTATCCAAGATCCGAACCCGAATCGTTTTTCTTAACAAAACACGAGTGTAATCCCATCCAACAATTCATTATCCTAGATCTAACCAATTAACCCATCTAATTTCTGGGTTTGAACCCGATTTTATCAATCGGTAAGATTTGGGGCTTGATTTAGACCTAAAAAAGATGAATTTGAACATTAGATTCGATAAATTAACATACCTTTTGTTGGACTTCGAAGATTTGAGGCAAAGATTAGTGAAATTGGTGAAATGTCGGCAGTTTTCGGTGTTATAACGAAGTGGTGTTAGGGTTGAGTGTTTGGAAATGTATTCTTTGCCTCAAATTAATTGTAGGTTCCCAGCCGGATCTACATGAGATATCGCGTTCTACGTACGTGCGGAATCCCTACGTAAGACGTTACGAGTATAGAAAACAATACGAGCTAACACACGATATGATAACCAAACACACGTTGTATTCCAACCGTAAACACGTGATACAATGATCACTGAATACAAAACTCTCTGACTCGAATACACAAATAAACTCTGATTCTATACATAAGTCGTATCCAAGATAGCTTATATAGACACGACAACTTCGCCTGGCATGTTCAGGCGAAGTTGTCCCTAACTTCGCTTGTCTAACAAGTTCGCCCATATAAGCGAACTTGTTAGTAACTTCGCTTACATACAAAACTCAAATCTAACTAACACGATTACAGACACTCGACACTGAACTACTGACATCATGCACCAACAGACTCCCCCTTGGCAGTAGCTTCATCTCTTTAGCTTCAAACACGTGTCTTGTAATCTTCAATCTTCTATCTTCAAGCATGTACTCCTTCTCGAACACAAACCGAGACAACTCTTTGATATTTCCTCGCTTCGTCTTTCCAAGCAGGAATATAAAATATCTTCTTGTCATTCAACACCTGCAAATCAGCTTGCGATAAGTTTACCAAGTGCATCGGATCGTACACTCTAAGCAGCTCTTGTTCATCTTCGTCTTCCATCACTGCCTCAGCTGTCTCACAATCTACAAACCACCACTTCAGGTCTTTAAGCACATCCTTGGGCATTAGCTTCATCGGTACTTCTTTCAAACACCGGATCGGTTTATACTTCATGATCATCCAAGGCTTTCCATCAGCTCTCAAACCTCTATCCTTGTCTTCAACAAGTTTTCCCTTTTGTGGCTTCAACAGCTCAAATTTCTTCTCTTTTATACTCTCTTTCCACACAATTTTCCCAATGACTCTAGCCATATTATCGTCACTTCTGTTTATCAATCCCAATCTGGCTAAGTCTTTCACTTCACATTCTGGCAATGTATTCAACGATCTCAACAGCCTTTTGAAGTACTGAACCCCGTCACACCTTTCAATCATAATTACATTTATGACCCTAGTAATCAGAAATTTGTTGATGTTGACTATGGTCAGACAGTTCCAGTTCAAGTTACTACTAAAGAACCAGAAGTTAGTAAGCCTGTTGCAAGTGTTAAGATTTCTGCTCCGAGTCCTGTCTCATCTAACTCAGACAAGTCCTCTGAGTCATGTGAGACAAAACAAGAGGAAGTGTTACCGAAAAGTGGAGAGAAAAATAAAACACCTGAAAAGAAGTCTCCACTAAACCCGTATGTCCCACCATATGTGAGACAAACGGGCAGTAATACAGCCTCAACATCTAAGACAACTATTGATAAGAAAGTTGAACACAGGAGTTGTTTTAGATGTAATCAAATAGGACACCTTGTTGCTGATTGCCCTCTGAAGCAGAAATTCAGAGGTGTGAGGACTTCAAAATCTGAGAAAATAACTAACGGTAATCAATATAATGGTAAAAATGAAAACCCATCAAATTTCAGAAAATGGACTAATTCAGGTTTTCAAAAAAATACATCTCAGTTTTACACTGCTAACAACCAAACCTTAAGTAATAATTATTTTAATTCACGAAGGTTTGGATGGCCTCATAGTCAATCCACAAGAAGGTATCCTGTTAGGACTCACAGAAATTATTATGATACTAACTTTGGACAGCCAAGGTACGGAATGTATCGACCCAAGACCAATCGGTCTTGGGTCCCCAAATTTTAATCATCTGCTTTAATCGTGCAGGAACAGTTGAACAGGGCTGCCAACAATCAATGGGTTGTGGATAGCGGCTGTTCCCGGCACATGACGGGTAACAAGAATTTGTTACACGACTTGAAACCTGTTCAAGGAGGAAGAGTGAGTTTCGCAGGAGAGAGCGGTGGAAGGATTACAGGAATAGGGACGGTGTCGAATGGAAAGATGACTTTGGAGAATGTAAATTTTGTTGAAGAACTGAAGCACAATCTGCTGAGTGTTTCGCAGATTTGTGACAAAGACTACAGCGTACATTTTACAAAGAATGAAGCGATTGTGTTGTATCCTGGTTTTAAGATACCAGAGGATTGGATTGTTATAAAGGCTTCAAGAGTGAAGAATACGTATATCATGGATATGAGATCGACTGAGATGGCCACAGAAGAATCGTGTCTTCTGTCACAAGCAACTGAATCGGAGTCCGAGTTGTGGCATAGGAGAATGGGGCACATTCATCTTCGGAAAATGAACTACCTTGTCAAAAATGGGCTTGTGCTGGGTGTTCCCTTGAAGAATTTCAACTTTGAAGACAAATGTTTATCATGCAAAAAGGGAAAGCAACACAAGAAATCCCATCACACCAAGAAGGTCAATTCAATTGTCAGTACCCTAGAATTACTTCACATGGATCTCTTCGGTCCCGTGAATGTAAGAAGTCTAGGAGGAACATCGTATTGCTTGGTGATCACTGATGATTTCTCTCGATATTCCTGGGTATATTTCCTGAAGTCAAAGGATGAAACAGTGCAGATGGTAAAGAATTTGATTACCAAGGTTGAGAATATCATGGGGAAACGGGTTATATTCATCAGGAGTGACAATGGAACTGAGTTCAAGAACTATGAGATGGAGATCTTCTACTTACAGAAGGGGATAGAACACCAATACAGCGCACCGTATACACCGCAACAAAATGGAGTGGCTGAGAGGAAGAACAGAACCTTAATTGAAGGAGCCAGAACCATGCTGGCTGATTCGAAACTTCTCGTGGTGTTCTGGCTGAAGCTGTTGCAACAGCCTGTTATATCCTTAATAGAGTGTTAACTGTTAAAAGATTAAATAAAACCTGTTATGAACTTATGCATGGGAGAAAGCCCAACTTGAGTGGTCTTGAACCATTCGGGTCCCCATGTTCGATATTAAAGACCAATTCTAAATTTGGTGAAGTAGCCGACGAAGGAATCTTAGTCGGATACGTTGTTGGGACTCCCAACAGACGGGTCTTTAATACATCGAACAGCAAGGTTGAGGTGGTGTGTAACACTGATATCACAAGTTACAAATCACCAAAACCAAGCTCGGGACCCGCTGGGGTTTTCGACTATGATAGACTTTTTAAATCTTTTAACATACCTTATCTGGATTTTGCAGAAGTTGAGGAAAGAATTGCTACGAAGATGATATGCGATGAGGAAGACACTTTGGTGCAACGACCACAGTATGATGGATGTCAGCCTTCCTCGTCAAATGCTGTCAATACCCCTGCTGCCTCTACTGAAGAAGAATTCATCAATCCGTTTCACTCTCAACATCAATCACCCATTGATGAGCTATCTTCGAACTTGGAAGATAATCTGAATGTCAGTTCGGTTCCGACTACGAGAATTCACAAAGATCATCCTTTGGAGAATGTGATAGGTGATCTGTCCGCCGGTGTACAAACAAGACAAAGCTTGAATGAGCACACCTGTGTTTACACAAGCATTAAAGAATCAGGCATAATCAACGAGTGCTTGTACACCTGCTTTATCAGCCAGATTGAACCAAAGAACTATCAAATGGCTCTTAAGGACAGCTCGTGGGTCGAAGCCATGCAAGAAGAGTTAGCTCAGTTTAAGAAAATGGAAGTATGGAACTTGGTTGCAAAACCAAGAAATGTGCATGCGATTGGCACGAAATGGGTCTTCAAATGTAAGAGAGATGAGAAAGGGATTGTTATCAGGAACAAGGCGAGGCTGGTTGTTAAAGGCTTTAATCAACAAGAGGGGATTGATTACAATGAGGTGTTTGCTCCTGTAGCAAGATTGGAAGCCATTCGTTTGTTTTTGGCATTTGCTGCTCATAAGGAGATAAGGTCTTTCAGTTGGATGTGAAGAGCGCGTTCCTAAACGTTAAAGTCGATGAGGTTGTGTATGTTGAGCAACCTCCGGGTTTTCCTGACCCTGACTTTCCCGATCACGTGTACAAGCTAAGTAAAGCGCTGTATGGACTACATTAGGCACCTCGTGCCTGGTATTCAACCTTATCAGATTACTTGCTTGAGAATGAGTTTGAAAGAGGTAAAATTGATAGCACATTGTTCTTCAAGAGAAAGGGTAGCGACTTTCTGCTGGTGCAAGTCTACGTGGACGACATTATCTTTGCTGCATCAAAGGTCGCCATGTGTCAGGAGTTTGAGGCCGTCATGAAGAAGAGATTTGAAATGAGTGCTATGGGTGAACTAACTTTCTTTTTAGGATTGCAGGTTGATCAGAAGAAAGACGGGATGTTCACTCATCAGATGAAGTATGTCCATGATGTTCTCAAACGCTTCAAGATGGAGGACAGCACTCCATATGATACTCCAGTCTGCGTCAATCACAAATTGGGTGCTGATTCAGACAACGATGCAGATGTGGACCCAACCCAATATCGGGCAATTATAGGTTCTTTAATGTACTTAACTGCTTCTAGGCCTGATATAATGTTTGCTGTTTGTCTTTGTGCACGCTTTCAGGCAAACCTAAAAGAATCTCATTTGAAGGGTGCGAAGAGGATACTGCGGTATCTCAAAGGCAAGCCGAAGCTGGGGTTGTGGTACTCGAGAGGAGGAGACTTGGAGCTAGTCGCTTACACAGATTCTGATTATGGAGGGTGCAATCAGAGTCGGAAGTCTACAACTGGTGGATGTCAGTTTCTTGGTGGCAGACTAGTGTCGTGGCAATGCAAGAAGCAGACCTCAGTCGCAATTTCAACCTGCGAAGCAGAATACATGGCAGCATCCAACTGCTGCTCCCAGGTTCTTTGGATTCAACAACAGTTGCGCGATTATGGTCTGAATTTCACTCATACTCCTATTTGCATTGATAATACTACTGCTATCTCAGTAACTAACAATCCCGTAAAGCATAGCAAAACTAAACATATTGACATCCGTCATCATTTAATACGGGATTGTGCTGAGAAAAAACTGATTGTGCTCGAAAAGGTTGATACGTTAGATAATTTCGCTGACTTGTTTACTAAAGTGTTTGACAAAACTCGTTTTCAAAACCTTGTTGAGCTGAATGGGATGATCAATCCCGAGTAACCGTGTTTTTCGTTTTTGCTTAAAAAAAAAAAAAAAAACCCGTCACTATCGCTTAGAATTATGTCTGTTGCCTCAGTTTGAAGGACATATCTTCGGATATGTTTGGTCCTCATTTCTACTTGTAGAATATGAGGATAGCCATTAACCAGATGACTGAAATTGACCGGGGCGGTTTATGATGGGTTTTTATTCTTTCGCTGAAAATTAGTCGATCATACTTAGTTAGAATGACACATACTTGTATGTGGTCGGTCCAGCTGATCCATTGGATCTTCAGGATAGCCGTTTACCTGAAAACTTCAATTTGATCGGGGCGATTGAAGTTAAAATTTTCTTTGCGGGAGATGAAATTATTTTTCAAGTCTACTACTTCGTAAGAAGTTCATTTACTATGTTTAACAGAAAATTGATCCAACCTTAGAAAGTGATAGATATACTGATTCTGTGTGCTTAACCAGTGAAGTTATTAGGCCTAAAAGACTTTAGAACAGTCATTGTATGTCATGATAGCTTTTTATGGTGCGTAAAAGTAGAAGTGATACTAACTAAATCTACTCGATTTTATGTGGAAACTCCTTAAGAGTTGTGCATGTCTTCATACATATCTTTCCGAATGATAGGCAGAAAAGCGATTACCCAGTCATACACGAGCCCGTGAGTGTTCTGATTCCCGTGAAGATAGTGTGTCAAGACGCTGCAGTGATCCTGATTCGGGACTTGCAGTTATTTTCTACCTGAAGTTGTGTATATACATGTTAGATTAAAAAAAAAAATTCTAGAGTTCATAATGATAATGATTATCAATCAAGACAAAAGAAGGTGAACGGGAAACAGAGTCTAAGATCGAAGAGTAATTACTACTTAATCAGACACTACGGGTTGAGGTCAATTCGAGGTGACTTGGGGAAAGCCTAATACGCCTTGAGAATAGATAGGAGGCATCATAATCTCTGAGTTGTTGCCCACTTAAGTTTTGAGCTTAATTGAACCTAACTCGTATCACAGAAACGATGAAAACCATTTTAAGTAGATTACCTGCTTACAACCTGTTTCTTTATGTCATAATACAGCTGAACACGGATCTGTGTGACAGTCACGAAATTAGTATGATTCCTGTTCGGATCTTTTCTAAAACATGGTAGTCCCTGTCGAGACTGAAATTTGATCCCGTGTATTTTAATTTTTTAAATTTTTGTTACTTTTGTAATTGGTTGATTTTATACCTGGTTACTTGGTCTTGATCGTATCATTTAACACTTTAATGGATGTTTTTAAAACTTTATTGAAAATTGTTAAAAGTATAGGGGTTTGTTTTGTAAATACAGGCGAACTTGTTTATAACTTCGCCTGGAATAGGCGAAGTTATCGATAACTTCGCCTGTACTAACTGTGACCCTATATATAGAAGTTTATAGGTCAAACAGCTTCATTATTCCACATTCAGCGAACTTATACTCTCCGAAACATCAGCGAACTTATCGATATCAATCATCTGTTTTTGTTACTTCGATTCTAATCAAATTCAAGGTGTGTAGGGTTTGTTTATCATATTATCAATGTCCTTTGAGGTTAATCATCGGTCGTTTCGACTCGATTCTCGACCTCGTCTTTCGAAACCTTAAACACCCGATTTCAAACTTGTTTTTGCGTGATAGTAAACTACTTGAACGTCTAAAACTTCATAAATTCATGTATTTCGGAGTCCTCGATCTCCGAAATCATCATCTACACGTCGTTCGTAAATCCTAACTGTTGCCGATTCGAATTCGGCGAAGTTACAGTTTAGGCGAAGTTATCCGTAACTTCGCCTGAGGTTTAACTTCGCCTGATTATTGATTTTGAAACAGTTTATGAGGCGATGTTGTGATTAGGCGAAGTTATCCGTAACTTCGCCTGGACCATTTTACTTAACTATTATCAGACGAAGTTCAAGTTGAAGCGAAGTTTTTTCCCAACTTCGCCTCACCTTTAACTTCGCCTATACAGAATTGATCACAACTTCGCTCATGGTAACAGGCGAACTTGTGATTCGCTTTGAAGTTTATCTAACTTAACCTGTTTGTTGCAGATATGGCTGCTGTTGCTGGAGCAGGTGGTGCAGGCGGTGATGACGGAGGTGATCACCAGAGACAGTTCTTCCCGGGTCACAACATGTACATAAAATTAGACCCGGAGGCGAGCGGAGTTGATGATTTCCGCGAAATCATCACTTTTCTTTTACGCTCGAGGATATTCCACGCGATTACAACAACTCTGCCAATATCCTTGCCCAATATTGAGGATTTCTGGCAGACAGTGGAATACGACTGTAGAGTCGAGCCCCCGGTGATGCGCGCAACAGTCAACAATCAGATTGTTCAGTTCTCTTCTGAACAAATCCGGGCGGCTTTACGATTTGGGAATGAGACAAGGGATGACCCAACAGAGTTTGTAGCTCCTTTCCGTGATGGAGCGTTTTTGAGGATGGGATACTCTGGTCCCTTGGGGGATACACAGAGGAGGAAAGGATTTTTACTTGACCAGTGGCGCTTTCTCATGCATGTTATGATCGTTTGCATGTCAGGGAGAAAGGCGGGCACTGATGGCATGGGCGCGACCATGCAGTCAGCGATGACTGCTCTGACATACAACAAGCGATTCAGCTTTAGTCAGATGGTCTTTTATGAGATTGATCGTCAAAGAAGAGCGATGGCGCGTGAGCGATTCATCATGTATCCAAGATTCCTACAAATGATCTTGAATCATGTTGCTCCAACGCTTCCTCAGCGCCGTCCGATCCGATACGTTGAGAGTGTGAACAAACGTATCTTCGCCCAATGTAGATCCTCCAGTACGAGAAGCAAACCTGAGCTCCGTCCTCGACATACTCCACTCTTTGGGTACTTGATCAACCCGGGGTATGTGCCTGCTCAAGGGGACGAGTTTAGGGACCCGGCACCACAACAGGCAGGAGCACCTCAAGCTATACCTGCTGCTCCTGTTGTGTCACCGGAGGAGAACGTGGACCTTGATGCAGAATTTGGTGGTCAAGGCTTCTTTGATATGGATCGGGTGGATTCAGAGGAGAACGTTCAGGTTCCGGTTGAACGTACTTCGACTATGAATGTTACTAGGGCAGCTACAACGGTGGCTGGCTCAGATTCTGATGATGAAGTGGCATAGGCAAGAAGGATTATGGTAACTCGAGAAAGACTACATGGGAAGAGAAAGAGAACTGTTGATGATAGCGAGTCTGATTATGAGGAAGAGGTACAACAGTTGATCCGGAGGTCAAGAAGGGAACGGATAGGTGCAGGATCAGGAGCCGGTGAGAGCTCTAGGGTGGTACGTTTCACTCCACCAGCACTATCCGGTATGACAATGGTTCCCTCATCACTACAGGTTACAAGGCCAAGCGCTACGAGTGTTCCCGTGGTGGCTACCTCGTCTACATTTGGCCTCCCACCCACTACTTTCCAACTTTCGACTCCTGAGATCGTTTCATTGCCGCCTCCGACCGTTACTCCATCGGAGGTCGTGGCACAATTTATAGAGTCGACTGTTGTGGCCACTTCAGGGCTATCGGTGACGATACCACCTGCGGTTACGTCTATTTCTACTTCTGAGGTCCCGGTGACATCGGAAATCCCTCCTCAGTACACTTAAGATATATCACATATGAGGTTCGATTTCGATGCAACCCTATCAGACTCTGAACGAATAGCCGCACTGGAACGGGTCGTGGCAGAGCAGTCAAGGATTAATCTTATCCAGACCCAGGCTATTCAGCGCCTAGTTATAGAGAATCAGATGCAGTCGTCCCTGCTGGTACAACAAGGAAAAAATCATGGATGCTTTCAAGGAGTTCTTGGTATCTCAGGGGGAGACGAGCTGTAAAGGCGACGAGTTGAGGACCAAGAGACGAAATGATAGAGACGATGATCCCAATGCATCGAAAGATGCAGGTGGTGAGTTGCCCAGAACTGATCAAGCTCTTGGAACTTCCACAACTCAGGGGGAGTCGACAACTGCAGCTGGTGGTGATGATGTGGTGGTGGTGGATGTAGAGAAGATGGATGATGTTTTGGTTGGTGATGATGATGTACTACCGAGTAATGTGATAGAGAAGATTGGTGAAGAGATTGTGATTGATACAGAGATAGAAGAGGGAGAGATAGTTGAGGAAAATATTGAGCATGACATTCCAGATGTTGAGAAAACAGATATGAGTAAAGAGATGGCAAGTGATGAGTCTGAATGGGAAGAGCAGCCTAGATGGAAGGAAGGCTATGCTAAGTGGTTCGTCAAAACGAAGAAACCGGCGGTCCCTACAATGTTTAAGAAGAGTTACAACATTAAAGGCTATGCTGAAGCGAAGAAAGGGATTATTTGCTGGATATATGATGAGCAGTTGAGGCTCTTCGTGATTAAAAGGTATGACGGTGTTCAGTACTTTAGAAGGATGTTAAGATCGTTGAATACACTGCCAGAATGTGAAGTGAAAGACTTAGCCAGATTGGGATTGATAAACAGAAGTGACGATAATATGGCTAGAGTCATTGGGAAAATTGTGTGGAAAGAGAGTATAAAAGAGAAGAAATTTGAGCTGTTGAAGCCACAAAAGGGAAAACTTGTTGAAGACTAGGATAGAGGTTTGAGAGCTGATGGAAAGCCTTGGATGATCATGAAGTATAAATCGATCCGGTGTTTGAAAGAAGTACCGATGAAGCTAATGCCCAAGGATGTGCTTAAAGACCTGAAGTGGTGGTTTGTAGATTGTGAGACAGCTGAGGCAGTGATGGAAGACGAAGATGAACAAGAGCTGCTTAGAGTGTACGATCCGATGCACTTGATAAACTTATCGCAAGCTGATTTGCAGGTGTTGAATGACAAGAAGATATTTTATATTCCTGCTTGGAAAGACGAAGCGAGGAAATATCAAAGAGTTGTCTCGGTTTGTGTTCGAGAAGGAGTACATGCTTGAAGATAGAAGATTGAAGATTACAAGACACGTGTTTGAAGCTAAAGAGATGAAGCTACTGCCAAGGGGGAGTCTGTTGGTGCATGATGTCAGTAGTTCAGTGTCGAGTGTCTGTAATCGTGTTAGTTAGATTTGAGTTTTGTATGTAAGCGAAGTTACTAACAAGTTCGCTTATATGGGCGAACTTGTTAGACAAGCGAAGTTAGGGACAACTTCGCCTGAACATGCCAGGCGAAGTTGTCGTGTCTATATAAGCTATCTTGGATACGGCTTATGTATAGAATCAGAGTTTATTCGTGTATTCGAGTCAGAGAGTTTTGTATTCAGTGATCATTGTATCACGTGTTTACGGTTGGAATACAACATGTGTTTGGTTATCGTATCGTGTGTTAGCTCGTATTGTTTTCTATACTCGTAACGTCTTACGTAGGGATTCCGCACGTACGTAGAACGCGATATCTCGTGTAGATCCGGCTGGGAACCTACAAGGATTAATGAAAATTAAAAGTCCTAAACTTCATTAAACATAAAACACATAGCTAAACATAATTAGAAAATAAAAATGAACAACAATCCCGAATCACGAAACATAAAACTAGCACGAGTAACTTCTAACACAACAAAGTCTAGACTTCTAACGACCACCATTCCCGAACAAGTCTTGAATGTGTGGTGAGGCTCTTTTAACTTCCAAGAGCTCGGAAAGATTTTTATCGAGATTTGTGATCACCCGGTTAAGATAATTGAGCTTGTAATCCACATCCTTGTTGTGGCTATCCACAACATGGAAATTCTCAAACCGCGGTAGTTCGACTTTGTTGGTCAGCTCAATTAGACGAGCTTCAGTTTGGATGTTACTTTCGATTTGGTCTCTCACAATGCATTGGAGCCTCATGATTTCTTCCTCAATGTTTGAGGAAGAATCACCATGCTTGCCCCTTCTCACTGGTCTCCATTCCATTTTCTTACTTTCCATTTCAGTATACTTATGTTTGGTATGAATGGAATAGTGAGTTTTTGCGTGCATTATATAGAGACTGTAACGTCGAGCACGGCCCCGTGCTTCTTGGAGCACGGCCCCGTGCTACTAGGGGAATAAATGTTTCTGGTTCAGAGAATTGTACGGAGTCAGCGTGTATCAAGCTGAAGATTCTAGGGTGACCACGACCCCGTTCTTCAAGAAGCACGGCCCCATGCTTTTTGACACTAAAATTTTATTTGATTTGTTAGCCGAATGCGAGGAGCGGAATTTTTAGAATGATGTTTAACATGTTATTTTAATAGTTTGATCATCCAAAAATTACTTTTCATTAAAATTAAAAGTCCTAAAATAAATATGGGATAAGCCCGGTTTTCCTAGAAACGTATTTTAAGCGGGTTAAGCCCGAGGGTCCTAGCACAATGTGCCTAGTGCACTTGTTTACACAAGAAAACAGAAAATTAAGGTTCCTAGATCTCTCCGAAGGGTTCTCCTCCGCCGAATGGTCCTGGTGGTGGAAAGTACGTGAAACCGAGAACTTGAAACTGGAGTTGTTCGTTAATGTCCCGAAGCTCCATTTTCATGTTCTCCATCGATTCAGTGAGTTGAACGAGACGCATCTTTGCAAGGAGATTCATTTTGGTGAGTTCTTCGACGAGTTCTTGAAGTTTCATCAAAATCTCGGATTTGGATACGTGTCGGGTTTCGTTCCTCGGTTGGCGAGGGACGGGGATTGCTTCGCTCATCTCAGTAGGCATGGTTTAATACCTGGTTACTTGGTCGTTGATCATATTTATTTTAACGCTTTAAAGGAGGTTTTAAAAGTTAATGGCAAAATGTTCAATTTAGAAGGACTTGTTGTGTAACTTTTAATATAAGCGAAGTTGTGAAATTATAGGCGAACTTATTAAACAGGCGAAGTTAAGGGGTAAGCGAAGTTAACCCTAACTTCGCCTGTATAATATTGAAGGTATATAAAGAAGTCTTATAGTCAAACTCTTTTTACTTTTACTTTTCATAAACCAGCGAACTTATTAACTGTTAATCCTCGGCGAAGTTATCTTGTGAATCAAACCTTCATATTAATCAATTTCAATCCGTCTTAAGGTGTGTAGTGTTGTCCTAACTTATAATTTATGTCAATGGCATTAATCAAAGATTGTTTTGATCCGATTCGTGACCCCGTTCATTCAAACCCTCAACACCCGCTTTTCAAACTTATTTTCACATGGTCGTAATCAACTTGATCGTCGTGATCTCCTCAAAAACATGTTTTGTAGAGTCCACAATCATCAAATTATCCAATTTCACCTCGTTTGGCCGTCTATACTGTTGCTGCTTCAGATTCAGGCGTAGTTACAGTTTAGGCGAAGTTAACCTTAACTTCGCCTAAGGGTTAACTTCGCCTGATATTTAATTGTTTAACAGTATATGAGGCGAAGTTGTGGTTAGGCGAAGTTATCATTAACTTCGCCTGGCCCTTTTAACTTATTTTTAATTTACATTTATCAGGCGAAGTTATTACCAACTTCGCCCCACCCCTAACTTCGCCTATATAGAATAAATCATAACTTAGCTCATGGTAACAGGAGAACTTGTGATTTGACTTGACGATTCTCTAACTTAGACTGTTTTTGTTGCAGAAATGGCAGCTGTAGCTGGAGTCGGTGGTGCAGGTGGTGATGAAGGTGGAGACAACAACCGACAGTTTTTCCCGGGGCATAATATGTACATTACTCTGGACCCGGATGCGAGCGGTGTTGATGATTTCCGCGAGATCATCACGTTTCTTATCCGCTCGCGTATCTTCCACGCTATTACTACAACACTGCCTATCTCTTTGCCAAACATAGAAGATTTCTGGCAGACAGTGGAATATGATTGTCGAGTCGAGCCCCCGGTTATGCGTGCAACGGTTAACAATCAGGTAGTGCAGTTCTCGTCTGAGCAGATCAGGGTGGCCTTGCAATTTGGAAATGAAGCGAGAGACGATCCTACAGACTTCGTGGCTCCATTAAGAGATGGTGCTTTTCTAAGAATGGGCTATTCTGGTCCATTGGGGGATACTCAAAGACGAAAGGGGTTCTTGTTAGATCAATGGCGCTTTCTCATGCACGTGATGATCGTGTGCATGTCGGGTAGAAAGGCTGGTACAGATGGAATGGGTGCAACGATGCAGTCGGCGATGACAGCACTGACTTACAATAAGCGTTATAGCTTTAATCAGATGGTGTTCTACGAGATAGACCGTCAAAGACGAGCAGTGGCGCGTGAGAGATTCTTAATGTACCCAAGATTTCTTCAAATGATCTTGAATCACGTGGCTCCCTCGTTACCTCAGCGCCGTCCGATTCGGTATGTGGAAAGTGTCAGCAAGCGAATCTTTGCCCAGTGTAGATCATCAAGTGCCAGAAGTAAGCCAGAACTCCGTCCTCGACATACTCCGCTATTTGGGTACTTGATCAACCCGGGGTATGCTGCAGCTCGTGGGGACGAGTTTCGGGATCCTGCACCACAACAAGCTGAAGCACCTCAACCACCACCTGTGGTTCAGCAAGCTTTACCTGCTGCTCCTGTTGTGGCACCGGAGGAAAATGTAGACATTGAAGTTGCGTTTGGCGGTCAAGGATTTTTTGATATGGAACGTGTTGATCCAGAGGAAGATGTACAAGTCTCGGTTGCACGGATTACTAGTGTGGATGTGGCTATGACAACTACGACGGAGGCTGATTCTGATTCCTCAGATGATGATATGGCTGAAGCTAGATGGATTTTAGTTACACAAGAAAGGATTCATGGGAAGAGAAAGAGAGACACTGATGACAGTGATTCGGATTTTGAGGAAGATTTACATCGGTTGGTCCGTAGAGCGAGAAGGGAAAGGGCAGGTGCAGGTTCGGGAGCTGGTGAGAGCTCAAGGGTGGTTCGTTTCTCTCCATCCGCACTGTCTGGTATGACTATAGTCCCTACATCATTGCCAGTTACAGGGCCAAGCGCCACGGATGTTCCCGTGGTGACTACCTCATCTTCGTTTGGCATACCACCCACTACATTCCAGCTCTCGGCTCCGGAGATTGTGTCCTTGCCACCTCCATCTCTTACTCCATCGTAGGTCGTAGCAAGGTTTGTTGAGTCGACAGTTGTCGCCACTGCAGGGTTGTCGGTTACGATACCACCTGCGGTTACGTTTCCACCTGTATCTGAGGTGCCGGTTACATTGGGAATCCCTCCTCCGTACGCTCAAGACATATCACATATGAGGTTTGATTTCGATGCAACCTTATCCTACTCGGAAAGAATAGCAGCGCTTGAAAGGGTCGTGGCAGAACAATCAACAGTAAATCTAATCCAGACTCATGCTATTCAGCGCCTCGTTGCGGAGAATCAAATTCAGTCGTCCCTCCTGATCGAGCATGGTAAAATATTTGATGCCTTGAAACAGTTCTTGGCATCTCAGGGGGAGACGAGCTGTAAGGGTGACGAGCTGAGGACGAAGAAGCATAACGATCGAGACGATGATCCCAATGCATCGAAAGATGCAGGTGGAGAGTTGCCAAGAACTGAACAAGCTCTTGGGAATTCCACATCTCAGGGGGAGTCAACGAGTGCAGCTGGCGGTTCAGGGGGTGATGATGTGGTGGTTGTGGATGCTGAGGATGATGATGTTATAGGTGATGATGATGTGTTACCATTGGAAGAGATCGAGAAGATAGGAGCTGAGATCGTGATTGACAATGAAGTTGAAGAAGGAGAGATTGTGGAGGAGAACATTGAGCATGAAATTCCGGTAGTTGAAAAGTCAGATCTGGGTCAAAATACGGAATGTGATGAGACTAAATGGGAGGAGCAGCCAAGATGGAAAGAAGGCTACGCTCAGTGGTTCGTAAAGACTAAGAAACCGGCGGTCCCTACTATGTTCAAGAAAAGTTACAACATCAAAGGGTATGCTGAATCGAAAAAGGGGATAATATGCTGGTTATATGATGAACAGTTGAAACTTTTTGTGATTAAACGTTATGATGGGGTTCAGTATTTCAAGAGATTGTTGAGGTCGTTGAATACGTTGCCTGAGTGTGAGGTGAAGGGATTAGCCAGGTTGGGGTTGATAAACAGGAGTGATGATAACATGGCTAGGATTATTGGGAAGATAGTCTGGAAAGAAAGCATAAAGGAGAAAAAGTTCGAATTGTTGAAACCGCAGAAAGGAAAGCTAGTTGAAGATAAAGACAGAGGCATGAGAGCTGATGGCAAGCCTTGGATGATAATGAAGTATAAGTCGATCCGGTGTCTAAAAGAAGTACCGATGAAACAAATGCCCAAGGATGTGCTCAAAGATCTGAAATGGTGGTACGTTGATAGTGAAACAGCTGAAGCAGTGATGGAGGATGAAGATGAACAAGAGTTGATGAGAGTGTATGATCCTATGCACTTAGTGAATTTGTCTCAAGCGGACTTGCAGGTGCTGAACGAGAAAAAGATATTTTACATTCCTGCTTGGAAAGAAGAAGCCAAGAAATACCAAAGAGTAGTTTCAGTTTGTGTACGAGAAGGCGTTCATGCTTGAAGACGGGAGATATGAGATTTTTGAGATTACGAGACACGTGATTGAAGATGAGATATGAAGCTACTGCCAAGGGAGAGTCGTGTGGGACGGCCCGAGGTAGAGCTCACCTCGGGTCGGCCGTCATTTGTTTTCGTGTTTGGTATGTAATGTGTTTCGGTTATTATATAAAAGATCTGCAGATGTGTTTATCCCATTCGTGTGTTTGTTCGTGTGTTTGTATGTGTGTAATCGTGTTCTTCGTCTTCTACACCATTAAACGAGTCTAGGAGGATTCCGCACTCCTAGACCTCGTGCGGATCTTGTATCGATCAGCGATGCCCCGCGGGAACCTACAAGTGGTATCAGAGCCTTAGGCTCTTATTCTATGGTTCGAGATCTGCGTTTTGGTGTTTCTGGCAAGTTTCTGATGCGTTTTTGGCCGAACAGCCGCCGCAGGCGAAGTTATGGACAGGCGAAGTTAAGGAGGGGCGAAGTTGAATTTTAGGCGAAGTTAACTTTTAGGCGAAGTTAAAAAAAGAATTTTTAAAAAAAAAATTTGTTTGGAGTTTTCGTCTGTATGGCCAGGTGTACACGATTATTGTGAGACCGAAGACGTCGTTCCGTCAACGAGTGAAACTTGTTATCTCTTGGTCTTACGTGTGAACAAATACGTGTCAACTCTGGATATGGAATTGAGGTTGTAAATGGGATATTGATTGAAACTGGATATTGACACATATTTGGGTGTTTGTGGGCAATGAAATAGTTGTTGTTCGAGGTTGACCAACTGAAGAAAGTCAAATTGAACTGAAGGTCGTCATTACTGGATTGCGGTCAGAGCATATTATTTATGTTATTTTCAAGGCGTTCGAGAATTGGATCCTGAAACGTGATGCTTATTTATTAAAGTGAAAATTCTGGAACAAGTTGGATTTAATCAGGAATTAAAGTGTTTATGTTCTTGATCGTTATCCCTGGTGATTGAAGATGCTTCGGATTAATTAATGGTCATGTGTGTTAGATTCTGTCAAGGTGGTTTTGTGATGAAATTGATCACTTGATGTTGAGTAGTTGAAGATTAAACCTTATCGTATGCCGACGTGTTGGTGAAGTTGTGGAGGGAGCCCAACTTCACGTGTTGGTGAAGTCAGAAGGACTCACGTGATTGGTTGAGATGATCAATTAGGCACGGGGATGCATGCATTTCAAAGACCTCAATCTATATAGTCGGAGAAGCTTACACTGAAGCGGAGATCAGATATGGAAGACGCTGGGTGATTGGTAGATTTGTGAAGCTACAAGACAGTTTCAGACACGGCTGGTTGAAGAGCAAACAGAAGATCATCAGTTAAGAGGGAGTCTGTTGGTGCATGTTTTGTAATAGATGATCTTTTATGTTTGTTAGAATTGAGAGCAAAGGTCAAAGGGGAGTCTGTTGGTGCATTTTGTGACCGTCGCTACGCAATTCTGTTCAGCGGAAACAAAGTACGAAGTTAGCAACTTCGCCATAGGCGAAGTTGTAACAACTTCTGCCATAGGCGAAGTTAGAACAACTTCGCCTTAGGCGAAGTTATAACAACTTCGCCTACAGGCCCAAGCCCAAGCCCGCGAAGTTGTGTATCTATATATAGGTGTGTCTTGTTTAGAGTTGGGAATCCAGAAAGTCAGAGTGTTTTGTGATCAGTTTAATTGTCTAGAGAGAAACCGAGAGGGAGAGTCGTGTGGGACGGCCCGAGGTAGAGCTCACCTCGGGTCGGCCGTCATTTGTTTTCGTGTTTTGTATGTAATGTGTTTCGGTTATTATATAAAAGATCTGCAGATGTGTTTATCCCATTCGTGTGTTTGTTCGTGTGTTTGTATGTGTGTAATCGTGTTCTTCGTCTTCTACACCATTAAACGAGTCTAGGAGGATTCCGCACTCCTAGACCTCGTGCGGATCTCGTATCGATCAGCGACGCCCCGTGGGAACCTACAGGTAGATGACATGTTTTTCCATAAACGAGTTTGAAAGGTGTTTTTCATATGGGGGTTTTGTAGGCTATCCTAAGGGCCCACAAAGCATCATCTAACTTTTCCGCCCAATTCTTCCGATTCATTCCTATAGTTCTTTCAAGGATTCTCCTAATTCCCCGATTCGTGACTTCTACTTGACCACTAGTCTGAGGGTGATATGGTGTTGCCAGTCGGTGGTTGACTCCATATCATGCTAAGATTTTGTCCATTAGTGCGTTACAGAAGTGAGTACCTCTGTCGCTAATTAGGGCTTTCGAAGTACCGAAGCGTGAAAATAACTTTTTCAGAAAACGTACAACTACTCAGGCGTCATTCGTGGGAAGAGCTTGTTCTTCTACCCATTTAGACACATAGTCGACTGCCACAAGGATGTACTTATTTCCGAATGAGTTAGGAAATGGGCCCATGAAATCTATTCCCCATATATCAAAGACTTCACAAACTTGAATGCCTTTTTGAGCCATCTTATTTTTGGCTGAGATGTTCCCGGCTCTTTGACAAGCATCGCATGCTTGAATCAAAGCATGTTTGTCTTTATATATGGTGGGCCAGAAAAATCCTGCATCAAACACTTTCCTAACCGTGGTGGCAGTACTGTGGTGACCACCAGTTGGTCCTTCATGGAAGTGTTTGAGGATATCTAGAGATTCCTTTCCTGATACACACCTACGCACAACCTGATCGGCACCTATCCTAAACAAGTGTGGATCTTCCCAGAAATAGAACTTAAGGTCAGAAAAGAACTTCTTCCGATGTTGATGAGTTATCCCTTTTCATAGGATTTTACAAGCCAAGTAGTTTGCGAAATCAGCAAACCAAGGACTTTCATCCTCCTCTTGCATGACTGCTTGGATATGCATGAGGACTTCATGTGGGAAATTATCGTTGATAATTTCTTTCTGAGGTTCTTCTGAAGCTGGGCATTCTAAGCATGAAAGATGGTCTGCGGTGACATTTTCTGCTCCTTTCTTGTCCTTGACTTCTATGTCGAACTCTTGGAGTAGTATAATCCATCAAATGAGTCTAGGTTTGGCATCCTGCTTGTTGAAGAGGTATCATATGGCGGCATGGTCGGTGTAAACTATGGTTTTGGAAAGAACTAGGCAGGATCTAAATTTTTCAAAGGCAAAAACTACTGCTAGTAACTCGATTTCTGTTGTGGTATAATTTTCTTGTGCATCGTTAAGAGTTTTACTAGCATAGTAAATTGGGTGAAAATGTTTCTCTTTGTGTTATCCGAGTACGATTCCAACTGCAAAGTCACTTGCATCGCACATGATCTCCAAAGGAAGGGTTCAATCGGGTGTAGTCATGATTGGTGCGTTGACAAGTTTTTCTTTTAATATGTTGAATGATTCAACACATTCTTCATAGAAGACGAATGGTGTGTCTTTCTCCAGAAGTTTGGTCATAGGTCTAGCAATTTTGGAAAAGTCTTTTATGAAGTGGCGGTAGAATCCTGCATGACCTAGAAAACTTCTAATGGCTTTGACTGAAGTTGGTGGCGGAAGTTTAGAATTGGTTTCTATTTTTTCCCAATCAACTTCTAATCCTTCTTTGACCATAAAGTGGCATTTTTGACCGAGAACAATGCCCTCTTTGACCATAAAGTGGCATTTTTCCAGTTGAGTACTAAATTTACTTCTTCACACCTAGCTAACATTCTGTTTAGGTTTGTTAGAAAATGATCGAATGAGTCTACAAAGACTGAGAAGTCGTCCATGAAAACTTCCATAGAGTGTTCGATCATTTCATGAAAGATGGCCACCATGCAACGTTGGAAGGTGGTTGGAGCATTACATTGTCCAAATGGCATTTTTCGGTAGGTGAAGGTTCCATATGGACATGTAAAGGTGGTTTTCTCCTTATCTTCAGGAGCAATGGGAATTTGAAAGTATCCGGAGAATCCATCAAGAAAACAATAGAACATTTTTCCATATAAACAGTCAAGCATTTGATCGATAAAAGGAAGTGGAAAATGATCTTTTCTTGTGGCGTCATTAAATTTCCGGTAGTCAATGCAAACTTGCTAGCCTCTGATGGTCCTCATTGGTATTAACTCGTCATTCTCATTCATTCAACTGTCGTTCCTCCCTTCTTGGGTACTACTTTAACAGGACTAACCCAAGGTGAATCCGAGATTGGGTAGATTGATCTGACATCAAATAGTTTGATTACTTCTTTCTTCACCACATCTTGCATGTTGGGATTGAGACATCTTTGATGTTGGACCACGGGTTTGTATTCTTCCTCCATGAGAATTTTGTGAGTACAAATAGAAGGGCTGATGCCTTTGATATACATGATCTTCCATGCGATAGCCTTCTTATGGTTTTTGCGAACTTTAAGAAGTTCGTCTTTCTCTTATTTAGAAAGGTGAGATGAAATAATTACTGGGAGTTGAGAGTCTTTTTCTAGAAAGGCGTATTCGAGATGGTTACGGAGTTCTTTTAGTTCTAAAGCTGGTGGTTCTTCGATTGATGTTTTTGATTTTTCATTATGTTCGGTGATCTCACATACTACTTCTGATGTTTCTTGATAATTATCGATAGTATTGAGATTATCGTGTTCTAAGGTGGGTTTAATGTTTACATCAGTTAAGTTCTGTGTTTCTAATGGGTTGTTAATGGAATATTTCCGCACATAGCAACTCACGATGGAGTCGATGATGTCGACACAATAAAATGCATCGTCGTGATGTTGCGGATGTTGCATAGATTTTCCTATGTCAAAAGTGATAGCCTCTTCATTAACCCTGAGATTGAGTTTGCTGGTACAAACGTCAATGATAGACTTTGAAGTTGCTAGAAAGGGTCTTCCTAAAATCAGAGGTACACTTTTGTCTTCTTCCATATCTAGAATTACAAAATCTACTGTGAAAACAAATTTGTCAATTTTGACAAGCATGTTTTCAACAATGTCCCGAGGATATTTAACGGATCGGTTAACTAACTGAATGCTCATGCGGGTGGGCTTTGGTTCTCATATCCCTAGTTTTGCAAAAACCTCATAAGGCGTTAAGTTAATACTAGCTCCTAGGTCGGCCCGGGCATTGGTAACAGATAAATTTCCTATGAGATAAGGGATAGTAAAGCACCCTGGCTCGGTAATTTTTGACGGCAACATGTTTTGGAGGACATCTGAACATTCTTCACTCAGGGTGACATGTGATAGCTCCTCCAGCTTCCTCTTGTTTGTCAGCACTTCTTTGAGAAACTTAGCATATTTTGGCATTTGAGTAATGGCTTTGATAAAAGGAATGTTGATGTGGAGTTGTTTGAAGAGTTCTAAAAACTTCCCGTACTGAGCTTCCAATCTTTCCTGCTTCAGCCGTCCAGGGTATGGAATAGGTGGAACATAAGTTCGGACTGGTTCCTTAGGTTGTACGGTGCCTGTTGGAATCAGTACATCATGTGATTTGTCAGGGGATTCCTTCTCCATAACTGGTTCTGAAGTTGGTGGGGGAACAGTGGTTGTACCACTTCTGAGTGTAACAACGTTAGCTGTTGCATTCGGATTGGTGATTGTGTTGCTTGGAAGAGCGCCAGGTGGTCTTTCGGATAATTGTCGGGCAATCTGTACGATTTGGGTTTTGGGATTTTGTAGTGATGCTTGCTGACTTTTTAGGTCAGCTTCATGTTTCAACAATACTTCTCTGATATCAACAGCTCTTTAGTCTGTCTTCTTTTCTGCTTCGTTTGTTTTGGTCATGATTTGGTTTAACATTTCTTCGATTTTCGAGTAGCTTGGATTCTGATGGCTACTGGAACTTTGGTCTTGAAATTGTGGTTTGGGCTGGAATGATTGATTCATTAGTCTTATTTCGAATCTGGGTAGGGGTTGAGTGTTACCTCCGTCTTTCCAACTAAAATTCGGGTGGTTTCTCATCCTGGATTGTAGTTGTTGCTGAAAGTGTTGTTTTGACGGGCGATGAAATCGACTTCTTCCATGGCCATAACGACTTGTTTGCAGTCACTCGTCTTATGAGTTCCTCTACAGGTGTCACAGGTGATTCTGGTTTTTGAAAGTTCGGCTTGAAGTTTTTCGAATTTTTTAGAAAGGGCTTCAAGTTGTGCGGTGACAAGAGTGTTGGAATCGAAGTGGTGCAGTCCTTTGTGTTTTGGTGTAGATATTGGTGGGTTATAAGCGAAACTCTTCTTTTCTAACTTCTCCATGATTTCAAATGCTTCGTTAGGTGATTTGGATACTAGGTCTCCACCGGTGACTTGGTCGATGGCCTGTTTGTTTTGACTAGATTAGGCGCCAAAGAAAGTTTGTACTTGAAACCATACGCTCAGTCCATGATGTGGGCATCTTCTCAGAAGACTTTTGTATCTCTCCCATGCTGCGTGTAATGACTCATCATCATCGGCTCGGAATCCGGTGATGCTGGCTCGGTATTTGGCAGTTTTTTCAGGTGGAAAGTATTTGAGGAGAAACTGTTAAATCATTTGAACCCAAGTAGTGATGGAACCAGAAGGAAGGGATTCTATCCATTCTAAGGCTTGACCCCTTAGAGAGAGAAATGATAGAGTTTGAGTTTGATCTGATCTTCTAAATAGTTTTGAATTTTAAAGGTTCCGCAGATTCGTAAGAATTGAGATATATGAGATAGAGGGTCTTCGTCGAGGAGACCATGAAATTTAACTGAATTTTCCACCATATGAATGATGCTTGATTTGATTTCGAAATGTTCGGTGATATCGGGTGGAGCCACTCCAGTGCCGTACCATTCGAGAGTTGGCTTGGTATACTGGCTCATGTTTGTTTCATTGTTTTGTGCTTCCATCATTTCTTCTTTTTGATTTCCTTCCGATGTCGTGGAGTCTACTGACTCGTATTTAATTGTTTCGGCGGTTTCTGCAGTCCGTTTACGCGTTCGTCGACGAAAGAGTCGTTCCGGTTCAGAAATTGGAGAAACAAGCTCAGGTCCGAATGTAGAGGACATACATGGGATTAAATCAAAATTTAAACATTTTAGATTAAACTAAAGGTTAGGCTAAATTTAAGCTAAAAGTTAGTCTAAGCTATTCTAAAACTAAACTAAGGTATAAGCTAATTAAACTAGAGTAAAGGTAAAGGTAGGTAAAGGTAAAGGTTAGGCTAGCCTTAAAAATATATAATATATTATAAAGGAAAAAAAAATAAAATAAAATTTGTACAATTATAAACAATGATTAAATTAAAACTTGAATCGTTCTTAGAAACGTACCGTGTCCCCGGCAACGGCGCCAAAGTTTTGACGTGTGTATGCGGTGTGATGATAAAATATGATAATTGATTGGAGATTAAGCTTTGCACAAAATTGTGTTTTAAATTTATAAAAGTGATTTCTAATACAACTAAACACGCACAAAATAGGATAGTGTACCTATCGTATATGTAGGATAGTATTCGTAAGAACCAAGTATCGATCTGTGGACACAAATGTTTCTAATAATGAATCTTGGTCTTACTTTAATCAGAGGGTTTAATCATTTTTTTAGATTGATTTTTAAACATTTTATAAAATGGAAATACTTATATATAATATATAGGTGACAAGAAGAGAACTTCTAACTGAGTAATTCAATTATATGAAGGTTTACCATCTAATATCAAGAATCCACTCCATTATTCCTTGATGATTATTAAATAAACATGCGATAAACTTGTCCTAAGAATATATGATAGAATAGTCCCTCATTTCTAAGTGAACATATTCTATGACATAAAAGAAAGTAGCATGCGCATTTTAAAGTCCATCCTTTCCTAATGTCATACTACCACGAGAATGTCAAATTAAGTAGACAAGCAGTTTAGTATAGTAGAACGATTAGGATTGACTTTGATTTCTCAAATACCAATCCTAACAACTTCGAGTGGTTGTAGTTAACTCACACAACCTCCCCTTAGTTGATTTAATTAGATTATATTTACACATTCCATTAACATATGATTTCTTTAACTAGCATGATTACCTAAGAAATCGTGTTAACAATGTTATTTCAGAATTATCAAAACTAGAGAAATAGATCATAGCTTATATCTCATCATTTCTAAGTACAACATAAGTATCCATGTTTTATCTTGAATAAGGTATCAAAGTATTCTTTTTACCATTTCTAGTTTCCAAAAACATGAGTTAACATGAATGATTATAAATCATCAACTTAGATGTATTGAGTTAAAGTGATAAAGCATTTCTTCATCAATGGATAATTGCAAAATAACCATGTACTATACCAAACTAAACCACATGTTTCACATAATCATCAACAAAGCTTCTTCATAGATTATAGATGGTAATTCGAGTTTAGCTCATGATGAGCATTATTATGAACATAAAAAGATATGGTGATAACAAACACATGATTAAATTAGAACAATCTAACCAAATGTGGATGAACCTCCCTTCTTAATGATGATGGATTATGGTGATGATGATGATGGATGATAATGATAGCCTCCAAGCCTTCAAACTCCTCACAAGATCTTCAATATGAGTGTAATGTGGGTGTTTTTATAAGAGAAACCCGTTTAGAGATCTACTTCAAGCACACCAAGTGAGTGCAACTTAAGCATCTATTTATAGGCTGTCTGGAGGGAGGGGCACAGCCCCGTGCTTAATGAGGCAAGACCCCGTGTCCATGTGTCCCAGTTGCATGTTTTCATATCGTACATGATGACTCAACACGGGGGTGTGCTTCTGTGGCACGCCCCTGTGGTTGAGGAGGAACGGCCCCGTGCTTTTGGCTTCAGTGTTTGTCTTTTATTGTAGATTTTTGTCTTTTCTTGTAATCAGAAGCATGGGGGCGTGTTTCTTGTCTTTCTTTTGTTTTCTTCCGTTTTCTTTGTCTTTTTTCTTGTTTCTTCGTTTGAGGCTTGGGGTTACCTGAGTTTGCATTTAATTATGATAAGTAGCCTTTTGAGCTAGTTTATTTGATAGAAGCTGCAGTTTTTAGAGATTATTTAATGTTGAAAAGATGTATAATTTTATATACATCACCCGTCTTGGGTTTTTTTTTTGGTAGTAATAGTCTAAATTTATGCATATTTAATATACTAATCATTTAAAATATACTATTAATATTATATTTAATCAGTAATCGGTATTTTTATAAAACCAACATTCTAACTAATTTCGTTTCCGAATCTTGATTAAAATTATATATATATATACACACACACACACACACACACAAAGGTAAACTTTGTATATATTTTTAATAAACTAATAATATTTTTAAAAGATGTGTTTTACTTATATAATATTTTTAAATAATAAAGTATTATAATATACTTTATATATAATTTAACAAACTAATAATTTTTCATATAATATCGCTATATATAATAAAATATTATAATAATTATGATTAAAAAGAGTATAATATGACTTAATAAAATTATAATTATCGAACTCCCATATCCTATCTAGTTCATTAACTTAGCGTGTCTGTATTCTATCTTCCTTTATAGGTTTTATCGTCAACGCGTGATTTCCGCGAATCATCATCTTTAATATTTCTCTTTTCACTTTTGTTCGTCTATTGAGGTGAGTACCACATTCCCCCTTTTAAAAATGATTTTATACTATTTTGTGGACATAGACGTTTAATATTTATTTCCTTACTATTTAATACACAAACTGCAACTATTTTCACTTGTGCTTAACGATTTGTACCTTACTCGTTATGTGTTGATTTGCTTTATGTGAACCGCATTCGGATAGGTCCAGCATAATCTCAGAATAGTATAATCATACGACATTCGTAATAGCTTCGTGCTTTTCGACAGCTCATTTATTTACTCATTGGTTGAATTGCTTAGCTCATTTTACGCATTTATTATCTATTATACATATACATCAAAACTGGTGTGCTACTCACTCAACCTTGTGTTGACAAAACTACTTTATTTTTAACGTATATGCAGGTCATAGTGTGATGGGAAGTTAGTTCAAGATTGGAAAGAAAACTTAAGAATCAAGATAGAGAAATAAACGACACATTTGTATTATGAATTATCTTTCCTTGGTGAATAATTTGTTTTTATATATTGTATTTGAATAATGTGTTTTAATTGAATTTTATTAAATAGATATTGAAATTTCCAATGTTGCGTGATAATACCTTGAGAGCTGTGGACAATTAGCTCACGCTCCGATATTTCCGTCGTAGGTTGGGGTGTGACATGAAAGATCTCGGAGATGCTTCTTATGCTATTAGCATCGAAATTCACTGAAACAAACACAGAAGGATCTTAGGATTATCTAAAGAGGCCTACATTGACTATGTCCTTACTCGTTACAAAATGCAACAATGTAACCCAACTGCAGCTCCAGTAGTTAAAGGAGACATTTTTGGGGCATTCCAATAACCGAAAACAGAGGTTGAAAAAGAGCAAATGAGATTGATACCTTATGCATCAGTAGTCGGGAGCCTTATGTATGCACAAGTTTGTACTCGCCAAGATATTGCTTATATTTCTGGAATGTTAGGCCGTTATCAGACTAATCCTGGCCTTGAACACTGGAAAGTAGCTAAGAAGGTGCTTCGATATCTTCAATGGATGAAAGACTACAAACTGACTTATAGAAGAAGTGATCATTTAGAAGTGGTAGGTTATTCTGATTCTGACTTTACTAAACGCAAAGATGACAAGAAGTCCACTTCGGGGTATATCTTTATGTTAGCAGGCGGGCCCATATCATGGAGGATTCATAAACAACAGTTAACGACAACTTCATCAGATCTCTGGACTCATATTAGTCAATTCCATTTATAGACCATTGAAGCTTTATTGTGATAATTCAGTTGCCATTAATTTCTCGAACAGTAACAGTTCGACTGGAGCTGGTTTATATCTTGATACAAAGTATTTTTTTCGTGCGTGAACGAGTTGAGGAAAATAAACTTTGTATTGAGTATATTAGTACAGATAATATGCTAGCGGATCCGATGACTAAAGGTCTCCCACCTAAAATTCTTGAAGAACATGTTGCTAATATGGGATTTACTGAAGACCTTATTAAATTGCATATTGTACTTATTTACATTTTATTTAATAAAATTTTGTCACACCCTCAAAATTCACTAACGGAGTTTTACCGTCAGAGGGTGTGAACTAACAGGATCGGAATCATTGGTTATAATCAAGCATCATAAGTAAAGTTTTCAAACCACGAAACATTTAAGTGTAAATAAGTGCGGAAGCGTAAAATCATAAACCAAGTGTTGCGTCACGCAGGACGACTTAAAACCCAATTAATAACAGTTTAAAAACGAGTTTGCAAAAACGATAGAGTTCAATGTAATGCATGTTCCTATACCGCACGCCCGCCTCGGCTACCTGAGAATAACATACTAAAAGTGTCAACACGGGGTTGGTGAGTTCACATATATAAATAAAGAAAATGTTTGCGTTTAAGTGTTGCGTTATGCGTTTGCGTTTTGCGTTTGCGTTTTGCGTTACCAGATAATGTTAAGTCAATTATATATCGATAGGTAGCTAGCCTATACAACAAGTATTACTAAGTGTTCGACACCGAAGCTGACTGTTTATCAATTGCCTTGCCACCATGTCTATCCCGACCATGGAAAATGTGTTAGCCAAGATTACACCCACTCGACCTCCAGTCGAGTTTAGCGTTGGGTGGGGTTTGTCAAACCCAGTAGTACTACTCAACAATGACTCGCTATTATACAAATACTAAACGGTTCGATGTTATGAAGGACTTTAGTTGTTTCGTTTGCCACTTAGCCTTTACAAGTGATATATAACTAATAACAAAATCTAAAGCGTTTTGGAGTATGTTATCTCCCCCAAGTAAAAAGCGTTTAAAAGAGTAAAAGGGGAACGTGAAACTCACTGTTTGCAAAGAATTAAAAAACAAGTCAACCAAGAGATGCGCGTCACAGAAAATCCTCACTAGCGTTCTAAAACAAGAATGAGATTTTCTAAGTGTTGAAACTATTATTGAGTCTCTAGACTCGGCACATAATACCTATGCATGAGATACGTTTCGTGTTTCGTTTGTGAATTGTGTGTGACTCAACAAACACATTGGTGATACGTTACATGTGTGAACAACTACTTACGTGTCAAGTATTAATATTGTACATTACTAGCAATTATTCCCCACAAGGGCAATTTAGTCAAAATCATGGCAATTATTTAACAACAAGTACGTTTCATGTATTTTCGCATAATTCAGCAGCTAGTTTTATCAAGACAGATTTCTACTTGAAAGATTACTCTATTCAACATATCAATTAATTCACCAAAAATCGTCACAAAAGCACACATGAGTTAGGTTTCCAGACTATTTTTATTGTATTTTTATTCCACATAGATTTCTCACAATGGTCAAAACATTACAGTAAACTCACAGCAGTCAGAATCATACGCAACAGAATGATATTTGTTATTCCCGTTAAATGGTAATTCCAATTAATGCAAGACCAATTGGGTTAGGTTCTTAACTCAACATTTTAACTTCCAGAAGTGAAACCAACCCATTTGGTCTTGTAGTTCATGAGATATGATAATTACAAAACAGCCTAACAGCAGACCTCACAATTCAGACTTGCACTTCAGTTTTGTAAAATAATAAAAGTTAACTTTTACACGTCCAAAAATTACAAACTTGGACTTTATAGAAACTAGACTCAACCTAGTATACTGTAATGTTAATAATTTCGACCAATTACCATATTAACATTCAGTTACAGTCGTCTAAACATAAACTTAACAATCTGTCCAGTACCAGTTTCCATCAAAACTCAACATAACAATAATCTATGAACCATAATCCATGCATATAATTCTCTAGACACAATATTTACCAACCATGCATATCAATCTCACATTACACACATAGTAGGGTTTTTCTTGAAAGTTTAAAATCGAAGAACAATGATCAACAAACAACAATAACACAACTAGTTATCAATTTCATTAGCAAATCATCATTAAGCATAAAATCAAACCCTAACTCATCTTAATCATCAATTTCGTGACTTAGGGTTTTGGATTAACCCATTCAATATCAAAATTAAACATATATAACGCATAGAGGAGTTGTTAATACCTTCCTAGCACCTTAATTCTTCAACCACACTTGAAAATCCTTGTATGTATGTGTGTGTAGTGTGACGGCAGCCAAGAAGAGAGGGAGGGGGGGCCGATCGGGTTTGGGAGGGGAGGGAGGAGGTTAGGGCTTTGTTATTATTTAATAATAACATCTTACACAATGGCCCCTCAACTTTTAGTTATTACTTTTCAAGCATAAAGTAGCTTTTTGCATCTTGAGTTAATGTTCTACACAATATTATCACATAACACATAAGCCTAACACATAATTATCAAATAATTATTGTTTGGATGTTTGTCGTTTATTCACCAATGGTTTGCGTCAACTCGTTTTCGTTTCGGTGCAATCCCGAAAGACTACATGTGTAGTGATTGTCAAGCGTCATTTAAAACCCTAGTTTAAATGTAATGACATGCGCGTTATAGATCAAGTGATCTTAAGTTTGAATTGACGGAGTTTGGATTAACGGAGTTAACCTGAAATTGACGAGTCTCACATCATTCCCATGTTGAAAGAATTTTCGTCCCGAAAATTTGAGTCAAGTCGCGATGGGTGTCTGAAAAGCAAGAAGAATTTTCAGTTTGTCATATCATCTCCTAGTAGAAAGAAATTTCGTCCCGAAATTTTATTCATACCTCTGGTGATTTCTGACGGTTAGACGGCTTTCGCGGTTTTCGGTGTTTGGTCAACCCTTCAAAAAGGTGAGGATACTTTTTCATCATTTGATCCTCGTGTTCCCACGTGAACTCTGGTCCACGTCTCGAGTTCCAACAAACCTTAACGATTGGAATTTTGCTGTGCTTGAGTGTTTTGGTTTCCAATCCAAAACTTCGATTGGTTCTTCTATGAAGCGTAGCTATTCATCAACCTGCAACTCGTCCAAAGGAACTGCTTGGGTTTAATCGGAAAGGCATTTCTTCAAATTGGATACATGGAATACATTGTGTACGCTACTGAGTTCCGTTGGTAAATCCAGTCGGTACGCTACCGGACTAATGCGCTCAGTTATCCGGTAAGGGCCAACGTATCGTGGATTGAGTTTGTTTCGCTTTCCGAAGAGAACTACACCTTTCCAAGGTGAGACTTTTGAGTAGTACTTGGTCGTTCACCTGAAATTCAAGAGGCTTTCGGCGCTTGTCGGCGTAACTCTTTTGGCGATCTCATGCTGCTGCCATGCGGTTTCGGTTTCGGATCCCGAAGAGAACTACACCTTTCCAATGTGAGACTTTTAGTTATTACTTTTCTAGCATAAAGTAGCTTTTTGCATCTTGAGTTAATGTTCTACACAATATTATCACATAACACATAAGCCTAACACATAATTATCAAATAATTATTGTTTGGATGTTTGTCGTTTATTCACCAATGGTTTGCATCAACTCGTTTGCGTTTCGGTGCAATCCCGAAAGACTACATGTGTAGTGATTGTCAAGCGTCATTTAAAACCCTAGTTTAAATGTAATGAGATGCGCGTTATAGATCAAGTGATCTTAAGTTTGAATTGACGGAGTTTGGATTAACGGAGTTAACCTGAAATTGACGAGTGTCACAAATTTCCTCAGTTTTGATTTTGTATGTCTCTTAATATGTTATGCATGCGTAATGACATATAGACAAATTATTATACAAATCAAATATTTGAAGGGCTTACTTATAAAAATTTGATCATAACTACTTTGTTTTAAACAAGAACTGCAGTATGATTAATGGGGTCTTGACCTAATGTTCAATTCAATAACTGTATTTCTCTGCTCTAGTTTGAGTTTAAAGCTAAAATGAGTGTTAAAATCTGTAGACTAATCTAATGCTCATAATAAATGATTATTTGGCCAAGTGGGAAAATGTAAGAATAAATATATGGATATATATATATATATATATATATATATATATATATATATATATATATATATATATATGTATGAACCTCATGATCATTTTTATTATTATAGATCAAAGTTAATTAATTATACCTATGTAATTGTTGATGGACCAAATTATCTTCTTGCTAATCAAGGGTTTCCCCTTGGGTGTATATAAATATATGGAGAGACTAATTAACATTATACAACATAACCCTAAACCTCACATAAGAATTTTGTGACCCTCTCTCTATATATATATTATTCGGTTTCTCAAGAACCCTAATTTCTATCAATAATATACATCCTAAAGGGGAACTCGACAAAGCTAACCATCATGCCATCTGGATCGTTCTCATCAGTCGTGGCTTCTCTCTCTACTGTGGCATGTATGTTTTAGTTGTAGGTTTATCATAATTTTCATGTTTTCTATTACATACATGAAGAACTGATCAACACCAGATTGAGATACGAATTCGAATCAAATTTCGATTTGGGTATATAATGCGAATCAAATAGTTCAACTTTTAATCGAATACCAATCGAATATGAGTACTGGCAAAAAAATAATTTTTCAGACTATTCGATTCTATTTAACTTGATAATTCGTTATTCGATTCGATGAACTCCCCTAAATATAACCCTTGGTGTCTGGCTCTGGAGAATTTGAACTATGAGAGTCGTTTGCTTAAGTGACAAAAATGTGTGGAGTATATGTTCAAAAGACCACTAATCATATTATAGAAAAATCCATGCCAAACAGTTATGACCTAAAAGAACACGCAGTTACTTGACAATAACAAGAACCAACATCTAGTATATATATACCACTGACCTCATCCCAACACAACCCCTTTAAAGTATCCTTTTACAAAATTCGTAAATAATGGTTACCTGACTAGAAAAAAGTATCTTAAATTTATGAGTTAAACACAAACATGTGCATTTCATAATCAGTATATATTCATTGACTTTTTGGTTACTTTAGACGAAAAAAAAAGAAGAAGAAGAAGAAGAAGAAATATGATATATTTATTAATAAGAAGTGTACAATTAACATGCAAGTATGATATGAACGTAAAACATGAAGAATAGGGAGAATATATGCATAGGGAAAATACGTGAGTAAATGAACAAAATGAACATAAACAAGACATGTTTGTATTTGCCCGTGTAAAACACAAACAGTTAAACAAGCGATGTTTTCTTGTTTGCGGTCGTTTATTAAGAAAATAAGTATGTTCGTATTTGTTTGTTAAATTGGATATAGATAAACAAAAAATAAAGAAACATGACTTCAGTTAAAAGTAAGGTCAGGGTCGTTTTCGAGAATTTAAATACCTCGGCCGAGCTAAAATAAAAAGGCTCGTGGGCCTTAACGAAAACTTTTTTATTCGCTAATGTACATGGATAAAACTTTTATCGACCGATTTATTAAAAGTAGAAACCATTATGAGCATGTAATTATCTCATAAACCATTGTAAATAACCTTATTTTTAACACCCAAACGCATATATATATATATATATATATATATATATATATAGGGGATGGATCATGCGAGAAGTGAAATTATAGCGAGAAGTGTGAGAAATCAATCTTGACCACTCATTTTTTTCTAATCTTAAATATTTAAACAATAATGAAAAGGACATAAATGTAACATTAAATATATTTTCTCTCTAATCAACATAATTAATCAAAACATAATAATTAAAACAATTTCTTCATACATTAATTTCTTCCTAGTTAAATACAAATTTCTTTCAATTCAATTAATCTACATCTTCGTTTTATCTATATAGCTTCATACCATCAAAACATAAATTTCTTTATAGTCATCAACATATAATGTTTCTTGTTGACAAACCTGCAAAACACAACAAATATAAATTATCCTACACATAAACGTGCATTATAATACCAACTTAAAACTAATTTCGCAAACATTTTTATATTAAATGTCAACAAAAATACATAACCTACACAAAACATATATCTTAAACTTGTATTTTTGCATACAAAAACATACAACCTACACGAAAACATATATCCTACGCACAATGTCAACAAAAATACACAACCTACACAAAAACATATAACCTAAACTTGTATTTTTACATAAAAAAACATATATATAACCTAGAAGAAAACATATAACCAACACTTGTATTTTCATAAAAAAACATATATATACCATACACGAAAACATATAGCCTACACTTTCAATGTCAACAAAAATACACAGCCTACACAAAAACATATAACCTACACTTGTATTTTTGCATAAAAAATACGTGACCTACACGAAAAAACTAACATTTTTCAATGTCAACAAAAAATATACACAACCTACACAAAAACATATAACATACACTCGGTATCAGTAAAAATACACAACCTACACAAAAACATATAACCTGCACTTGTATTTTTACATTAAAAACATATATATAACCTACAATAAAACATATAACCTATACTTTTCAATGTCATAAAAAATGCACAACCTACACAAAAACATATAACCTACACTTGTATTTTTGCATTAAAAAACATATATACATGTAACTTACACGAAACATATAACCTACACTTCCAATGTCAACTAAAATACACAACTTACACAAAAAAAAATATAACATACACTTATATTTTTATATTAAAAAATATATAAATAACCTACACAAACATATATAACCTTCACTTCCAATGTTAACTAAAATACACAATCTACACAAACACATATAAACTACACTAGTATTTTTGCATAAAAAAACATACAACGTACACGAAATATATAGCCTTCACATGTATTTCATCATCAACAAGTATATATATAACGTACACGATTATACATATAACCTACACATATTTTTTTCAATATCAACAAAAAGAATATAACCTACACATTTAGTTTAGCATTAACAAGTATATATAACCTACACGAAAACGCATATAACCTACATATATATTTGAATTTCAACAAAAGCATAACCTACCAAATGCCTATGTCCTCATCGGTTTGTTAACAATAATATATTAAGATGTAATTACCTAGATACAAATGGATCCAAAAAAATATATAACCAGTAAGATAAAAAACAAAAAACAAAAACATTAATCTAGAACACAATTTCTTAAATGCAATGGACATTCTCAACCGAAACTTTCAAAATGTTAATATAAAATATTAATTTATGACACAAATAATATAATTAAATTTATAAATGCTAATAAGCTACTTTTTATCATCTCATCCTTGCGAGTCAAACAATCTAATAGTTCTTTTTTACCCAAAATCCAAAAGAATAAATCGTATGTTGACGACAATTATAGACATCAATATAAACTAAAATAGATTATCCGGTTGTTACCTTGAATAACGCATGATTTTGGTCCTGAAAGAAATGAAAGAGGCGGCAACCAACGATTAAAACTCAGCCATATTCTTCATTATCAGCGACATTAGTCTAAACTCCGGCGAGCGGTGGCTACTGTGATGGTGAAAATGGCATTTTGGAGCCGGTGGGTTGGCTACAGTATTGCGTTGAACGCAAAAGGTTTTGATGGTGGCGTCTGGAAAATAATGTTAGGGCCATGATTGTTTTTTTATGGCAATGAGAATAATATAAAAAATAGAAGAACATAATTTAAAAAACTTCCGGAGAGAAGTCAGGAATTAGTTTTTGCATGGAAAGTATGATTAATTATAAAATTCCATTTGTAGCCTTATCCCTTTCTTTTAACCTCCGTGGTCTTGTAATTAATTACTAGAATACCATTAGGCTTTTGAGTCATTGATCAAATAATTTAGTGGTTCGGATTTCTTTTTACACTTCTCGCACTAAAAATACTTCGGAAATGAACCTAAACCTATATATATATATATATATGATTAGGATCATGAGAGAACTTTTTTGAAATTGAGAACTATGAGAACCATTTTGGACCGCAAAAAACTCAAAAATAAAAAAAATCATAAAATAAAAAAAAACAAAAATCAAAAAAGTAAAAAAAAAAACAAATTCTTATTTTATCATCACGGTTTCATAAAAAAAACTCGGTTTACCTTAATTATATACACATATGTATAATATATACATATATGTACATTTACATGTTTTTTTTGTACACGTGTGTATAATTTAAGATAAATGATACTGTACATATGTGTAGATTACGTAACTAAAGAATATATAAAATTATACATATGTGTATAATACAACGTTTTTTTAAAATTTTTTTATTTTTTTTAATGAAATATAAGAATTTTGGTTTTTTTACTTTTTTAAAATTTTTATTATTTTTTGTTTTATGATTTTTTAAAATATTTTTTAAAGGTGTTTTTAGTGGTCCAAAATAGTTCTCAAAGTTCTCAATTTGCAAAGAGTTCTCTTAGGATCTTTACCCTATATATATATATATATATATATAATATATAAACGAAGACATAAAAATCCTACGTGTCGTGATGTGGTCGCTCCCCCTTTTTTTGGAGTCACCAGATTTGCTTGATTTTTAAATGGAGGCTTCTCATGCATTTGATCCGAATTCATGGGTATGGGTCTTACCAAACCCAAATATTCCTTAAACGGGTTATAACATATCATTAAATTAAAAACTATTCTCACCAAATTATTGATGTAAAAATCCTATAAAATAGGATATAATAAAAATAAATGTCTTATTTATTTTAAAAAAGATATATATATATATATATATATATATATAATTTAAATTAAAAAACCAATTTGATAGTAAAAAATAAACGGGTCTTGGGTCTCATCAAATCATAAGTATATTATTAACTTTCATAAATATTATTTATAATTAAAAAACCAATTTTATAGTAAAAAAAAAATAAACGGGTCTTGGGTCTCATCAAAACCATATAGCTTTTAAACCGGGTTATAACATCTCATTTATTTGTGAAACAATTTATCATCAAACCATAAGTATATTATTAACTTTCATACAATAAAAAAAATATAAATTCAAAAAATAAATAAATATTAGAACAAACAATAATAAACAACCCCCGTAACACGGGGGATAAAAACTAGTATATATATATATAATATGTGTAAAAAAGTTTGTGGCCCGAAACTTATTTGCCCAGGCCGATGGTGTGGCTCGCACACCCTGCGAGCCTCCCCTGAGTAAGGTGAACATTATTTCACTTGGTCTAAAAAGTTAAAATAACTACCATAACTTGTAACGAGCAGTGGCGGCCCAAGGTTTTTAGAGGCCTCAAGTTAACTATCAAGTTAGGGCCTTTATTTTCCAAATTTTTAAGTATAAACCCTCTTCCTTTATCCGGGCTTGGGACCAACAATAATAAACCAAACGTTTATAGTCGGCAGAGTTAAATTTTTTTTTTTTAAGTTAATTTGTGTCGGTAAAAAATAATATTTATATGAAATTTATTTTTCTAGCTTTAATAGATGCAAATTTTTTAATAAAATAATCATAATCAATTTCTCCTAAAAAGTTCTTCTCAATCGACAAAAGAGCTAAACCATTTAATCTTTCTTGTGACATTGTAGATCTTAAATAAGTTTTTATCAACTTTAATTTGGAAAAACTACGTTTTGCAGAAGCAACGGTCACAGGAATAGTTAACACAATTTTATAAGCAATATAAGCATTCGAAAAAGAATCAAACTTTTTAATATAATTTAATATGTTTATAAGTGTGTCAGATTCTATATCTATCATATCCCTTAACATTTTTAGTTCTTGAAATAAATCTAAACCATCAATGTCTACCTTGTCATCATGTTTAAAAAATTCTCAAGATTAATACACTTTTTTTTTAAATTTCTTCATCGAACGATTTTAACTTTTCTATACTAAACAAAAAACCAAAAAATGGTTTCAAACTCTATAAATTGATTAAATCTACTAGTGAGTGAAGATATAGCTTGATCTACTATGTATAAGAAATAATCAGTCCTAAAACATTCGATAGGAGTTTTTAAAGTTTCATTATCAGTATTTTGATCAAACTTTTTATTTCTACGAATAATACGTTTCTCACGAAAAACAGGTTCAATACCACTATCTAGACATATTTGTTTAGTTGCGGTCATAGCCTTTTCAAATCCCTCCTCTCTATAAGTTTTAAAAAAACAAATAAGTTCATTTAGTTGTTTTATAGCATCATCAATACACATATCTTTTGCTTGTAAGTTTTTACTAACTATATTAATAGCAAACAGAATATCATACCAAATAACCATCGCTAATAAAAATTCAAAATTTTAAAAATGTACCGTAGCTAAATTTTTAGCATCATCTTTAGTTTTAAGATCAGTACTATCCTCATATAAATCCAATAATGCTTCTCTTATTTGCGAAGCTTGAAACTTAATTGCTTTAACACTTTCTAATCGACTTTCCCAACGTGTTTGTGATAATGGTTTAAGAGTTAAATGTTTTACATTATCTAGTAAAATATTCCATCTTTTAGTGGATGATGCGTACAAACAATAAACATGTTGTAATACACCAAAAAAATTCTCAGCATTGTTACAAGAGATAGTCATATCAGAAATTACTAAATTTAAACTATGACAACCACATGGTGTGTAAAATGCTCTAGGGTTAATGTCTAACAATCGTTTTTGCACGCCTTGATGTTTTCCCTTCATATTCGATCCATTATCATAACCTTGTCCTCTAATATCATTTACATCAAGCTCTAGATTACTAATTTCTTTAATAATAGCATCAAAAAGGCCTTTACCACTTGTATCATCTACTATTAAAAATCCTATAAAATATTCATTAATTTGAATCGGAGTTGATGAAACATCTACACATCGTAATACAATGGACATTTGTTCTTTGTGACTTACATCGGGAGTGCAATCAAGTATAATTGAAAAATATTTAGCTTCCTTAACCTTTTTAATAATTTTAGTTTTTATTTCATTTGCTAACAAACAAATCAATTCGTTTTGCATTTTGTGTTCAAGGTAATGATTATGAATTTCATTGTCTTTTATGCGTCGAATATGTTCTTGCATTATTGGATCAAATTCCGCAATCATCTCGATAATAGCTAAAAAATTACCATTATTTTCTTCATAAAATTTTTCATTCTTCCCACGAAATGCTATATTCTTTTTACCAAAATACTTTGCAACGGCGAGTATTCTTATTAGCACGTTTCTCCAATGTTCTTTATTTTTATTTATTTGATCTTGAGTTTGTTTATCAATTGCTTTATTTTTCGTCAATCTTATCTCTAATTCCATCCATGTTCTCATATTGACAATATGCGCACTACTTAATTCATGTTATTTTAATTTGGCACTAAGATTTCTCCAATCATTACTACCTTCATATGCTAATTTACTTATACATTGATTCATATTGAATAACTTACA
The DNA here is from genome assembly GCF_021521415.1 of Bidens hawaiensis. NCBI lineage: Eukaryota > Viridiplantae > Streptophyta > Magnoliopsida > Asterales > Asteraceae > Bidens > Bidens hawaiensis. The sequence goes on from NW_027493917.1 coordinate 92,278, forward strand.
ACAAAAACAAAATGCTCTATCTAGTTCTATAGAATAAACCAACCATTTTCTTTCTATTTTTTCTCCATTCGGTAACTTTCGGATATAAAGAGAAGTATTAAAGCTTCTTGAATATTCATCTTTTGGAAATTTGTAACCATAAATTTTTACCGAGCCTTTTTCTACCATTAGATCCCTTAAATTACTATTGATATGATTCCATTGACTTGGGTCAACAATATTTGGAGGTTCTTTAGCTTGATTCTCATTTGGAAGTTGATCATCATTTATAGGTTCATCGTCACTTGTTAACTCATCAATTGTAGGTTCATTATTTGTAGGTTGTTCGTCATTTGTAAGTTCATTACTTATAGGTTGTTCGTCATTTATAAAGTCACTATCTATAGGATGATCGTCATTTGTATGTTCATTGTTTGTAGTGTTTGGGGATGTTAAAAATTTAAAAATAGCTCCTTTTTGTGATTGAACGAAAGCCTCTCTTTTAAGTCTTTTTTGTTTTTTTGCATAACCGGATTCGTATGTTCGGTGTCGGTGTGACATTGATTAAGGCAGATTCTATTCTAATACAAATATACAATTAAGCACAAATGTCAAGTAGGCAAATAGGGCAATAGGCTGAAATCTAAAATTAACCTCGACAGTCAACAGTAAACCGTCAAAACAACTAAAAATCTAAACAAGCAAACAAACAATAGGGCAATAATCAGGCTGAATTAAAAATTTAAAACTAACCGATTGGTGATTGCACAAAGAACAGAGCCAACCTCAACAGTTAACAGTAAACCGTCAAAACAACTAAAAATCTAAACAAGCAAACAAACAATAGGGCAATAATCAGGCTGAATTAAAAATTTAAAACTAACCGATTGGTGATTGCACAAAGAACAGAGCCGACTGCAAACTGATTGTAGAAGCCAGAAAGCGAGTTAGGGTGAAAACCGTGAAATCGGTTGCCGCCACGGGCTATTTGTCTGTTTCGTCGGTCGTCAAAGGCTCACAGATGACCGATGTTGTATACTTGTATGGGTATTTCGAACAGTAACAGATTCTGATGGATTAATCGGCATCTGATGGATTAATCAGTCATCAAGGGTTAATTTATACTAGTTGATTAGAGATTTAGATCCATTAATTGGCGATAATAACAAAAAAAATTACCGTTATGATTTAATGTAGTGTTGTTGTTGACTTGTTGTCCAATCCCTCCATCCTTGATTAGTTGAATAGTTGGTTGATTCATGATTGAACGACTGTGATTTGTGAATCTCCATAATTTCATCAGCGTGCGCAATTTCTGTTTCTCCATGATGTTACGCCGTTTCTGTTTCTTCATGACCTAACATCGGCCTGGCTTGCTGCATAAGATATATATATATATATATATACATACATATATATATATATTTAAATGGGGGCCTTATAATTTAGGGGGCCTCAAGCCCTTGCTTAGCCCAGTTGGCCTACTGGGCCGGCCCTGGTAACGAGCATAAACACTTAGACAAATTAAAAAAGACTAGCTAATTTAAACAACATACATGAACGAACGAATAAACGAACATAAACAAACGTAAAATTTAAATGACAAACATCCATGAACCTCAACTTCACAAACATACATAAAAAAAACAAGATCCACACTATGTTCATTCGTTTAATCAAACTAACAAAAATTGTATTCATCTTTAAACAAACGAACTTCAAACAAATGTATTGGTGAGAGTTTTTGGGAGTTGCCGACCTTTGAATGTCCGTCGACACTCGACATATTAATTTTAATATAATAATAATAAAATTCAAAGGAGTCACTATTTTGTTTATATATAAAATATTATAAAGTAGGCACCAAAATGGACACACACGAATGCAAAAGCGTTCACACTCTTCACAAAACCAAACCCATCATCTCCTTCCAGAACTTGATTAATTTTCTTGGTTCAAAAACCACTATTTCTTGATATAATATTACATCTCGGTCATCCTTTGAGCTAAATCAGGTAATTGACTTGAATTCAGTTGTTTATGGTTGTGGGTTTTGTTTATAGTACTGGAATTGACATGGGTTTATGATCAATTCTTGATTAATTGGGTATCAAGATTAGGGTTCTTGATTAGGTTTGATGTTTGCTTAAGCTCTTAATTCCCGTGAAATATAGTTTAGTTTTCAGTATTTGAAGTGGGTTTTGCTCTATTTGAACTGGGTTTGAATCAAAATCGATCATTTACTAGTTACCCATTATTTGAAAAAAAAAAATTATCTTTAAGGTTCTTGTTGTCCGAATTTGTGAAAATTAGTTACCCATGGTTATGAATTGACTCAAATTTCTGCTTATTGTTAGTTTATTATTTATCTAGGGTTCTTGTGAAAATTAGTTGCAAAAGGTTATGAATTGATTCAGATTTCTGCTTATTCTTGATCTTTAATTATTTATCATCTATGATTCTTGTTTAATTTTGTAAAAATTAGTTAAAAAATCTTCATATCTTTGGCAGGCTTTTTTAATGGAATCCCCTCAATCTATTGTGTCACCATTCAAGGCCTCATCTTTTCACTCAACCGAAACACAAAATCCCAATCTTTTCACAACAATTCCTAATTTCGCAATAAAGAAACCCGAACCTGAAGCGTGTCTTGGTGTTCTTGATGTTCACATTCATCAAGCTAGAGACATTCAAAACATATGCATATACCACAAACAAGACGTTTACGCCAAAATTTGCATCACTAGCAACCCCGATATCTCGGTCACCACCCAAACGGTCAACGGGGGTGGTCAAAATCCAATCTTTAACGAAACCCTTCAAGTTCTTGTCCCAAATACGGATTCTTTGATTAAATGCGAGATATATATGTTGAGTAGAGTGAGAAATTATCTTGAAGATCAGTTGTTAGGGTTTGTTTTAATCCCATTTTCTGAAATAATAATAAAAAATGGAAAGTTGGAAAAGGAGTTCACTTTATCATCAACTGATCTTTTTCACTCGCCTTCCGGTTTCGTTGACTTGTCGTTTTCGTTCACTGGAGCCTCCCCCGACATAATGGCTATCCCGCCGCCACCGCCACCACGTGCTGCCAACGGAATGGCCACCACGGATTTGGAATTAGCTGAACTTGACAAAATCGAGTTCCCAGATCCTAAAATTGTGAAGGAAAATCATATGATGGTGACCGAGTATTTCGGGTTGAGCTCGGAAAGTTTAGTATCATCCGACACCGATGATCAAGTTGACCAGGCTGATGAAGTTGACCAAATTGAAGTACCGGTTGAGACCCTGAAACCCGAGTCCCCGCCTACAAGTGTGTCGACTAATGAATCGCAATGTGTGAATCAAGAATCCGATTCTTGTTTGGAAGAAAAACCCGTCCAGCTCGGGGATCGGGAGGTTGACTCGGTTAGCGGGAACTTGATAAAGCTGCCGATTATGACCGGAAACACTGATTTTGACCAGAAGGTGGTGCAGCAGGACTTTGTGGATTTGTATATGAAAAGTATGCAACAGTTTACTGAGTCATTGGCAAAGATGAAGCTTCCATTGGATGTGGAAAAAGAGGGTACGGATTCTGGAGATTCCGGGTCGGGTCAGAAGATCCAGACACCAAACGGGTCGCAGAGTCGGGTGTTCTATGGAAGTCGGGCTTTCTTTTGAAGAGCTTCTTTGGGATTCACATGTGACAACAACTAGAGTTTAGAATAAAAAGTATACTTTGTTTTACTACTTAATATGTGTAATTTATGATGGATCTATGTTTATAAAGTTTGAGATATATATAAAATCACTAATCCATAACTTAACTCGGTTATTTCATCGTTTAATTTTGATTTTCTAAGTTCATTCACGTCGGCCACCACCCATAGCGCCACCCTCTTTGACCCTTCCAACGTTAAGCCCTTACCACCTCCATAACGCCCCGTTAACCCCTCCGGCACGGTGTTTAACGATTTTGATGTCGATTCTATTATCCGAGTAAAGTAAACCGATATAGAAAGTAAAAAGGTTATAACTTATAAGAAACCTGATCAGCATACTGAATTAGAAGTTATCAAATATTATTTAATTTATCATCCATGTAATGTTTAATAATTAACAGGTTCTAGCATCTTATGGGCCTGCCCCACCCACCCCATACACACACACCAAACCTACCCCGGGTGCATTTTTGTCCAAGAGTCGCCGCAATATATATTAATGTTATTGACTTATGATATATGGATTGATGAGTTGCACATGTTAACAAATTTCTTTTACCATACAAACGTTAAGTTGGAAAACTTATAATATCTAAAGCTTAGTACAAGTGTTGCTTTAAGGTAGGGGCATGAAATAATTATACGTTTAATAATGTTTGTTTTGATTAAGTTGATAAGTCGCTTCTGCTCTCAATAATAATGTAATTAAAGCGACATTGACAAAACTATAAGGTGAAGTGAAGTAATCATATGTTGTCTTTTATTTTATATGAATATAAGTTTTTTTTCCCTTCTTTTCTAATTAAGTGATAATGAAATGTACATGAATCTCAGTTAATATTATTGATTTTCATCCAAAATTCTTAATATTGCATTTAGTTTGCTTAATTCCAAAATTTTAAACTTTATAGAAAATATACGAGATTAAGTTTAGAATACCTTATTAAAGTTAAATAAGTTTCGATATTCAAAAGAAATATTAAATGAATTTATTAGAGCATCTAAGAAACTTAGTGAAGAGGTAGGTCCCAGCAGAGCCCAGTTGGACCCGCAGGACTCACCTTGAAGAGAGACGTCTACGCAGAAACCAACTGGATCTGTCAGGACCCACCATGCTCAGAGACGTGACGTCCTTACGCGCAGTACGCAAGCTGTTCCCGCAGGAAATGCCTCCCAATGGTGAAGTACTCCGCCTGTTCCCGCAGCTGCGGATACAAGCCATCAGGGAAGGCCACCCGCGCAGCAAGGCTACACGCACAAGGCACTTAGCTCTCAAAATAATTCAGTAATGTCACCTGAAGAAGGAATGAGCAAAGCCGGGAACAATCCCGCACAAAGGCGGGAGGGGGAATACTCCCGCCCAAATGAGCCAGTCCGTACGATACTGGAGGATCTTTTGTACTGTACCTGACGAGGTATGGACAAAAGATTTGACCAGAGATACGACAGCTCATTGACAACAGTATGGCGAGCAGCATGCTCTTGTACTGTATATCACTATTAGCCGCTGCCTACTCACCAACTCCTGTCATACCACGTGCATAGCCTGCAGTTGGTAGAAAAGGAATAGTACACAGCAGGCCTGGTCACTGTCAGCCGCTGCCTACCCACCAACTACCAGCATGGCACGTGCGTAGGCTACAGTTGGTAGAACAGGAATACTATTCAGCCGGCTATACCTTCTTGGAAACCTACCTTCGGCTATAAATACCCCAAATGGTATGATCATCTCATCTTATATCATATACCTGATATCTGCTCTAGCAATCTCTTAATATACACTTATATTCAAGAGCAATCTAGTCTGATTCTCACGCCGGAGGGTGGTCACAAGGAGGTACCCCCCCCCCCTTCTCAGTGACGAGCTCACGGTGTCTGTTTTGCAGGTTATCAGAAGAACCATCTTTGCCGGATCTAACCCCTCGTGGGAAACATCTATTTAACCCCCAGGTTATCCGTAATCTGCCCGGGGTCGATTAGTGTTTCTTCATTGGCGCCATCCGTGCATAAAAGCTAGAACTTAATCTTTTTCAGTTTTCTCAAAACTTCTGGAAAGATGGTTAAAGAAACTCCGGTAACCACAACCCCAGCTACTGGGGGGAATACCGGCGACTACACAGTTTTTACGAACACTACCCCGGTTACCCAAGCCGGGGCAAGTGCAGTAAATTTTACGAACACTACCCCGGTTACCCAAGCCGGGGCAAGTGCAGTAAATTTTACGAACACTACCCCGGTTACCCAAGCCGGGGCAAGTGCAGTAAATTTTACGAACACTACCCCAGTTACCCAAGCTGGGGCAAGTTCAGTAAATAATCGCTCACTGGGATTCACCGATACCCAGTTAGAGAGACAACGAACGAGGCTCCCCCGCCAAACACTCGATGAAGTTAAAGCGTGGGCGGAAGCACGTCAAAAAGAATTCCAAGCTGAGTTGGATGAACGCTTACGTTTACTCCAACAGGCTGATGAATTCGTAGAGTACTTTGACGATGATTCGGAGGAATCCGATAGTGACGCAAACCCTCGTCATAGGGCGAAAGGGAAGCGTAAGGAAACGGACTCCCAACCGGGAAGGCATTTTGGAGAAACCTTCAAACCAAAAAACGCGGGTGGAAACCCACGTGACTTCTCCAAAGCATTTAGACCAACTGCGGCAAATGCGGGAACGTCCAAATTTGCAAGGGACATTGCGGAAGCAATCGCCCCGAAAAGTGCCAAACAGATGTCCAACATCGGCACTTACGATGGTATATCTGATCCAGACGATCATTTAAACAGATTCATAGCGGGGGCAACCGTCAGTAATTGGATGGAACCTACGTGGTGTTACATGTTCCAAATGACGCTTGTTGGGCCAGCTAGAGCGTGGTTCGATCGTCTACCGGTCAACCACATCTACGATTGGGCAGACTTCCAACAGAAGTTTAGCCAACACTTCAGCCAACAAAGAAAGTATACCGAAGAGCAATGGACAATCCTCAAATGCATTCGAGAGGAAGATGAATCTTTGCCAGACTTCATCACTCGCTTCAACTCAAAGAAGCTAAGTCTGGGTAATATTAGCGAAGATCTTGTTCGCGCTGCTTTTATCCAGGGCGCGAACGACCCAGAGCTCATCCGCACCTTAACGGGTAAAGATGGCATGCGATCCACATGAGATGCCATCATGACAGCAGCTAAACGCTTTGCGGAAACGGAGAAGCAGCTGGGTAGAGATCTCCCCCAGAGCATAAACCTCTACACCCAGAAAACAAGAGAAGACAACGTCCTTACCGCCCGACTAAACAAAAAGCGGAAGCTAGGCATTTGGCAGTCAAGGGTAAGCTTTGACACCTCATCCGGCTTGCAACATCGGTTAGGTGGAATGGATAACGTACAGTCGAACCAGAACTCCAGATGGACGCCACTCACCAAAAGCGTCACCGAGATATTCGTCACTGAGGAGCTCCCATGGCCAAAGGCTCCAATAATCCGACATCGTCACAATGCTGATCGGAGCAAATACTGTGACTTTCACATGACAAAAGGCCACAACACTGAAGAATGCACAGACGTAAAGGACATCGTCGAAGCATTTGTCAGAGATGGGACGCTCGCGCACCTCGTGGCGTAACGAACGCTGAGCAGGTTGATGCGTGTAGAACCCCAGTTGGGGAAAACACGAATAAAATTGCAGCTTCAATGTTGGAGATTACATACTGCGTAAACAACGAGATACCGAACCAGGTGCATATCGGCTAGATGGCACTCCCATCCCAACAACATGGAAGGGAGCTCAATTACACAGTTTGCATGTAGATCAATTCCAAATTTGTAAAGAAAAGGCCCAGAGCCACTTCTAATGGAAATGATTCTCCTTAGAACATTGATGCTGATGATCTTACATTTATACTTATGAACTTTCCACACTGATATGCCGGTCTTCACCGCATACATAAGTGGGGAAGTCGTTGCTTGTGGAAGGCGGCAAAACCCGCATAAACACAAAAAACGGCAAACCTTCACGCAGGTCAGTCATAGGTAAAGTTGGGTCATCCCACTAAATGAAAGTGCCGGTCCTAACCGCACAAATCATGATGGAGGAAACCGAACTAACCTATTGACAACCGCGCGTCGAACGGTTAATTTATTCAAAACACTGATGACGGTTTTCACCGCATAAATAAGTGTAAAGAAATCGTTGCTTGTGGAAGGCGGCAAAACCCGCATAAACACAAAAAACGGCAAGCCTTCACGCAGGTCAGTCATAGGTAAAGTTTGGTGATCCCACTAAATGAAAGTGTCGGTCTTAACCGCACAAATCATGATAGAAGAAACCGAACTAACCTATTGACAACCACGCGTCGAACGGTTACCCTATTCAAAATACTTAGAAAATTTCTAACAGAAGGATGAGGAAAACCTCCACGCAGGTCAGATATAGGTGAAGTTTAGCCATCCTACCAAGTGCAAGTGACGGTTTTACCCGCACAATCACGAAGGGGGAAGCAAAACTTCAACCTATTATCTACCACGTTCAAAGGTTAACTTATTCTAAACACTTAGAAAATTTCTAACAAAAAGATGAGGAAAACCTCCACGCAGGTCAGATATAGGTAAAGTTTAGCCATCCTACTAAGTGCAAGTGACGGTCCTACCCGCACAATCACGAAGGAGGAAGCAAAACTTCAACCTATTATCTACCACGTTCAAAGGTTACTTATTCTAAACACTTGAAAAATTGCTAATTTAAACTAAAGTATGCATGAGCAAGTCATATAACGTTTATAAAGCAAGTCATCCAGTGAAAGTAGCGGTCTTACCCGCACAAAGATTTATATTTCATAATAATTCATTACAAGAATGGCCGGGTAACTACCCGCCTACAAGAATATAAATCTATACAAGCTAAACCTATCCTAACAGTGGGAAGGGATCTTAAGGTTCAAGCTTCAGGACCACTCCCTCCAAACCCACTTGTACCCGCACCATCAGTTGGCTGTGGCGGTTCAAGGAAGGTCTTTAGAATGGCTAGCCCATCATCAGCAGCAGCAACTTCGTTCACCTTCTCCACCACCGGATGCGGGAAGGCGGCATACTGATTCACTGCTTGGTCATATACAGCTTCAGTATCAACATCATATAAAGGGAAGTTGGAAGGCGGGATGCCTTTCTCAACGAACCCTAGACCAAGCAGGAAGCCGGCCTTTTCCCCATCCTCGTGAGAAGCGTTGAGGGCTGCGCTCATGGCATCGTCGTATGATGTGTCCGTGAAGACTCGATGCACAACCTACAAGAAAAAATACAAGTATCAAAACCTTTTCTATTTACAAAGAAAAGCGTGAAGACATTATGAAGCTAAGCTTACCTGCGACAACGCTTCTCGAAGAAGCCATTCCTTGGTAACCAGAGCTTCCTGGAGGGCAGCTTGAGCTTGGTTACGGGCGCGTTCGGCTTCACTTTTGTTGAGGTTGGCAAGCAACACTTCTTTAGCCGCAGCCTCTTCAACGCCTTTTAGCTTCCGCTCAGTGTGGTCAAGCACCCCCCTCTAGTCCAAGATCTCTTGGAGCTTCTTAGCGTCTTCCATCGCCAAGGCATCATGAGCCTGTTGGAGCGCCTCTAGTTTGGCTTTAAGTTCCTCATTCTCGAGGCGTAGAGGCTCAGCAACAGCTTCAGCCTTGGTGGCCCTCTCAGTTGCGTTCCGTGCAGTTTCCTTAGCCAGCCGAAGCTGTTCGCTAACAGCTTGGGCAGCCTTGGAACGGGCCTCGAGCCGGGCCTGAACTTCAACCTCGAGGGCCTTGAAGGCCTTCTCCTTTTCCGCAGCCACTGCGGTAAGCCTCTTGTTCTCCTTCCGGACAGCCCGCGCCTGAGCTACTTCTTGAATACGAGCTGCTTTTAACTTGTCGTTTTCACGCAGAGCAGCTCGACGCGCGGCTGCATTTGGGCCAGGAGAATCCGAAGCTCGTTGGTTAGCCTACCCTCCTGGTAGCTAGCCATTGCTTCCCCCAACGCACCACTGGGAGCTGCGTGACGAGCCCACTCCACGCATTCCACAGGCGTGCGAAGGGTTGTTCCTCGGCGGATGTTCCATCGTGGAACATACACTTCATTGGAATCCGACACTGTAAAAAACAAAAAGCAGTTAGGAAAAGATGATATATATATATAAAAAAAAAGGCCAAAAGAACCCTATGCACCTGTAGGGTCGACAACAGGCCGATAGCCGCCAAACCCATCACCTGAACCCAAGGGAAATCAATCCAAGAGGTCAGGCAGATGGGAAGGAGGCAGAGGTTGGCGAGAAGCCCCAAGCATACCTGAAGGATCGGCCGTAGCTGCCGACGTCGGAGGAGGCATGGAGGCCGCCGCGGTAGAAACCAACGGAGGTGAACTCACCGGAGGTGACTCACAACCGTGGTCGCCGCTGCGGAAGTACCCGCAGAAATAGTCACCGCCGGCTCAGTGAAATTCAGTAAATATGGCACTGACAGCCGGCGGAAATGTCATCACAGTTGGAACAGTTGGCTCAACTGGGTGAGCAACTGAACCAACAACTGAAGCAGGCGCAGCCGCCTGGGTCATCGCCTCAGGTCGGTTGACCAAGCCTACCGTCATGGGTCCGGAGGTGCTCCTCCCCGCTCCACCCTGGAATGCGGTAGCATCCACGCCTGCACAAAGAAGATACAAGTATAATGGCGGAAAGATATGAAGTTAACAAGTAAAGGAAGTTTGTACTTACGGGTTTTCTTGAGCCTAAAAGTGCGAACAGGCGGGGATGAACCCGATGGAGTCGGCCTCTTCACGCCGCTCACCGTCGTTGTCCTGGGCTGCTCGGAGGTGACGGTCGTCTCAGCCTCCGGAGCAGTGGTCTTATCACCACCAGGGTTCCCCGCCACCTCCTCGCTTTCGGTCTCTGAATCAGACCGATGCACCGGATCGGCAGTGGAGGCAACCTTCGCCTTCCCCTTCCCGCCGGCAGCCTTCTTTTTCCGCACCAACGGAGGACCATCTGCGGATTCCTCATCAGAAGACAAGATTAGAGGAATTCCAGCAGAGGTTTCAGCATTGAGAGGTCGAGGGTTGAATAACTCCTTACCTGGCCGCCTGGCGCTCAGGATCTCGTGGCCTGGCGGGTAGACCTCCACGAACCGATCCGCCGTCTGTTCAAGGATGGGCAACTCGTTCTCATCTAGAGCACGAGTACCCATCCGAGCGGGACCATCACTCTCCCGCGGCTGCAGGAGAGACTGCAAGTTGTTCCCCTCTGAAATAAAAAAGAAACAGTTAGAAGAAAAACCTATATCAACAAAGAAGACAGAGCATACCGTAAGGGACAGAGTTCAAACCGTATTCGAGGACGATGGGAATCTGGGACGCCTCCTTCCACACCCAGCTCATCCCAAGCATCACCATCCCAGACTCCGCAAAGCGGTACACCGGAGTCTGGATCCGGGAGATCTTGGCGAACCATTCCGCCTCCTGGTAGTTTGGGGCGTGAAGGGCGGGGAGTGCTCTCCCATTCTTAAACGTCATCGCTATCGGGACGACGCGAGCGGAGATATAAAAGAACTCCCGCTTCCACGAACGAAGACTACGCTCGGTTGCGCAGATCTTCAACCCCTTGATCCGATTGACCAAGGTATACCACCCCTGGATGCACCTCCAAGAATAGAAGGTCATCAGGCGGTCAACATGGGGCTCCACGCCCAGAATGAGGCACACCCACTCAAAGTGGCGGATCTTGGCGATCGCCATCGGGTGTACCTCCGTCAGATGCACACCGTGCCTCTCCAAGACACGGTATACAAACTTCGTCAATGGGAACCTGAGATTCCCATAAACGAAGAATGCAGCGTACACCCCTATCTTGCCCTTGGGGGCATCGTACACCGTCTGGTGTGGCTCCGGAAACTCAGGCTCGAACGGCTCGAGCATGAACTTCCGGACGACGTACCGATAGAGGTCGGCCGGAAGAGCACACTGGCATTCGCCAGCAGTGCTCTTATCGTCTTTATCAGACGTAGACGTCGGGATCTCGACGTGCACGTCAGATTCTTCGGCAGCAGCTTCAAAATCGTGAGTAGAAGACATGGTTTGGAGGTAAAGAAGAGTGATTTCAGGAGAATGCTTGGCAGAAAGTATTCGCCGGAAATCGTTTACAAGAAGAGAAGAGTGAAAGTGTGAATTACAAAGGACCCTCTCCCCCTTTATATACTCATCGCAATTAATGCGATGAATTTAATGCGGAAGAGAGAGAAATCGCAGGTGCAATGAAACTATGACACGTGGCAAAGTGCAAGCTGGCAACAGCTGTTGAAAGGACGCGTGCCATTAATTTCGCGGCCACGCGCCAGAAAAATCGCGCCCACGCGCCTGAAAAAGCGTCTGGAATGACCATGTACTGTCACGTCACCATAACTTCCTGCACGTCCTGACACAGTCAGAAGAAACCGTCGGACGACGTTTCAACAGTTTCGACTGTTCTTATCATTTCACCAACTCTTCGAATTTCAAAATTTCAAAAAGATTCAAAAGTAAGCGGGAAAATACCCCTTACCTTGGCAACCAAGAAACTATAAGACAGGTGCGAGTACAGTGTTAAAGCAAAACCCTTCACATACTTAGCACCTGCAGGGAATTGAAGCCAAGAATACCTAGGCAACCAAGTAACCATAAGACGGGTGCGAGTACAGTGTCAAGGCAAAACCTTTCACATACTTAGCACCCGCAGGGAATTGAAGCCAGGAATACCTTGAAAGTCCCAGTAGAGCCCAGTTGGACCCGCAGGACTCACCTTGAAGAGAGACGTCTGCGCAGAAACCAACTGGATCCGTCAGGACCCACCATGCTCAGAGACGTGACGTCCTTACGCGTAGTACGCAAGCTGTTCCCGCAGGAAATGCCTCCCAATGGTGAAGTACTCCGCCTGTTCCCGCAGCTGCGGATACAAGCCATCAGGGAAGGCCACCCGCGCAGCAAGGCTACATGCACAAGGCACTTAGCTCTCAAAATAATTCAGTAATGTCACCTGAAGAAGGAATGAGCAAAGCCGGGAACAATCCCGCACAAAGGCGGGAGGGGGAATACTCCCGCCCAAATGAGCCAGTCCGTACGATACTGGAGGATCTTTTGTACTGTACCTGACGAGGTATGGACAAAAGATCTGACCAGAGATACGACAGCTCATTGACAACAGTATGGCGAGCAGCATGCTCTTGTATTGTATGTCACTATTAGCCGCTGCCTACTCACCAACTCCTGTCATACCACGTGCATAGCCTGCAGTTGGTGGAAAAGGAATAGTACACAGCAGGCCTGGTCACTGTCAGCCGCTGCCTACCCACCAACTACCAGCATGGCACGTGCGTAGGCTACAGTTGGTAGAACAGGAATACTATTCAGCCGGCTATACCTTCTTGGAAACCTACATTCGGCTATAAATACCCCAAATGGTATGATCATCTCATCTTATATCATATACCTGATATCTGCTCTAGCAATCTCTTAATATACACTTATATTCAAGAGCAATCTAGTCTGATTCTCACGCCGAAGGGTGGTCACAAGGAGGTACCCCCCCTTCTCAGTGACGAGCTCACGGTGTCTGTTTTGCAGATTATCAGAAGAACCATCTTTGCCGGATCTAACCCCTCGTGGGAAACATCTATTTAACCCCCAGGTTATCCGTAATCTGCCCGGGGTCGATTAGTGTTTCTTCACTTAGTTATTATCACGTGTTGAATAAGCTATTATTTAACGAGACTCTTTTCGAACCATGTTTGTTATTCGGTTATTTTATAATTTATATAAAATGGATAAAAATAGGAAGGAAAAAAAAACATTATTTTTTCTTTGGTGATTGATGGCATGATTTCTAGTGATTGACGGAAGGATTTGGTTTGTTCACGCACGCTTGTTTGTTAGTTGTAACATTGTCCCACGGCTGAGCGTAAATTTTGTGTAGCGTCACTACTGTTTTACACTTTTACCTTTTAACAAAAGTGGTAGATTTAGTGATGCTACTTGAGTTGTCACATTTGTCGGTTTTAAAACCTATTCCATTTTCTCACTTGATTATTATTATTATTATTATTATTATTTTACTATTTAAAGTATAACTTAACGTTTGACTAATGTTAACTGTAGAATGATTTAGTAAAATGTCGGCTCTTCTCTTCTTTTCTTTTCTTTGCTTTTCATTTTACTAAACATTTGAATATTTCAAAGGAAATCTTTTTGTCGGTTTAATTTTATTTTGAAAGTTCTTTTTCAACACACTCCATAACATGGGTTTACATGGTTTTAAAATTTATTTGGAAAAGGTTAAAGAGCTTTTCCATAAAGTGAAAATGTGTTTTTTAATTAACATTGAACTGAAATAATTATATATATTTTTAATCAAATAATTATTATTCACCAGTTTGTGTTCTACTATGTAAGAGCTTCATGACGGCTAAAATCATGTTCAAAATAAAGCTAAAATAAATGAGATATTGATTCTCAGAATTGTGTGTGTTGTGATAATTGTGAAAATGGGAAGAAAATAGGATGGGGGAAATCCTGAAGTGGTTTATAAGTGACAAAGATGATGCACGAGGCTCTCGCATGCATGGGTATGCCGGTGTCAGCCCAACTTAGGCTTTATGTACACATATTTGATATTTCTGTAAGAGATTGTTTTCACGGCTAAAACCCATGTCTTCAGAGTCACATGGAAGCAAGCTTATTTTTTACTTCCAGGCTCACCCTTGAGTGTTATTTAAGTGTGGTTGGTGATCTAGTGGCAGAAGCAAAGTCTCTTAAACATCTAAAGGTCTTAAGTTTCCCACACACTACAAAGAATTTTTTTGTTTAAAAAATAATCTAAACAAGTGGGGTGCCGAAGGGAGTGAAGCACCCCAACTCGCATGTGCTTGTGGCGTGGCGATGGACACAATGTGACACTTTTTTGATGTAATTTGCAACCCGCTATTATAATTTGGAAGGTGTATCTTCAAAAGGAGCTTCTGTTCATAAGCGATCGATAGGCTTTGGGTCAAAAACTTGGATTAGAGACCTGTAAACTAGGTTCAATCCAGGGGCTTCTTAATTTTGGTATCGAAGCGTTATTTCTAGAGATGCACTTGATCTAAAGCCACTTTGTTGGTTTGATCAGAGGTTGAATTAAAAACCACTCTGATTAAATGATTTTTTTTTCAAACAGAAATCATAGTATTATAACTTTTTTTTTTCAAAAATGATTCAATTATAATATAGGATGGAATATGGATCATAAATCACTTGAGGTTTAAAAGTTAGTCCAAACTTTGGATCAAAAGCGACATCCATGTCTCTAAACGAATGTGTTCACAAACGCTAGCACCTCTCTGACGGAGATGTTTAATGTGAAACCAGAGCCAACATGGCTAGAAACTTGGAGATAAAATAATAAAAGCTAAAAGATGCAAACGTTAAATAAGAAATTCGATAAGCACACGTATGACATATATAGGTAGGCTCCAAAATATTATTTAATCTGTATCAATATATAGTTATCCTAACAGTTTAGCTTAGGAAATGAAAATAAAAAGATAATAACCATGCTCGGGTTCAAATCATATTAAATGTGTTTGATTAATGTCGAGCCTAGTCATTAAAACTAAAAAGATAAGTGATTCGTTTTACAAATACACAAATCAAAGTAAGTTATGAAATTATAAAAGTACTTAAATCTTGGATATGAAAGAAACAAAGAAAGGTTGTGACTTGTGAGAGTTTCTGAAAGAAATAGAGGTTAAAAAATTAAACTTGCAAAATATATAACGATTTGCCGTGAACGTTGATTGAACAGTTGACCTTCAGATCTTCAGTCTGACGCTCTCCCAACTGAGCTATCCCCGCGGTGCTTGAAGCTTAGAATGCTTTCTATATAACCAAAGACATTGCTCTGTCATTTCTTAACATTATTTTGACCTATAATCCATAAGTTGGTTTTTGAGACTCAGTTGCATACCCTTTTGCATGTTAGGTGAAAATGGTATGTTATGTTACATTGCATCCTTAAAAGCTAAGAACAAATATGATTTGTTATCTGGATTATTCTCGGGTCAGGGACAATTGTTATGCTTTACGTATCGATAGGGGCCGACAACACATCTCATTTCACCGCCTACCTAAAAAACTAAAAGAAAAACTAGTATGGGGAGAGTTTGTTGATTGCCAAACGAGTAATAGTTTTATTTATAGAGATAATAATTCTAATAATATTATTGTATGAATTGTGAGTACAAATAAAGTGGTTAAAACCGAACATATAAAAATCAAAATAATTAGACAAGAAATCTAACATAGTGTAAACTTATTAACTCGAATAACTAATCATTCACACTTTATAAATCAAACAAAAACGAACATCAAGTACTGGCAACTTCACCAGACGTTACAACAACTCAACAATAAAGAATAAAACAGAACCGACATGAAGACACCAAATGAGAAACCGCGATTATTTGATCTACGCTACTCACCCTCATTCAAAAGATGCACAACACCACATCAAAAGTGGAAACCGAAGGTCAATTAAAGATCAAAACTTGCCATCAAATCTTGTAATATTTCTTTTCTTCCAAGATTCAGTGTGCTGCACTATACTAAAAGAGGGTTGGTTATCTACCAAAATAACAGTTCCTCCTAAAGTTACCTTCTTGTATCCAAATCTTGAAAACCCCTATGCAGCAATCCCTGATATTATCACCAAAAAACACGTAAACATCATAACTTTGTAAGAAAATCGCGAAAACATTCTTGAAAGTAATAATAAAATTAGAAAACATTTAACATACCTCTATTAGTTTGTCTATTTGCAATGCTATAGTTTCCAACATCTTCTGGACCGTCAAGCCCATAACCAAATGAGCCTGGACCAGGCACGTCAAGATCATTAGGCGAAGACTGCCAAGTCGGGTCACCATAAGTTGAACCCCCACGGTACAAATTACCATAAACCCCTTCATGACCTACACTAGGCCCATTTCTTCCAAGTGTGAGCCCATAGTTGTTTTCTGGGCCACCTATCGGCCCAATACCTCCGCCATTATACCCCGTAGAGGTCACTCCACCTTGAGTAGATATAGGAGACGAACCCCAATTTGGCCCGTTTCCAAATACTCCAAACCCACCACTTCCCGAACCCATATACGCACCCGACCCGTTTGGGATAGTGAGCCCACCGTTCCCCCACACGTTTCGGTTGGATGACCCGATAAACGACTCGTTTCTGACATTACTTTGATTATATCCGATAGGGGTAACGTACCTATTCGAATTCCCACCAAAATAGGGGCCCACAACTCGCCCGTACCGGATATTATTAGACGCGGTTCCAAACGCACTTGGGCTCAAAGCGGGCTCAAGATTCATGCCCATCCCATAACCAGGCGACCCGAACGGAGAGAAACCGGATCGCCCTCCACCAATCGGGCTGAACCGACTATCAGCCCGACCGCCATATCCTCCGATTGGGCCCATATTGAAACCTTGAGGGTAAGTACTAGTGATGAACGTGTTGGGCCGGGTTAGCCCATAGTTAAAGCCAACCAACGGGCTTCAGATCGGTCCGGGTGACAACTCTTTTGGGACGGCCCGTTTGACCTCAACCATTTTACCATTCAGTTCATGAAACGTCTTGATTAATACCCGATCAACTGCGGCTTCTGAATCAAATGTGATGAATCCAAAACCTCTTGGCCTTTGAGTGTTGTGATCATACATCACAACTACGTCGGTTATACCACCGAATTGATCAAAATATTTCTTGAAATCACTCTCGGTGACTGTAGATGCTAAACCACCAACAAATATCTTCTTCGTGCGGCCCGCAGGCCCTGGTGATCCGTTAATGTTGTTATTGGTTCGGTTTAGCCCGTGGTGGTCTTCCCTTGGAACAGCTTTCTTTGCTTCCACCTGAAAGTTTTGTTGATATTATATTATATAGTGGGAATGTTTGGAAACACGCTTTTAGAGCCTAAGACGGTGTTTGGATATGCACACGATTTTAGTGCCTAAGAGGGTGTTTGGCATTGTGTTTTGAAACCGATTATGCTATATGAAGTAATCAGAATCGGATAATCAGCTAACAAAACGGGCTACAAGGTACAAACAACTTGAAAACACAATAATAATCAGAAACTCTCTCTCATAACGCAATGCCAACCTAAGAGGGTGTTTGGATACGCGCTTTTAGTGCCTAAGAGGGTGTTTAGCACTGTGTTATAAAAGTTAAAAACGCTAATGTAATATGATTAATCAGAATTACATAATCAGCTGTAACAAAACAGGCTACAAAGTACATAAAACTTGAAACACAATAATAATAATAATCCGATACTCTCTTTCATAATGCAATGCCAACCTAAGAGGGTATTTGGATACACGCTTTTAGTGTCTAAGATGGTGAATGGCACTGTGTTACGAAAACACTAATGTGGTATGGATTAATCAGAATCACATAATCAACTGTAATAAAACGGGCTACAAAGTATAAACAACTTGAAAACACTATAGCAATCAGATAATCACTTTCATAACGCAATGCCAGCCTAACCTAAGAGGGTGTTTGGCATTATATGGATTAATCAGAATCACATAATCAGCTGTAATAAAACAGGCCACAATGTATAAAGTATAAACAACTCAAAAACACAATAATAATCGGATAATCACTTTCAAAACACAACGCCAAACACTAACTAAAAGATTAGACGCATATCCAAACACCGAAAATGTAGATTAGGATTAAAAATTATAACTTCAAACAAACTTATTGTTCTACCATCAATCATATGCTTCTCCAATACAACTCTCTCAGCAACAGCCGAATCAGCAAACACCACAAACCCGAACCCACGAGCCCGGCCGGTGATCCGATCTCTCATAATTACAGCTTCAATCACTTCACCATAACTACCAAAATACTCCTTCAATCTCCCCTCATCAGTATCCCAAGAAATCCCACCAATAAACAGTTTACCGAATTCCGGTTCCATCTTTTCCACAATCCCATGTTGAATTGCCATCAAATTCGATTAATTTCCTCGCAAACCCAATTCAGCTACACCAATTCAATATCAAATTCATCAAAAAAACACACAGAATTCACACAAATCCTGATTCAGTAAATCGAAATGCGGATACGAAAAGATCGAATTCGAGCAATTGTTTACCTTATCCGGACAAAACCGAGTACTAAAGAGTGTTGGGTTTACTTAATATTATTATTAATATCCGAGTATTGAATAAGTAAAATCAAGATAATCGGATCCATCAATCAAACATCAATCCCAAGTAGATTTCAGATTCCTAAAAATCCCACAATTGAAACAGATCACAGAAATAAATTGATTAAAATTAAAACAAAACAAGAAATTGGGTGTCTTTAAGCATATCTCACCATTGATATTAAACAAGCTTGATTTAATTTAAAGAAAGAGATCTAATAATAATAATAATGAATTAAGAACAGAGGAGGATGTGGGTGGTTGTTCTTCACCAAAGGTAAGGTATTGTTGGTATTGTATTTTAATATAATAATTGAATTGAATTAAATTATAAAAATGAAAACTTTACATTTTCTTGGTTATTCCTCCACTCTGGTGTGTATGTATGTATGTGTGTGTATATATAAATTATAATGAAAAGAAATGGAATTTGTAGAAAGAGGAGAGAGGTGTGTTTGGTTTTGGGCAAATATAATCAATCAATCAATCCTCTGGTATTAGAATATTTGGAGGAGCCTAGACAGATTTTAAATCTTGGATTTGAATAATTAAATTAATTTAATTTAAACCAAATCTAGTTTTATGTTATTTTATCGGATTTTTTTTATTATTTTAAATTAGTCATCCCGATTTAGAAATTTAACCGTAACTACATCATGTTCTTTAAATAAAATAATAACAATAACTTATTAAAGAATATGTCAAGTTGAATACTTGATATAGAGCTATATGTGTGATTTGTTAGTTCTTATATATAACACAACAATCTTATCTGTAAGATAATTATGTTTATTCTCAGGCTTTTGATGTAATTTCAAGAATTAGGATCTAAAATTTTAGCGTTGCTCTAGACGTGTTTATAGCCTGGAAGTTTATGATGTATCCTAATCGTTACGGTAAGTTGTAAACATTCGAACATCATTATTCATAGTCTTATACTTTAGTATGCTTGTTTTTATCCCAATGAAAATGCCTATTTGTTTATCTTATTTTTACGGTAAGGTACATTATTTGTTTGTCTTGGTATCGATGTGTTCTTTCCTTTTATTATCCTTTATAATAGTAGTGATACGAACCTTACATAAAGTAATGCTTTAATACCAACTAGGGTTAACCTTAATATTATTATTTTTATCTTATTATTAATAGCAATAAAATAGCAGCATGAATCATATTGGGTGTTTACACATTACACTATGGATAACAAATGGTTTCCTAATTAACAAGTTGAATATTTGATTAAAAGCTATATCTGTGATTTGTTAGTTCTTACATATAAACCAACAATTTTCTCTTTTAAGACATGTTATATCCTTTCTCGGGCTTTTAATATGATTTCAAGTAGGGATGGCAAAAAAGCCCGAACCTGATGGGTATACCCAAACCCGAAACAAATGGGACGGGCATACTCGAAACCTGATGGATACGGGCCAGGCATGAGATTATGATTTAAAAATTTTCGCGGGTACTGGCCGGGTATGGGATTGGATGATACTCGTCCTGATTACCCAAAAACACATACCCGTTTACCTCGAACCATATACCTGAATTATATACCCAAAAAATTTTTTGTATTTTATATTTTGTGAAGCATATATATAAAAAAATATATAAAAATTATAATGATATTATTTATTTATTCTCATGCTTCTATAGTTCTATATCGAGTGTATTATATTTAAATTTTTAATAATTGTTGTATGATTAAAATGTATAAAATAATTATTATGATTAAAAAATTGTACTTGAAAGTCCCAACGGGTATACCCGATACCCACGGGTATGCCCGATACCCGACGGGTAATTACCCGGAAACTATCCGATGGGTAATGGGCCAGGTATGAGACACATTTTTACAAACGGATATTGACATGGGATTACCAATACCCGACCCGAACCATCCCTAATTTCAAGGGTTAGGATACGTTATCCCCTATTAAGTGTGTGCTTTTTAGGGTCTTAAGAAGTTTAGAATTTGCTATAGACGTTCTGATAAACTGGAAGTTTTATCCTATTTCCTAATCGTTACGGTAATGTGTAAACATGGGAATATCATAATTCATACGGTCTTCTTTTTTACTATACTTTTTTTCATCCCAACCAAAAAATGCCTGAGATTCATTCTTTTCATCTTTGCTATTGAGGTGCTCTTTCCGTTAAGTATTATCCTTAATCTATAGTGATATGGAGTTCACGTAAATTAATCCTTTAATACCAACTACAAATAACCTTTATTATTATTATTATTATTATTATTATTATTATTATTATTACAATAGCAGCATGAATCATAATGGTTGTTTACCCATTTACTATTATAATAAACAAAAACCATTGTTATGCCATATGACACCTAATTGTCCTATTTTTTGCCAACTTGTATAGTTATTGTTTAATTATGAAAGTCATAACTATCTAAATAAAACAATTAATAAATATTTTGAACATTCCATATTAATAATCTATCTATATTTTTATAGTAGTAAATAAAGTAGGAAAAAAATTAGAAATAAAAGAACATATGTGAAGCTTTTGAAAATTTTTAGTGTATGTAAATTTGTGTTATATGTTTTTAGTTTATTAGTGACAAATTTAAAATGTGTCATGATTCGTTTTTCTCTGAGCAATACGAAAATGGTTAATCTCATTTGATTATTGTTTACTATTAATTCTATATAATAAACTTTTTTATATGTATAAATAACTTTTGTTAAAGTTAATTCAGCACGTACACAAGAAGAATAGTAGATTAATGATAGTGCATATAAGTAATGTTTCTTTCATACCTAATAATTATGTGCATTTTTATCACATATTAACTGAAAGTGAAATTCATTGTGATTATTCATTGTCACAAACTTGCATCAATTAGAGTTTTGGGCCAAGCTGATATAGAAAATGGGTTATTTTGATCCCTAAAATGCAATGGTGTTATGGTGTGTTTTGTTTCCTTTATGATATGCTTATATCCATTTATGTTTATGAAGCAAAATTCATATATTCTTTTAAAAGTATCCTGGTGGCGATGACATTGTGTTGTCTGTTATAGGCACAACACTCATTTTTGTAGATCTTGCAAGTTTAGGCCATAAAGTATACTTGGCTATTATAAATGATAAATGATAGGAAAATGGTTGTAATCATAGGTGTTGCAAACTGATTTTATACAAAATCATTAAGAAGTAATATCATGAGCAGAGTGTTTGAAATACTAACATGTTTCTTTTGAGTTGATTGTTTATTATTATGATTTGTTTGTGTTCTATCTTCTATACATGAATCTCAAAATTGATTGATATATGGGAGGAATGATGGCTTGGTTTTCATTGAGATATTTATTTGTTGTGAATAAAACCTTTGCAACAGTTTTTTATTTTGATTTACATAATGAGTCACTATAAGTTCCACTAGAAACATGCTCACTTTTAGTATGACTTGGAACCTTTCGGGGAAGTTCAACTTGTATTCGACCCTTTAAATAAACGAGTCAAATTTGCTACTTGTGTTCTCCTATAGTTGGCAAAACGGATGGGTCGTGTCATTCGGCGCAACACATAAGAAGCAAATTGGCCGGTATAAGTTAGGGTTAAAACTGGTCATTTTAAGAAAAAACATTACTTTTGGTTCGGAACATGTTTTCTTGATACTTTTTTTTTTTACTTTTACACACAAATATAAAACTCATTATAACTATTTAGTTTCTTGTATGTTGTTGGAGTTGAGTAAAATGTGTCAAGATCATCTAAAGTTAAATGTTTAGTAAGATGACATGTTTTGAAACCGAAAAAAAATGTGGTAAAATGCCTATAACTTTATTAGTATTACACTTTACTCGTCGATATTTTCAAATATGCAGTTTCTCTTGCTTCTAATTTTATAATCTAAGGAAAAAAAGACATGAAGTAAGCCAAACAAGTTTATTTTTTTCTGGGTTATGAATGGCTAATAATTTAATATCATTAAGTCCTCAAGTTAAATTATTTGGTAATATTTTTTACCAATAGAAACTCTTGCAGCTGTTAGTTCAGTAGCAAGATATGTTGAAACTAGCACAATACTATACTCAGAAGCAGTTTGTTTACATTTTTCAGCTCTTGTAATTTTTCAAGAGCTTTGATGTGTTTTTTGTACTTGATTATTGCAACTTGAATGATAAGAATTATATAATAAGATAATGAATAAGATTTAATTTTTCAAACCAGTGTGATACACGGGTTTACAACCTAGTTACAATATATATAACAAACGATTTCCTAGCTAAACAAGTTTTGAGTTACCTTGTATTTTAAATATGATTCTTAGGTCGTTGATGTGTTTATGGTTTGGCTAAGCTACTCTAGGAGGTTGGCTTGGACTTGGTAGAAGTTTTTTGCAATCTGTTGGTGCATGATGTCAGTAGTTCAGTATATAGTGTCTGTAATCGAGTCGTTTGGATTTGTGTTTGTATGTAAGCGAAGTTAGCTAACAAGTTCGCTGATAAAGGCGAACTTGTTAGATAAGCGAAGTTAGTGACAACTTCGCCTGAACATGCCAGGCGAAGTTGTCGTGATATATATTCATTAGGTTACGGCTTATTTTGTAACAAGTTTAGTTTACGTGTTTACGAGTTCTGTAATCAGTGATTGATATCACGTGTTTCCGGTTGCAATACAAAGTTTCTATGCTTATTGTAACGTGTGTTCGATAGTGTTAACTCGTATCGTCTTCTACGCTCGTAACGTCTTACGTAGGGATTCCGCACCTACGTAGAACGGGATATTCCGTGTAGATCCGGCTGGGAACCTACAATTGGTATCAGAGCTTTTGCTCGTGATTGTGTGGTTCGGGATTATCACGCGGGTGTAGAAATCGTTCCGTTCGACTATTCGCGGGACGAGTTTACCGAGTTTTTGTGTCCTACTCACCTCCCACCATCATAAACAACCCATTACACCTTCACAAACCTCGCAAAATCCAGAAATCAAACCTGCAAAACCATCGTGTTCATCAGGCGAAGTTGCCGTCACTGTTCGTAGGGTTTCGGCGAAGATATAAGGTTAAGCGAAGTTATCCACAACTTCGCCTACCTTCTCAAGTTCGCTTATCTCAAGCGAAGTTACCCACAACTTCGCCTACCTCCCAAGTTCGCTTAACTTAAGCGAAGTTATCCTCAACTTCGCCGAATCAGGCGAATTTAACAAGGGGAGAGAAGTTCAGACTTAAGCGAAGTTATCCACAACTTCGCCTACAGTACTGTTAAAAATAAAATTTTTATTTTTTGGGTTTCTTTGTGTTTCGTGAAAGATGTCTTCAATAAACATTACGGAACTGGTGAAGATGGAAGTGGAAGCGGGTTCAGCTACAAAGGAACCGAAGATGCTTAAAGGAACCGATTTTGTAGCGTGGAAAGATCGGTTTGAGCAATATGTCAAGTACCAAGATGCTAAAATGTGGGTGTGCATACAAGATGGTTACATTCCACCAACTGCTGAGTATGAGGGTCGTGATCAGATTAAGAAATACAAAGAAATGGAAGAAGAAGAAAAGAAAATGTATGAGGCTGAAAGCAAAGCTCATGCAGCGATAACAATGGCTCTTCCACAAGAGATTCTACACACCTTCAGAAAGTATAAAACTGCTAGAGAGCTTTGGGAAGCACTTGAAAACCGATTTGAGGGTAATGTGGGGATTCGTGCATCAAAGATTAAACTTCTAAAAACTCAATTCTCGGTGTTCAAGTATCTGAAGAATGAATCACTTGATGATATCATCACGAGATATTATCATCTGATGACCGAACTCAGCAACTATTCCATTACTTACAAAGAAGATGAGATTGTTGAAAAGCTTCTTGATGCTCTCCCACCGAAATGAGAGATGTACACTGTCTTGATGAGAGAAGACAAAGAGTTTGCCGACTATGACTTGGAAACAGCAGTCAACAAACTAAGAACTTTTGAACTTAACATGGTTCGTAAAGAGACACCAACTGATGAGGTTCAGGATCCAGGAATGTATGGTGCAAAAGTAAACTCAAGTTCAAGTTCGAAGTCTGAATCGTCTGCTTACTACTCAAAAGGAGACTCGGGGGCTAACTCAACACATGAAGGTCATGTATCTCTCAACATGAATGGTGATGTGTGTTTTGTAGCTGGTGGATCAAACGCTTCTAAACCTCAAGCAACCAAGAGTAGTTTTTCCTCAAGTGTTTCGAACAACAACTACTCAAAGATGCCCATGAGTGTTAAATCTGCTGAACAGCAGTTTGCTCTCTATGCATCTTTCATTGCTTCGTATGAAAATTACATTCAGGGTAAGATTGTTGATCCTGCAACATTGGATGAAGACTATGATCAGATCGATGCTGATGATCTGGAAGAGATGGATCTGCAGTGGCAGATGGCGATGATTGTGAGAAGGGTTAAGAGGTTTATGAAGAAGACAAGTAGAAAGTTTGTTGGTGAGAGACCGGGTTTTGACAAGTCAAAAGTGCGATGTTATAACTGTCAGCAGAATGGCCACTTTGCTAAGGAGTTCACAAATGAACGTGTAGAACGCAGTCAAAACAGGTCTACACAACAGAGTGGGGGTGGTAATGAGAATAGAGCCATGATTTTCCAGACAGAATGGAGAATACAACTGGAATCTGCATGTTGAAGAAGTGTTCGAACAGGCCAATTTGGCGAACATCGAAACTGAAGATAGTGAGAAAGTGACTGGCGAAAGTGAAGCTTACATGGTAGAAGTGACAGACCAGCTTACCGAGGTAAGTACTAAACTCCCTTGTACTAAATGTGCAAATCTGTCTGAACAATTGACAACTATAACTGATCAGTTTGTTAGTTTGGATGCTCAATTTAAAACCTTAAAAGAAGATCATCATTTCACTAAAGCTAGAGAAAATAGTTACAAGGTAAAAATAAAAGCTAGTGAGAAAGATATTAGAAGTCTTAAAGCAAATCTAGCTGAAAAAATTCAAGTAATTGATCTGAGCTATGAAGTGTTAGAAGAAAAAACCAAACTAATAACTGAAAGGGATAAACAGATAGCTGATCACCAGGTGAAAGTGGTGGAACTTAACAGGAAACTTGAGAAATTTAGAAATTCCTCCGCTATACTTGATTACCTCGTTAGTGATCAAGGTTCCCCAGTTAAAAGGGGAGGAATTGGATATCATGAAGTTCCACCACCTTACAATCATAATTACACTTATGATCCTAGTAATCAGAAATCTGTTGATGTTAATTTTGGTCAGATAGTTCCGGTTAAGGTTACTATTAAAGAACCAGAAGTTAGTAAAGGCGAAACAAGTAAGTCTGTTTCGAGTGTTAAGATTTCTGTTCCTAGTCCTGTCTCATCAAACTCAGACAAGTCATCCGAGTCGAGTGAGACAAAAGAAAAGGCAGTGTTACCAAAAAGTGGAGAGAAACATAAAACAACTGAAAAGAAATCTCCACTAAACCCATATGTCCCACCATATGTGAGACAAACGGGCAGTAATGCAGCCTTAACATCTAAAAAAACTATTGAAAAGAAAGTTGAACACATGAGTTGTTTCAGATGTAATCAATTAGGACACCTAATTGCTGATTGCCCTCTGAAGCAAAGATTCAGAGGTATGAGGCCTTCAAAAACTGAGAATAGAACTAATCACTATAATGGCAAAAATGAAAACTCATCAAAGTTCAGACATTGGACTAATCTTGGTTTTCAAAGAAATCGATCTCAGTTTTTCACTGCTAACAACCAAACCATAAGTAATAATTCATATAATTCACGAAGGTTTGGATGGTCTCATAGTCAATTTACAAGAAGGTATCCTTTTAGGACTTACAGAAATTATTCCGATACTAACTTTGGACAGCCAAAGTACGGGATGTATCGACCCAGGAACAATAGGTCTTGGGTCCCCAGATTTTAATCATCAGCTTTAATCGTGCAGGAACAGTTGAACAGGGCTGCAAACAATCTATGGGTTGTGGATAGCGGCTGTTCCCGGCACATGACGGGTAACAAAAATTTGTTACACGAATGGAAACCTGTTCAGGGAGGAAGAGTGAGTTTTGTTGGAGAGAGCAGTGGAAGGGTTACTGGAATTGGGACGGTGACTAATGATCTATGACAAAGATTACACTGTGCACTTTACCAAGAATGAAGCGATTGTACTGTATCCTGGTTTCAAGATACCAGAGGATTGGATAGTAATGAAGGCTCCAAGGGAAAAGAATACGTATGTTATGGATATGAGGTCGACTGAGATGGCAACAGAAGAATCTTGTCTTCTGTCAAATGCAATCAGAATCGGAAGTCAACAACAGGTGGATGTCAGTTTCTTGGAGGCAGATTAGTGTCATGGCAATGCAAGAAGCAGACCTCAGTCGCCATTTCAACCTGTGCAGCAGAATACATGGCAGCATCCAACTGCTGCTCCCAGGTTCTTTGGATTCAACAACAGTTGCGCGATTATGGTCTGAATTTCACTCATACTCCTATTTGCATTGATAATACTGCTGTTATCTCAGTAACTAACAATCCCGTAAAGCATAGCAAAACTAAACATATTGACATCCGTCATCATTTTATACGGGATTGTGCTGAGAAGAACTGATTGTGCTCGAAAAGGTTGATACGTTAGATAATTTCGCTGACTTGTTTACTAAAGTGTTTGACAAAACTCGTTTTCAAAACCTTGTTGAGCTGAATGGGATGATCAATCCCGAGTAACCGTGTTTTTCGTTTTTGCTTAAAAAAAAAAAAAAACCGTAACTATCGCTTAGAATTATGTCTGTTGCCTCAGTTTGAAGGACATATCTTCGGATATGTTTGGTCCTCATTTCTACTTGTAGAATATGAGGATAGCCATTAACCAGATGACTGAAAGTGACCGGGGCGGTTTATGATGGGTTTTTATTCTTTCGCTGAAAATTAGTCGATCATACTTAGTTAGAAGGACACATACTTGTATGTGGTCGGTCCAGCTGATCCATTGGATCTTCAGGATAGCCGTTTACCTGAAAACTTCAATTTGATCGGGGCGATTGAAGTTAAAATTTTCTTTGCGGGAGATGAAATTATTTTTCAAGTCTACTACTTCGTAAGAAGTTCATTTACTATGTTTAACAGAAAATTGATCCAACCTTGGAAAGTGATAGATATACTGATTCTGTGTGCTTAACTAGTGAAGTTATTAGGCCTAAAAGACTTTAGAACAGTCATTGTATATCATGGTAGCTTTTTATGGTGCGTAAAAGTAGAAGTGATACTAACTAAATCTACTCGATTTTACGTGGAAACTCCTTAAGAGTTGTGCATGTCTCCATAGATATCTTTCCGTATGATAGGCAGAAAAGCGATTACTCAGTCATACACGAGCCCGTGAGTGTTCTGATTCCCGTGAAGATAGCGTGTCAAGAAACTGCAATGATCCAGATTCGGGACTTGCAGTTGTTTACTACTCTGAAGTTGTGTAAATACTTAAAAAAAATGTGTGAGTTATTGAGACATTCTAGAGTTCATAATATTAATACTTCTCAATCAAGGTGTAAGAAAGAGAACGGGAAGAAGAGTCTAAAGATTGAAGAGTACTTACTATTTAATCAGACACTACGGGTCGAGGTCAACTCGGGGTGACTTGGGGAAAGCCAAATACGCTTTGAGAATAGATAGGAGGCATCATAATCTATGAGTTGTTGCCCACTTAAGTTTTGAGCTTAATTGAACCTAACCCGTATCACAGAAACGATGAAAACCATTCTAAGTCATTTACCTGCTTACAACCTGTTTCTTTATGTCATAATACAGCTGCACACGGATCTGTGTGACAGTCACGTAATTAGTATGATTCCTGTTCGGATCTTTTCTAAAACATGGTAGTCCCTGTTGAGACTGAAATTTGATCCCGTGTACTTTAATTTTTAAAAGTTTTTTCTACTTATGTAGTTGTATGATTTTATACCTGGTTACTTGGTCTTGTTCGTATCATTTAACGCTTTAAAGGTTGTTTTAAAACTTAATTGAAAATTGTTCAAATTATAGGGGTTTGTTTTGAAAATTTTAATATCGGCGAAGTTGTGCATAACTTCGCCTGCAATAGGCGAAGTTATCCATAACTTCGCCTGTAAAATTTTGACCCTATATAAAGAAGTTTTAAGGTCAAACTGTTTATTACTTTTCAAAACCCAGCGAACTTACCTTCCGTAACCCTAAGCGAACTTATCTATCGATCTCATCTGTGTTTATTTTTCCTTCGTTCTAATCCGATTAAAGGTGTGTAGTGTCGATACATCGTATATTCACTGACAATTGACGTTAATCATCGGTCGTTTCGACCCGATTTATGACCTTGTCTATTCGAAACCTTAACACCCGATTTTCAAATGTGTTTTCACGTGGTCGTAATCCACTTAAACGTCTAGATCATCATAAAATCAAGTTTTACGAGATCCGCAATCTCCAAATTCACCAACCTCACGTCGAATTGAAAACCTAACTGTCGCCGTTTCATATTCAGCGAAGTTACAGTTTAGGCGAAGTTATCCGTAACTTCGCCTAATATTTTATTACGTAACAGTATTTGAGGCGATGTTGTGGTTAGGCGAAGTTATCATTAACTTCGCCTTGCTCTTTTTACTTAACTGTTATCCGGCGAAGTTCAAGTTGAGGCGAAGTTGTTCCCAACTTCGCCCCACCTCTAACTTCGCCTATACAGAATAGATCACAACTTCGCTCATGGTAACAGGCGAACTTGTGATTTGCTTTGAAGTTTATCTAACTTAGCCTGTTTGTTGCAGATATGGCTGCTGTAGCTGGAGCAGGTGGTGCAGGCGGTTATGACGGTGGAGATAACCAAAGACAGTTCTTCCCGGGTCACAACATGTATATAACATTAGACCCGGACGCGAGTGGTGTTGATGATTTCCGCGAAATCATCACATTCTTACTACGCTCGCGTATATTCCACGCGATTACAACAACTCTGCCGATATCCTTGCTAAACATTGAGGATTTTTGGCAGACCGTGGAGTATGATTGTCGCGTCGAGCCCCCGGTGATGCGCGCAACCGTCAACAATCAGATTGTTCAGTTCTCATCTGAACAAATCCGAGCGGCTTTACGGTTTGGAGATGAGACGAGGGATGACCCGACAGACTTTGTTGCTCCTTTCCGAGATGGAGCGTTTCTAAGGATGGGATACTCTGGTCCCTTGGGGGATACTCAGAGACGGAAGGGGTTCTTACTCGATCAGTGGCGCTTTCTCATGCATGTCATGATTGTATGCATGTCAGGGAGAAAGGCGGGTACTGATGGCATGGGCGCGACCATGCAGTCGGCGATGACTGCTCTGACCTATAATAAGCGTTACAGCTTTAGTCAGATGGTCTTCTACGAGATCGATCGACAGAGAAGAGCGGTGGCGCGTGAGAGATTTATCATGTATCCAAGATTCATCCAAATGATCTTGAATCATGTTGCTCCAACGCTACCTCAGCGCCGCCCGATCAGATACGTTGAAAGTGTGAGCAAACGGATCTTCGCCCAATGCAGATCCTCCAGTGCGAGGAGCAAACCTGAGCTCCGTCCTTGACATACTCCACTTTTTGGGTACTTGATCAACCCGGAGTATGTGCCTGCTCGTGGGGACGAGTTTCGAGACCCGGCACCACAACAGGCAGGAGCACCTCAAGCTATACCTGCTGCTCCTGTTGTGTCACCGGAGGAGAATGTAGACCTTGACGCAGAGTTTGGAGGTCAAGGATTCTTTGATATGGAGAGGGTGGACCCTGAGGAAAATGTGCAATTCTCAGTTGAAAGAGTTTCGAGTGTGCATGTGACTAGGGCAGCTACAACGGTGGCTGACTCTGATTCTGAAGATGAGTTGGCCGAAGCGAGACGAATTTTGGTAACTCAAGAACGAACTCATGGGAAAAGGAAGAGAACTGATGATGACAGCGAGTCAGACTATGAGGAAGAGGTACATCAGTTGATTCGCAGATCAAGAAGGGAACGGATAGGTGCAGGTTCGGGAGCTGGTGAGAGCTCAAGGGTGGTACGTTTCACTCCACCCGCACTGTCCGGTATGACAATGGTCCCTTCAACATTACAAGTTACAAGGCCAAGCGCTACGGATGTTCCCGTGGTGGCTACATCATCTACATTTGGCCTCCCACCCACTACATTCCAACTTTCGGCTCCGGACATTGTATCGTTGCCACCTCCAACTCTTACTCCAACGGAGGTCGTGGCACGATTTATTGAGTCGACGGTTGTAGCAACTGTAGGATTACCAGTTACGTTGCCACCTACGGTTACGTATACGCCTACTTCTGAGGTCCCAATTACATCGGAAATCCCTCCTCAGTACACTCAAGATATATCACATCTGAGGTTTGATTTCGATGCAACCCTATCAGACTCTGAACGAATAGCAGCACTTGAATGGGTCGTGGCAGAACAATCAAGGGTGAATCTTATCCAGACCCATGCTATTCAGCGCCTTGTTGCAGAGAATCAGATACAGTCGTCCCTGCTGGTAGAACATGGCAAAATCATAGATGCTTTGAAGGAGTTCTTGGCATCTCAGGGGGAGACGAGCTGTAAAGACGATGAGCTGAGGACTAAGAAGCGAAATGATTGAGACGATGATCCCAATGCATCGAAAGGTGCAGGTGGTGAGTTGCCAAGAACTGTACAAGCTCTTGGGACTTCCACAACTCAGGGGGAGTCGACAAGTGCAGCTGGTGGTGATGATGTGGTGGTAGTGGATGTTGAGGAGATGAATGATGAGTATATAGGTGATGATGATGTATTACCGGTGGATGAGATAGAGAAGATTGGTGCAGAGATAGTGATTGATAATGATATTGAAGAGGGAGAGATTGTAGAAGAGAATGTGGAGCATGAGATACCAGAAGTTGATAAGCCAGATATGGGTAAAGAGATTGGAAATGATGAGACGGAATGGGAAGAGCAGCCTAGATGGAAAGAAGGCTATGCTCAATGTTTCGTAAAAACGAAGAAACCGGCGGTCCCTACTATGTTTAAGAAGAGTTACAACATTAGAGGCTATGCTGAATCGAGAAAGGGGATCATTTGCTGGATATATGATGAGCAGTTGAGGCTCTTTGTGATTAAAAGGTATGATGGTGTTCAGTACTTCAAAAGGCTGTTAAGATCGTTGAATACATTGCCTGAATGTGAAGTGAAAGACTTAGCCAGATTGGGATTGATAAACATAAGTGATGATAATATGGCTAGAGTCATCGGGAAGATAGTATGGAAGGAGAGTATAAAGGAAAAGAAGTTCGAGCTGTTGAAACCACAAAAGGGAACACTTATCGAAGACAAAGATAGAGGATTGAGAGCAGATGGAAAGCCTTGGATGATTATGAAGTATAAACCGATCCGGTGTTTGAAAGAAGTGCCGATGAAACAAATGCCCAAGGATGTTCTCAAAGATCTAAAGTGGTGTATGTAGATTGTGAAACAGCTAAAGCAGTAATGGAGGACGAAGATGAACAAGAGCTGCTGAGAGTCTATGATCCGTTGCATCTAGTGAACTTGTCTCAAGCTGATCTGCAGGTGCTGAATGAGAAGAAGATATTTTATATTCCTACTTGGAAGGACGAAGCGAAGAAATATCAAAGAATTGTATCAGTTTGTGTACGTGAAGGAGTTCATGCTTAAAGATGAAGATTCAAGATTTTTGAAGATTACTAGACACATGTTTGAACATAAAGATATGAAGCTACTGCCAAGGGGGAGTCTGTTGGTGCATGATGTCAGTAGTTCAGTATATAGTGTCTGTAATCGAGTCGTTTGGATTTGTGTTTGTATGTAAGCGAAGTTAGCTAACAAGTTCGCTGATAAAGGCGAACTTGTTAGATAAGCGAAGTTAGTGACAACTTCGCCTGAACATGCCAGGCGAAGTTGTCGTGATATATATTCATTAGGTTACGGCTTATTTTGTAACAAGTTTAGTTTACGTGTTTACGAGTTCTGTAATCAGTGATTGATATCACGTGTTTCCGGTTGCAATACAAAGTGTCTTTGCTTATTGTAACGTGTGTTCGATAGTGTTAACTCGTATCGTCTTCTACGCTCGTAACGTCTTACGTAGGGATTCCGCACCTACGTAGAACGGGATATTCCGTGTAGATCCGGCTGGGAACCTACACAAACAAGACTAGAGGCTCACATGATTAGGCCCACATTTCCACAGGCATTAAATGGTCTTAATACATTTTCATAGTCATCTTGTAATTTTGATCATTTCAAATTCTCAATAAAAAGTAGCGTTTACGTCAAAACGAAACAAAAGGCAAAAAGAACAAACGATACCCAACCACAAGAAAATAACATCTACAAAATACAATGTTACAAATATGGCCATCACATCATGTGCCTGAATGTCTGACTATGCCAAGCTTATGAATAGAGTTGGTCCAAAATCACCATATGAAGTGCAAGAAAGCACACCTAGGAGTGTCGCAATTTCTAAATATCATCCAGCAAAGCCAAGTGTCAGCTAAAGTAGTAGCAAGTTGCAAGTAAAACACAGATATGCCCATAATGAACAATTAAGGGGTAAGTCGTTGGATGTAATGCTAAAGCAAAGCATATATGAACGCTACTACCTACGGATGGAGCGAATGACAAGTCTCTCGATGCATAGTGTAGTGGAAGCACGATATTTCCCACGAAGGAGACCGAAGTCATCCTTGAAAGGAGCAAGGATGCGAACAACGTCGACTTGTGCTAAAGGTAGTCGCAATATTGAAGGATGTCTGAGACATGATCGTTGAGTGTATGATGACCATCACATCACATCTTCACAACATACGCCAAAACAAGTACCTAGATGAACCGTGGATAATCGATACAAGGACTGCTACGAAACACGATAGAGATCATCGTGTGTTTAGGTGGGGAGAATGTCACAATTCTCCTAAAAGCATGTCACAATTCTCTAATATCTAATACTGGAAGTATCCTTACGAATTTAGAGACATCAGGTGTTGGCTAGCTAGTAGGATCCGAAACATGCTACAACATCTTGGTCAAGGTCGGGAATTCATAAAGGCCTAGAACAATGTTGAAAACCTTTGGAAACAATAGGAAGGGCTTCATAATTTATAAAACATCAAGGGCTGGTTTGGAATATTTTAAATCAACCTTGAAAGTACTCAAACATCTGTAAAGTCTATAGATAACTCATGTAAAATATTAGGACCTCTATAGACTTTTCTAGATGTGAAGATTTTATATCATCTTTTAAAAGTTAGGCCATGGGTGTAAAATGAGAAGTTGGTTGACAAGGTCTGGGTGTGGAATTGGAGAAGGCAAGTTAGGGTTGGGGTGGAGGATGCTCAACATATTGAGATGATATCCATTCTCTCTTCTTTTTCCTTGTCTTGATGATAAGTGGATGTGGGAGCTGGAATCGGATGATCTTTTCTCGGTAAAAGGACTTAGATCGTATCTTGATCAGTGGGAGGCTCCGAGTGGTTATTATCTAACGAGATGGAACAAGTGTACTCCTAGAAAGGTAAATATTTTGGTTTGGAGATTGTATTGGATCGTTTGCCAATGAGGTATAATTTAAGTTTAAAAGGTTTAGATATCCCTTCTATTTATTTCATGATGTGTTCGAATTCGGTGGAAGTGTTGGATCATGTCTTTGGAGGTTGTGTTATGCATCAAAACTTTGGAATTCTATTGCTCGTCGGTTGGATTTGGATTTTTCCAGTTAATAAAGGCCCTAAAAGTATTATTGATTGGTTGGATTCTAATACTTGGGTGAAAAAGTGAAAAGATGTTGTCGAGACGATTACTTTTACAGCTTGGTGGATTATTTGGAGTGCCCGAAATGAAGTGATTTTTGGTTCGAGTATCAAGTATAGAGAAAGCCTCTTTGATTCCATTGTTTCGGTTTCTTTTTTGTGGTATTCGTCTCGTAGCTTTAAGCATCGTATGAACTGGGTGACGTTGCTTAAAAACCCGTTACTTAGTATGTAATTTTGTCTTGTTTCTTATTAGGAATTTCTAACCATAGTGATTTTATTTAAAAGTTTGCCTTTCAAAAAAAAAGTTAGGCCATGGGGGATGGTCATTTGTAGCAAACCACCTTCAATTTACCTACATTGTAATAATTCTCAAAAGCTTTGCCGAAAGATTACGTGAAATCACTAGATATTTGGGTAAAAGGATTAAGTTTAAGTAAATTTTAAGATCGAGTCATATGAGAGTTGAATAATTTACTCCGTGCACAGAATCATGCTTGCTAGGGATGGGCTTATGAATGTTGGAAGTCCCTTTAACCATGAAGCCAAATCATTCGAGGGTGATGTTGTGTGCAGAGTAATTATGTAAAAGGCCGAGCATGAAATGGTGGTGGAAGTATGTCACGAGCCAAATATTCTACGTACGTATGCGTACTGTATTTAGAAATATGTTAAATGCATGTTCGTGTTTGTACGTTTTTATCATATTTCAATACCTAAGCTAAAATAAAGGTGTATTGTGCTACTACTATCTAGTATGGACCACTCTAGCCCTCATGAGGCATGGCCCGATTAAGAGCATCATGATCACATGAGGGATCCGTGAAAAATTGACTATGCAATATATAACCATTGTGGGGTATATTTTAAATAACCTTAATCTACAACCGTGGGTACGTTTTTCGATCACCTATCCATATTAATCCTCCATTTAATTGTTCCATCAATCAGCTATCGTCATCCTTAGATCATCGTTTTCTATTTCAGACCCTGGGAAAAACTACCGGTTCACCCTTCCAATCATAGTTTTCTCTTTCAGACCTTTTGTATTCGCGGAGTCTTCCTCCTTGGATCATATGAACATTTAAATCTTTCACTTGTTTCATTGGCGGGCAATTATATGCTTGCGTGGGCTACTTGTGGGACCCTTGTTGGTACATGTGTTCTAACTTTCTGTCACACCCCGTCTTAGGGCCTAGGCGTGTGACCACAAGTTGGTACATGTTTTGTAAATATATCATAGTTTATGGGTTAATTTTTAGCGGAAGACTTTTAGGTTGAATATAATATTAATATACATTGAAAATTTACTTGGGAATTAAATACCCAAGTATTCGTTTACAAAATGTATGTTTATATTACAAGGATTTTAATAACAAAAGCTGAGCCATCTTGTTACGCGCTTTTAACTTCCATGATGACTCCAATCCTTGCTACTTCTTAATATACTTAATTACTTGCATTGGGTTGAAAAAATACGTCAGCTATGTGCTGGTGAACACGAATGACTCCAAAAACATTTAAATAACAGTTACAAAACAAATAGTTTTCTGTACACCCAGCAAGAAGTATTTCATTCCTGGGATTTGTACCACTACCATGCACACACAAAAGTGTTCCCCGAGCCACGTAGCCCCTAATGGAGAACTAGTTATGATAGTTAGCCCGCGAACACGTAGCTTTTGACTGTTTAGGCTGAACAATTATGTTTGGATCCAGACACATGTGTAATCGGCCTGAGTTGCTTTTATTTTCTACATTGTATTATAACGTTTTAGAGATCACGTAATCTCATGTAAACGTTAACGGACTCTTTAAGACAAACACCCGTTCATCTTATCGAGTATAAATATGTTTTGACTGTTTGTTAAGGTTAACGTATTCACATGTACCGTCGGTGCGTTTGAAACCTTTTTTGATTGAGAATGATCTTAACCTATACATAAATAGGTGTGCATAAATATTTGAATAGTGTTTCTTGATTAAGTTATGATTGTTAAGCTTAACCTTGAAATCGTTTATCTCTTTGTTTGTGAATGAAAACACTTTGTTTTATGTGACGTTTGATATAGCATGCTTTGGCTTAATAGGTTATAACACGTTCCTGAGTTTCTACAGGTAAGTAAACGGGTCCCTCGGCTGATTGGGATTTGTAAGAATTACTTTTCCTTAGGCAAGAAACTCACTACTAGTAATATCCCCCTTACAGTTTACTACATGCCCGTCAAAATATATATTATTTGTTAACATTACTTCATTAAGAAGCAATGCTTATGAAAACTCGTTTGTGAATGCTTATAAAATACTTTCAATGTTAAAGGCCATAGCCTTGATTGATGTCTAAGATATAACTTAAACGAAACTCCTACCTTAACATGGATACTCAGAATGATAATAAGAAAAGAGTAAACTTGACGGGTAGGGTCTTGATCTAACTTGCCTATATGATTGCTACTTATTTATAACTTCAAAAACTTGCACGAACTTCAAGAAAACAGAATGTCGGCTCGTCACGACAATCGGGCACGATTCCCTAGGTTAACTATGTGAAAGTGAGAGTGATTTGGAATGAGAATGGCTTAATGCCCATCACCCCTTTTATAGGTGAAATTCAAAACCCATCGCGATACACGATGGGTTTTTCTTTACCCTGTCGCGTATCGCGACGCACAATATTACGCCGCCTTGTCACGTTGTGACACGTGACCTGTCAAATCGTGCCACGTGTTGACACGGGTACCCGGTTACTTAACGTGATCATCGCGATATGCGATGATTTTATGGGTTAGGCCATTGCGTATAGTGAAGCCGCCCAAATTTGGTTTATGTGCCAAGTACTTAGCGCTACGCGATGGGCTTTACGCTTAACCCATTGCGTATCGCTATGGATGAATTTTTTCAAAATTACTATTTTAGTCCCTAACTTTTAAGAGTTGGAATAATTGGCTTAATTCTTATAGGGTAATTTACGCGGTGTTACATCCTCCTCACCTTTTGAAGAATCTCGTCTTCGAGATTTATTGGAATAAATATGGATATTTCTTCTTCATTTCTGAATCAAGCTCCCACGTATACTCGGGTCCTCGTCTTGAATCCCATTTGACCTTCACGAGCTTGAGTCGCTTGTTCTTGAGGAACTTAATCATGCTGTCTTCTATTTGAATTAGTTGTTCTACAAACTTATGCTTTTCGTTGACTTTAACATATTTTAAAGGCATTGCAGGAGTTTCATCGGCTAAACACTTGCGTAGGTTAGATACGTGAAACACGTCGTGAATGCCTTTTATTTCTTCGGGTAATTCCAGTCGGTAAGCAACTGGTCCAATTCTTTCGAGTATTTAAATGGTCCGACGAAGCATGGACTCAATTTTCCTTTCTTCCTGAATCGTACTACACCTTTCTAGGATGATACCTTGAGTAGTACTTTATCGCCTTCTTTGAATTCTAATGGTTTTCGGAGAATGCCCGCATAACTCTTCTGTCTATATCTTGCCGTTTTCAATCGTTCACGAATTTGTATAACTTGATTAGTGGTTCTATGAACAATTTCGGGTCCTGGTAATTGATTATCATCTGTTTCCGACCAACATACAGGTGTCCTACACTTACGTCCATACAATGATTCAAATGATGCCATTTGGATACTTGTATGATAACTGTTGTTGTACGAGAATTCTATTAGAGCAAGATGAGTATCCCAACTTCCTCCTAAATTGATGACACGGGCACAAAGCATATCTTCCAAGGTTTGAATCGTTCGTTCACTTTGTCCGTCTGTTTAGGGATGATATGCAGTACTTAAGTTTAATCGAGTCCCCATGGTTTTTTGAAAACTTGACCAAAAGTTTGAGGTAAAACGACTATCTCTATCGGAAATGATGGATAACGACACTCCATGTAAAGATACTATGTTTTCGACATATAGTTGTGCTAACTTATCCATGCTGAACGTTTCTTGTATCGGAAGGAAATGAGTATACATGGTAAGTCTATCTACAATAACCCCGATTGCATCGTTTTGGCGAGAAGTTTTAGGTAACTTCATTATGAAATCCATGGTTATCATATCCCATTTCCAAATTGGTATTTCCGGTTGTTGAAATAATCCTAAGGGCTTTTGATGTTTGGATTTTACTTTGTAACAGGTTAGGCATTTGGCAACATATAGAGCAATATCCTTCTTCATACCAATCCACCAATAATCGTCTTTTAGATTGTGATACATTTTGTCACTTCCTGGATGCATCATGTATTTGTACTTATGAGCTTCTTCAAGAATCTTGTCTCTTAAAATTTTCAACTATTGATACCCAAATTCTTGTACCAAACCTAAGTATTTCATCACTTCATTTAACCAATTGATCAATTGTACCGTTTTCTTTTTTGGCCTTAATGTTACCTTCTTCGAGTGCTAACTTCCAGCTTTTTTAATCTGATTAGCTAAATCAACTTTGAGTTCCAATCTGAGAGCTCGGACTCTTTTTGGCTTTTCATGTTCCTTCCTACTTAAGGCGTCAGCCACAACGTTTGCCTTTCCTTCATGATATACAATCTCACAATTGTAATCATGAGAGTTTCCATCCAACGCATTTGTCTCATGTTCAATTCCTTTTGATCAAATATATGCTTCAAACTTTTGTGATCAGTGTATATTGTAAACTTTACACCATACAGATAATATCGCCATAGTTTTAACACGAAAATTATACCGCCTAATTCAAGTTCATGTGTGGTGTAATTCTTCTCGTTCACTTTTAATTGTCTTGAAGCATAAGCAATTACTTTCTTTCTTTGCATCAAAACACATCCCATTCCCGTGTGCGAAGCATCACACTATATGGTAAAGCTATCCAATCACTCTGGCAAGGGCAAGATAGGTGCATTGGTTAACTTTTGTTTAAGTGTTTCGAAGGCTTCTTCTTGTTTTGGTCCCCATTCAAACTTAATTGCTTTCCTAGTGAGTGAAGTTAAGGGAATTGCTATTCTAGAGAAATCTTGAATGAATCTTCGGTAATATCCGGCTATTCCTAGAAAGCTTCTAACTTGAGTCGGTGTTTTGGGTTTCTCCCATTTGGTAATGGCTTCTATCTTTGCTGGGTCTACTTAAATACCCTTTCCGTTTATAACATGACCAAGAAATTGAACTTAGGATAACCAAAGTTCACATTTATAGAATTTGGCGTACTATTTCTCGTTTCTCAGAGTTTCAAGTATGATTTTGAGGTGACCTTGATGATCGTCTTTGGATTTTGAATAAAACAAGAATGTTATCAATGAATACGATGACAAACTTATCGAGATATGGTTTGCAAATACGATTCATCATGTCCATGAAAGCTGCCGGAGAATTAGTGAGTCCAAAAGGTATAACGGTGAACTCATAATGTCTGTATCTTGTTCTGAATGCTGTGTTAGGGATATCTTCTTCTTGTACCTTCAATTGAGGATACCCTGATCTAAGATCAATTTAGAGAAACAACTTGCTCCTTGGAGCTGATCAAATAGATCGTCGATTCTTGGTAGTTGGTACTTATTCTTGATTGTAACCTTGTTTAATTCCTGGTAATCTATGCACATTCTCATTAATCCATATTTCTTCATCACAAATATAGTTGGAGCTCCCCATGGTGACGAACTCGGTCACATGAATCCTTTTTACAAAAGCTCATCTAATTGTTTCTTCAACTCTTTAAGTGCTAGTCTATTAGGAGACTTAGCTATCAGTGAAGTTCCTGGTACATGGTCAATTCTAAACTCTACTTCTCTGTCTGGTGGGCTCCTGGTAACTCATCGGGAAACACATATTTGAATCCGGATACGATTGGCACTTCTTCCATCTTTTTGGGTTCGGGTTCTTTGGTTACATAGGCCATGAATGCAAGGCATCCCTTACCTAAGCAACGACTTGCTTTTATCTTAGAAATTATTCCCACCTTTCCCGCTTATTTATCACCGGTTATTCGAATGGTTTTGTTATTAGACGTTCGAATATCAATGGCTTTATCATTACATGGGATATGGCATTGATTAGATGATAACCAATCCATACCTAAAACTACATCAAAACCTGCTAATGCCATGGGTAACAATGGTATAGGTATGATGTGATCGGGTAAAGAATTGTGGCATTATTTAAAGCCTCAGTTATTCTACTCACATTTCCATCAGCAGTTTCAACTTCATAATGCTTATCTAATATAACTAAGGGTTCATTCAATAGACTACATAATTTATAATCTATAAAACTTTGGTTAGCACCTGAGTCAAATAATACTCTGGCATAAACATTATTAATAGGAAACGTACCGGTTGTTTCGGTCAAAAATTAACAAAGTAATTTTGTGATCAAATTCGTATGTGAGGTACAGTGCTTGATCAAGAACAAAGTGAACACAATGATTTGATTTCGAGGGAAAAAGCCCTTGATCATGAGGATCTCCGGCACAAAAAAACCCCCGGACGGTGAAAACTATCACCGTCTCTTTTATTAATAACAAAAAGGTGGATTAAAAGTGGTGGAGCTGATAATTGCTCGAATACTAAGTGTTACAATGAGTTCAAATCGCTATGAATGTGAAGTGTGTGTGTGTTACATGTGTTTTTCTAACTGATCACAACAGCCTATTTATACTAAAAATCCCTAACTAAGTCTCCGAGTATCCCGGAACTGAAAGAGTCTTCCAATATAGTCATTGGGGCACTCTTCTTTTGAGTCTATCCACGTTCATCAATGTTCATCCCACGTCTTTGACCGATTCTTTTGGGAGTTACTCATTAAACTTGGTCCCACACGTGCTAATATTAACTATAAGTGCGAGATTTCAGCATAATAGTCAATATTTGACCATTAACCATTACTTGGCCCTTAATCCTAGCGGTTATAGCTCATTACACATGTTTTATGCAACCACCAATCGTGTATTTCGCATGGACTAAATCAAAAATTAGCATCTGCAATTATAAATCAACACCAAGAGAGAAATATCTATTTATTAGCATTAATACTCAGGATACTAAACTTATCTGAGAATCCAGAACAAATTTGGGATCCCGAGCATATTTAGGATCCTGAGCTGATCCAGGATCCTGAGCTGACCACAGATCCGACTATAAAATTTAGGCCCTAACACCGGTGATCACGTCCGGTATGTCTGCGGCCTTCTGAGTATCCATCATGAAGACACGCGCGTTCCTTTCTTTGTATCGGTCTTGGCACCGCTACCACTTGCACCAGTCGCTGCTGTTGCCGGCTTCTGCTTCGGACATTCCATACTAAAATGCCCCTTCTCCCCACAATCAAAACATACTACCGTTTTCCTCTTACAGACTGCTTCAACATGTCCCGTCTTTTTGCAAAAATTGTGTGTAATGGTATTAAGTAGTCAAAGACATTTGCCGAAGTGTCTCCTACCACAAGACTTGCAAATTGGACGGTTGTACACAAACGCTCTCTCCCTCTTCTTCTTAACTTTCTTCACCTTTCCTCCAATAGTCTGTCTACCATCATCTTTCTTCTTCTCATCCCTATTCCTAATCATCCCGTCCATTAAATACCCAGCCAATTCCATGGATGATTCAGTTGTCTTTGGCATGTGTGAACGAACTAAATCACGTATTTCAATAGGTAGTCCGTATATGTAACGAGTTACCTTATTGAATTCGGGCGTGACTAAGTATGGAACAATTCTACGATATTCCCAAAACTTCATGTTATATTCTTTAAGGTTTGTTCCAATGACTTTGTGGTTCTATAGTTCGGTTTGAATCTAATCAATTTCATTGATTGGACAAAATTTCTTTAAAATCATTTCTTTGAAGGTTCCCCATTCCAAATTATACAAATTTCCCTTGTCCTCAATTAGGGTATTCCACCATTCTAGTGCCTCACCTTTGAACATTTGTGAGGTATACTGCACTTTCTCCCTTTCCGTACACTTACTAATCATCACAATAGACTCCATCTCCTCCAACCACTGGAGGGTAACAATTGCTCCCTTGTCACCGTGAAACTCTTTCGGACTATAAACCTTAAAAACAATTGCTCCATTTTCTAGACTGACAAATGAGTATAGGTCGCTTTTTACCTTCCCGATATACTTGAACACTTATATCTCTTTTAATCTATCCTCATCTCCTCAGTCCTCACTATCTCTCTTCCCTCTTTCTTTACTTACTTTTTCTCTAAACCTTTATGAAGAAGGAAGTTCATCTACATATGTGTAGCTTGGAGATAAAAAGAGAATGGTGAAAAGACCCAGAAGATGATGTTCTTTACAACATGTTGTTATTTAC
Organism: Bidens hawaiensis; assembly: GCF_021521415.1. NCBI lineage: Eukaryota > Viridiplantae > Streptophyta > Magnoliopsida > Asterales > Asteraceae > Bidens > Bidens hawaiensis. The sequence continues at coordinate 135,250 of NW_027493917.1, forward strand.
AGAGATGGGAACACTGTTATGCAAATAGGGTATTCATATGGGTAATGGATCCTCACAGGAAGCTATTCGGGTCGGGCCTTTAATATTCGGGCTGACTCGGGTAAAGACGGATAACCGACCCGAGATCGAAATCTATCGAAACCTAGAACCGATGGCCACCCAAAAATAATAAATACGGGTTCGGTTTCGGTTTTTTTAGGTTCACATATCGGGTTTTGTGTGGGTAACCCGAAATTTGCACACCCCTATCTAGATCTATCTTCCAAATATAGATATCGGCGAACCCGACTAGTCTTCACCATATAGGGCTGTGCAAAGTAAGAAACCCGACCTGATCCATTAGAGGACCGGCCCAACCTGAGGACCGTCATAAAAGAAATTTAGAGACTGAAGTATGAACTGACATGAATAATCGAGGATATCGGTCTCTAGCATATCCGGTCTCTTGGTTCTTTGCAAACAGGTTCAGACCCGATTCTTTGCTTCACTATTTCAACTGATTATGGTATAACTCAAGCAAAGAAGATCTGGATACAAGTCAATTACACTCGAGATGATTTATACATACAAACGAGTCTTTATCTGGTAATTTTGGTTATTTTATTTTCATGATAGATTATTATTTTTTTCAAAATTTGAAGTGTGTGTTGAATTTGGTGCATGATTCTTCCTTATTAGTTAATTAGTAAAGTGTGAATTCACAAATTTGGTGCTTAATTGATCATCAAATGCCTTATTTATTTTTTGATTCAGTATGCCCGCCAACTGTTTGATGAAATGTCTTAATGAACATCTAATGACTATCAATGAACTAATGAAACCAATTCACCAATGAAACTTAAAAATTAATGGAAATTGAACATAAAGAAACAAGAAAACAATCCAACTAATGCAATAAAAAGTAAGCAATCAAAGGTGATCTTTAAGACATCCGCAATTGCCGATTAATTGATCTCTGGATTACCCGGCGTAATGAACATCTTTTATGATGTCTTATCAACAAACCTATTCCATTCTTCTTCAAATCTGCATTGAAAACTGAAGAACAATGCTTTCATCTTTCTTTTAGCATTCGGTCCTCATCAATTAACTTCTCAAAGTCGGTCCAAACATTATAACTTGATCTTTTTCTAACATTCATTGGATCCATCTATGTAACATCAACAAGAAAACACAAAGAAGAGATTAAACTAAAAGAAACAATTATTTAGAAATCCTTAATTCGTTGCAAATATGTGGTTGTAGAATACTAGAATGAATAATAGTACTTTGGCTTATGTAAATTGCAATTTATGCAGGAGGAGGGTCCGATTTTTTTAGGGTTACTTACATACATGCATTTGATTTTTTAGGGATATATTATTCAAGATTTTAATATTTTTTTGGAATATTTGAATTAAATATACCATATATTTATATATATTAACAGAATTTTAAGGAAGTTGATATTAACTATAATTATGAGATTTATGTTACCACCTATTTTACATTCTTATCAAAGTGGGAGTGAATATTTATTTTTTTTAAAATTATTTTACTTCCATATACAAACTATAGATAGGAAAATCATAATACAATACAAAATCCAATGAATCTGTGATTAAAAATGCTTAAATCATTTTAAAGCTCATTTGACGATTTTATTAATTATATCCATTGAAATTTGTGTATTATGATTTAAGACCGAATACTTAAAATACAATAAAAATACAAAACTAAAAAGCTTACGAATGAGGATTTGGGTTCCTAGATAATAAGACTAAAAAACTTAAAGTCAAATTCAACCAAAAAACTTTAAAGTCAAATTCAACTAAATAATAGTAACTTGATAATAAAAAAAACACATAATAAAAAAACAACCTTCAATTTTCCATATTCATCCGCATCCGTCGATTATTCGACCTCGGTATTCATGTTACCCGGTTCTGATTTCTCACAAATTTCTACAAAAAAAAAATATAATATTAATAAAAATAAATACATCAACATAACGGACTGCATAAGGACGTTTATAGTGTACATACAACTTACCTTTTCAATATCGTTAAAGTCCGTTGGGTCTTCAGTATCGTTTATCGTCTTTGCTTGATGAAATAATCCAATCCTCCTTGCAAAGTAATGCCTCAACAAGAGGAGGGTCCAAATAACTTCTATACGGATCCACAACTCTTTAGCCGGTTGATGTAGAGCTCTAATAAAAAACAAGTAGTTATAAGACGTAAACACATAAAACTCGTACGGGTAAGTAAGGTCGTCTCCACAGGGAATCAATGGAAAGTGCATGTAAAATTCATAATTATTAATTAATTAATTAACTATGTTGGATAGATAATGTCAAGCGGTTTATAAAGATGATTATAGGAACACACGATTACTTTTAAAGCTATATACAAATATGGGAAAACGATTCACTTGGGTTCAAGTAAAGTGATAATCGACTAATCACAGATTCATAAAGATTAATTACGCAGTAATTACTAAACCAGAAAGTTGGGTTGTGATGACAAACGATAACCTAACCGATTTGTTGACACAACTGAACTCCGGTTTACCTAATTACCAATTTAATGTATGAAAACCAATTGTAAGCAATAACTAACGATTACTGGTTCAATGACATAAGAGCTAACCCTACATGTGATGAACACAACCAGAAAAAAGATGCAAAGTTTGATAATCAAAATTATAAACTGTTTAAACAATCAATGCTAATGTAAAACAAGATTAAAGACATTCAATCAAGTTCATTTTCATTCAAAACATAAAATTTGATTGTTAGAACTCGGGAATCAATCTATAACTATAACAGATCTCGGATCTGTGTTAATACGATTAATACCTTAATCAATAGATCTAGCTCATAATTAACTTTGATTCAGTGTTATATCTGTATATATATATATATATATATATATATATATATATATATATATATATAATCTATACGTTTATAGTAGTTGGTATAATATTACGTTGAAGATCGAGAGAACGATTTGACAGCAATTTGATAATTAACTCTCACAAAACTTAACTTATGAGTGAACAAGGTTCACTATAAATAGAAGACAGGTCTGGTTCGCTAACATCCCCTAGCGAACCAGAACCTACTTCGTTACAAACATTAAATAGGACGAAACACCCCCTGATTCGTTAACATCCCCTAACGAATCAGGAGGGAATAAGGTTAAGTCTTAGTTCGCTAACTTCCCCTAGCGAACTAGACTATATACATAACGAACTAGATAATAATTAAACAAATTATTACATTAAATATTAAACAAAAACGTTAACGATAATTACAAAGAGTCAAGACGCAAAACCGTGCACTAACAGACACCCCCTCGTCTTGAGCTCTTTGTCTTTAAGTTACTTGAAGCGCTTGGACCGCCAATCTCTACAACTATGAATTCCATTTTCATGACAGACACGCACAACGTGTTGGAATTGCATAGCCAGGTCGTAATCTTCACGGCGCTCAATCAAAATCTGCTTCCTGTATAGCACGTCATTGTTTGTTTCAAATAAATTAACCAACCACATCGGGTCGATTATCTTGATCAGTTCAGTCTCCAGTCCTCGACCAAGAACAATGAAGGCCTTGCCTGTACGATTGTCATAGTACCATTGGTTGAAAGAGAGATGCATTTGTTGGGGCATCGTCTTTACCGACACTTTCTTCATCGTCTTCGGCGGTTTAACCTTAAGCACAAGTTTCTTCCACCCAGTCTTTGGATCAATTTCATCAATGCGTTTATGTCTCGGGACCTGGGGCTTGAAGAACTTGAACCCATGATTAACTTCGAACAACAAGTGTTGATGAAACCACTCAGCCGTCGGGATGCAACCACGATTGATAAACGAACGCCTCGCGAGGGTACGAACATCCCAACGCGGGTAGTGTAAGAACATCCATCATCCTCTCGTAGTACTGAACTCCCTTATCCCACTTAATTATACATACCTTAAGCTCAGAATCGTATAGCCATGAGACGATGTCACCATGAACCTTGGGTACAGTCTTGAAGGTAGTTACTTGATTCTCTTTGACCCATGCAGCTGCTGTGTCTTTCCGTTCTTGATCAACAAATCGATACGCCTTGATAATCTTACCCGCAGCTTTATGACTGAACCATTTAGCAATATCAGCATCAGTTGGGTTCACAATTGAGTCAAAAGGAGTATCCACAACTTTCTTTCCCATAGACATCTTCTCCAAATCATCCTCAGCTGCTTTAAAAATCTGTTCATTAAATATCGGAGCACCTTGATCAACATTCGTGTGTTGATACAAGTCAGGATACTCCTCAGCAGTGACGTCTTCCATCTCAACATCCTCATATTCGTAAATAAAATCTGTATTCATTTGACTAAACAGATCATCCTCAATACCTTCCTCATTCACCACTTCGACATCAGGTTCTGTTTCTAACACGATCAACTGTTCGTCATTCAACCCAAGCAGTATGGAAACCTGCTCTCGTGTCAGAGACCTGTCGACAAACTCACCCTCCTCTATCTCATCCTTGTTCACCATGCTTCTAATCACCCCTGATCCATCCATAAATATTACCGTGTCGACTTCAATCATCTCTATTGGTTTAGCAGCCGAATAATCACGATACACAGTAATCTGTTTCTCTGAATCGTCAACAAAACTCGTACCCGCACCAGACGCAGGGTCTTGAGCTTGTTTAGTCTCACCACCAGCACCAGTCTCATCATCATCAGAATCTTCCTCATTATTCTTGATCTTTTTCAAAGCATCATCTTTGCAAGTCAATTGAAGAATCAGATCCTCTTGCTCTTTAATCTTCACCCCCTGAGACTCAACAATCTCACATAGGGCCTTTGTTTCCTTTTGACAGAAAGAAACATAGCTGACAAGTTTCTTCTGATTCTCCATTAGACATTCTTGATTTAACCGATCAGCATTCATCTGGTTCTCATACAAATGGAGAAGATTTAAAAGCATTTCTGTCTGATGATGTGGTGGCATAGCATACAAGGATGGATGAATTGGTTGGATTGGACCTTGAGGCCTTGTAATTCTCATAAATGAGAGATCACTAGGAGGAGGAGGCCTTATAGGTATGGTTGGAGGAGTTGTAGCCACAATATCAGCTGGCAATGGTATTTCAGTTAATGTTGACTGAGGTATCATGCCCAACTGCTCATGTGATACCATCGCCGTTGTCAAGGTCATTGCCGGAGAGCTTGTTTTAATTGGCACTACTGGGCTTTGAGTCATTGTTTGACGAGGTGTAGGCACACCAATAATTACACCAGCCCCAGCAGACACACGTCTCTTCTTTGATGGCTCACCGGTTGCCACTGCCTTCCCATTTCTTTTTCTTTCCAATAGAGCAGCAATGGTGGCAGCTAATGAAGCATCAACTGCATCTTGTTGGTCTTTAAGAGCGGCATCACCAGTACTACCATTTCCACCTGCATTACCCCCTTCACCATCATTCCCATCACCACCATCATTTCCATTATCATCATCGTTCCCACCTTCACCTTCCTCACGCTCTGAATCTGAATCATCATGAATCCAACGATCCTCGGAAGGACATACATAATTAGGATCAACAATATGACCAATCATTCGTTTATCCGCTGGCCTTGCCTTTCGATAGATAGCCATTCTACGTACTGTGTCGGCCGTCATGTGTTCCATATAAAGCTTATCGTTCACCAAGGTTTGATCAATTGCTAAATTAGGTATCAAGTCTTGAATGATCAGCTGCAAAAACCGAGGATACATTAAAAATTTTTTCTTTTGGTCCGTCTGCTGAACTTGTTCTACCAAATGATCAAATACAAGTTCAGAGTAGTTGAATGGCTTGTTGAGGATTAAAGCCACAAAGGTTGATTGCAAACTGAGTCGACATTCATCAAAGCCACCACGACGACCACTCATACAGTGAATAAGAACATGAAGAAGATATTTGTATGGTGGGCATAATCCATTCTTGTTCAGCATAGATTTATTAACGTCTCCACCATAACGTACATGGGTAAACAAACCCCTGACCAATTGCCTATCGAATTCACTCGGGTTATCATCAGTATCAGTAAATCGAAGCACACGACGAATTACTTCAACATCAATTGTAATTGGAGTGTCATTGATCATGGCTCGAATATGCTTCTCTTCCTCCACATACGCACCAGTATCCCAAAACTGCCTGATAATACTTAGATACACCGTAGGTCGAGCAGTGATGGCGTAATGTATCACTGATCGTCTTAGAAAGGCCAACATATCTCCAAATGTAACTATATTAGCAACGTCTGAGGCAACATAAGCACATATGTTGTGCTTTTTATCAGATGGTAATAAAATAACATCAGCATGCTGTTCCTGAGGAGGTTGATCCTGTGGTGGTTGTTCTTGAGGTGGTTGATCTTCTGGAGGTTGTTCTGGTGGTGGTAGTTCGTGTTGCCCTTGATCGGCCATTGGTGGATCTTGATTTACTTGATCAGACATGTTTACTGTATGAGTAAAAACGAATATGAAAAGACGTAGAATTGTATTCAATATTACAATATGTTAACGTATTTTTAAGCGGTGTATTCATTGTCAATCAATATATGTATTGAAGTTATTTATGCGTTTAGACGATTGAAATACTTTATATAAAAATGAATTTTAAAGTTAATTACATAATTAAAATTGAATGTCATTCGTTAAATATCCCACTGATTCGTTACTATTCAATAACGAATTGTGCGATTCGCTATCAGGTAAATAAACCAACGAAGTAGCCTTAGCGAATTACTTGCAAGATAACGAACTAAAGATCTGGTTCGTTATACTTTTAACAAATCAACATCTGATTCGTGAACTATATTCTTCGCTGAGCTAGTTCGTGTATGTCTTTAACGAATTGGACACTAAACAGTTCCAAGTCGTTAAGGATAACGAATTGTCAATTTGTTAGACTTAATTTTTGACTCCTCATAGTCAAAGTCAAAATTGCGATGAACACAGATTGACAATAACACAAACCAAGCTACAATTAACACATGCGTATCGTCAAACAAACACAGTAGCAGGTCTATGTGACTCGGAAACACTAAACGAAGCTCACGGTGTTAAGATTGAGGCCTAACACCGTATCCTAACTCAGAACAAACAATACATTAAACAGAGCCTAAAACACTTAAGCATCCAATTGACCCGGCAAACAACAATCAATCGTTGATTATCGTCTACCCAGGGTATCGGAATCGCATTCAGATCACATTGAATCATAAATAATCAGATTTAACATGATAAATCATAAATAAATCGGGTTTATAACTCGGAAAACCCTTAAACCATAAAAGTTCAGAAATGGTCTATTAAAGCTCAGTCATTTTTGACGAAAATCATATCGCCGTGACCATCTATACCTGAGAAACACAAAGATATCCTTGAAATATCAAAATCTTGAAGTCGAGATTTCAGAGAAAATTTTGAATAGGGTATCTTTAGTGTGAAGGAAAAGATGAGCAGTTAAGGACTGTTCGTCTTTTCTGTCTTATATAGGCTAGTACGTTACCCGAGGTACACTTTGTACGAATTATGTAATTCGTTTTAATTTTAAATAACGAATTAGCTAATTCGCTATTCTAATTCGTTACCTTATGGTAGCGAACAAGACATGATAAGTGTCTTTGATTCGTTAAATATGTATAACGAAGTAGGAATGATTCGTTACAGAGTGCGGAAGCGAATTAGGTGAGCGAACTAGAAACCAGTTCGCTAAAGAATCACCTAGTTCGTTATCCATAATTAACGAAGTAGAATGTTAACGAATTAAACATTTTATTTAATTTTAAATTAAATAAGTAAATGAATTAAATAAAACATTAAAGAATTTTAACTTTAAAAGAATTAACGAGAACTATTTATCCCGAAAATTTTGATACCTTAAAAACGTTTCACTTTTACGAAACATAACTTTAGTTATTTAAATAATATGTAAAGAAAGAATAAAATACTTTTGGTATTTCGTAAAAATATTAAAGAATGTATGTATGAAGAAATATCCGAACAATTTAAAAATTGAACAATCTTTTTGTGTTTTTCTATGATTTTAACAAAAGCAATACATATTTTTGTGTTTTTGTTGAGTTTGAGCAGAGAATCATATTGACCAAATTGCCCATCCATCTCAGTTTTATATTTCAGTGATACTATGACTGGCGTTAAGTCGGTCATTGGTATTGTTGTCCACTTAAATCTAATAACAAATTTTCAAGTGTGTTTGTGATATGATTAATTGGTTCAATTATAGCACAGAATATCATAAACTATCAGCCTCTAATCTCGGTTCAAGCTTAATTTGATTTTTGCCATATCACCCCAACTTGACTTAAACCATTATATTGTTGATCAAATTTTGTTTTTATAAAAGTTTATGAGCAATGCAATGATTTTCTGTTACTATGAGTGAATATGCACGAGTCCATCTGTTGGCTTACCTACATTGTGTCCCTTGGGGTCCGTTTCTTAATGGTATTAAGACGCGCGCAAGGGAGGAACAATGTATAACTAACAGCGGATTTTGAGCAAGTCAGTAATTTGGATTTGTACGAGGTACAACAATGATCAAGTTTAATGACTTTGGGTTTGCTCTAAAAGCGAATGAAATATTCATGCATATGAATACCCAGATGATTAAGCCGCATAAAGACTCACAGTGTCCAGAACCTCAAAGCTTGTTATTTGCTTTATTTTATTTTTAGTTGATCAAACAAGTATAAGGCTTGAGTATGACAGGTTATTACATTTCTGCCATTCTCACCGAGACTTTTTCTAGAGACTAACACCCCTTTCAATTTAGCGTTTCTTTATGTTTATATCACATACTTTACTCTACTTGGTTGTTTTAAGACCTACCAATGCACCAATGCAATTAAGCATACAGTCTTTTAAGCTTACTTCTTGCTGGATTTGGAGTCAAGATAATAAATGTACTATTATTTTCTCTTTTTGCTTCAAAAACTCAAAATTTTGAGGAGCATAAAACAAAATAAAGATAAATTTAATCGCCCCAGTTAACTTAAGTCTACAAATAAATGGCTGTTCTATCAATTCAACAAGTGAATAATAGGACCAAGACATGCAAGCATGCTTCACAAACTTAAATAACCGACATAATTTTCAGCGAAAAAATAATCTAAAACCGCATAACGAACGCCCCAACTATTTTCCATTATCAGGTAAATGGCTAACCTGAACATTTACAAGTAAATGTCAGGACCAAAGATATACACGTACACGTCCGTCAAATGTAGATAATTGACATAATTTTCAGCAAACGCATGCAAAAATCTTTTTGGTTTTTCTCTATACACACTATAAAAACACAATATTTTTGTCTTTTTCAATATTCTTATAAACAAAATAAACTTTACATTCTTTTTGGATTTTCGGATTTTTTTTGTACAAACTGAAAAGTACATTCTTTTTGGATTTTCAAATTTTAAAATGTTTTTGGTTTTTCAAGAAATATTTTAAAGGAAAACATTAAAGAAAAGAAATCACAATATTTTTGATTTTCTGAATTTTCTAATGTTTTTGGATTAAGATTTTTGAATGTTTTTGGGTTTTATCTATACAAACGAAAAACACAATATTTTTGTATTTTCTAGATTTTCACCCCCTAAAACCAAAATAAATTTTAAAAGGAAAAATGACATAAAATAAAGATAGTCATCCTTGTTTAAGGATATCAGTGAGGGTCTTCAATCCGTTTAAACCAAGCAAAAATTTAAAACGCGTTTTGTCAAAAGCTTTGGTAAACAAATCGACTTTCTGAAAGTCAGTATGTACTTTCTCAAGGTCAATCAACTTCTTTTCAAAGCAATCCCGTATAAAGTGATATCGAATTTCGATATGTTTTGTTTTCGAATGTTGTACGAGATTCTTTGTGATAGAAATTGCAGCAGGATTATCAATCAGAATAGGAGTAGTAAGAAACTTCAAACCGTAGTCGCGAAGATGTTGTTGTATCCACAAAACCTGGGAACAGCAACTCGAGGCTGCAACATACTCAGCTTCGGCGGTTGAAATAGAGACCGTTGTCTGCTTCTTACACTGCCAGGAAACAAGCCCGTTTCCTAAAAATTGACATCCTGCAGTCGTTGATTTGAAGTTGATCTTGCAACCTCCATAGTCCGAGTCTGAATAAACAGTAAGATCAAAAGTATCATCCTTGGGGTACCACAACCCGATGTCTGGATTTCCCCTCAAATACCGAAGAATTCTCTTGACCGCATCTAGGTGAGTCACTCGTGAACTTACTTGATACCTAGCACAAAAACAAACAGCAAACATAATATCAGGGCGAGACGCCGTCAAATACATTAAAGATCCGATCATGGCATGACAGAGGGTTGGATCAACGGTATCCTCCAATTCATCCGGTGATAAATTGTGACCCACGGGGAGAGGAGTAAAAAGGATTTTTCCGGCAGAAATCTTGAATCGGCTCAAGACGTCGTTCACATACTTAGTCTGATGAATGAAGATTCCGTTAGCAGACTGGTGAACCTGCAGCCTTAAAAAGAAATTCATCTCTCCCATCGAACTCATTTCGAACTTTGTTTGCATGGACTTCTCGAACTCCTTACACAATGTGTCGTTTGTAGACCCAAAAATAATATCATCAACATAAATCTGAACTAGGAGAAGATCATCACCAATAGTTTTATGAAATAGAGTGCAGTCGAACAGTCCCTCTTTTGAAGCCAGTATCAGTCAGATGGTCGGCAAGCGTGCCATACCAAGCTCTCGGAGCTTGATGTAGACCATACAGGGCCTTGTTTAATCGGTAAACACGGTCCGGATACTCAGGATCTTCAAAACCAGGTGGTTGTTGGACAAACACCTCTTCGTGTAGTTCACCATTGAGAAAAGCACTCTTAACATCCATTTGGTAGACCTTGATATTCTTGTAAGCTGCATATGCCAGGAAGATTCGAATCGACTCTAATCTTGCAACTGGAGCATATAACTCTGTGTAATCAATACCCTCTTGCTGATGAAACCCTTGCACCACTAGACGTGCCTTGTTTCTGACAATCACACCCCGATCGTCTTTCTTACACTTAAATACCCACTTATCGGAATCGCTTTCTTGACTCTAGCAGGCTTGTCTATTAAATCCCAAACACCCAATCGTGCAAATTGCTGTAATTCTTCCTGCATAGCTTCTACCCAAGAAGGATCTTCAAGAGCCTTTCGAGCCATCGTTGGGTCAACTTGGGATAGAAAGCAACTGAATTTAGCAAGATTTACAATTCCCGATGAATGTAAATCAGTGTAAGCACACAATATGTTACTATCACTTGACGAAGCAACTTGATGACGTGTACGAACGCCCACATCAAGTTCTCCAATGATGTTTTCCTGTGGATGATATCCATGAATCCGAAGAGTGGGATTCTCAGGAACAACAACATTTTCAAATAAGTTAGTGTAATGTTCACCAAGTTAAGGAGATGAAACATTATCACTGTCAAGGTTAATAACTTGATCGTCAGCTTTATCATCATCAGAAGAAGTGGAAACATTATCGATAGCCACTGGAGAAGCAACTTGAGGTTCCTCAGTTGGAGCATCAGGTTGAGCTGCAACATCATTAGAACTTGAAAATCGTGGAATTGCCAAATGATCTTCAAAGTATGCTCGAACCAGGTCTTCGTCAATGTGTTCAGTTGATGGAGTAAATGATTTAAATAAACTATCATAGTGAAACATCCAATCGGGACCTTTTCCTTGAGGAGGAGTTCTGTACTTTTGACAGTCCACATGGTACCATTCTTCAACACAACCAGATGTAAAATTGAATACCCTTTTCTTTTGAGATGCATATCCCAAAAAATACCCTTCGATAGCTTTTTATTCAAATTTACCCGCATCCTTCTTCAACATAGTACAAGGACACCCAAAAGGTTCCAGATACTTTAAATTAGGTTTTCGATTATTCAATAACTCATAGCTTGTCTTTTTGAGTCTTTTAACTGTTAGAACCCGATTAAGAGTATAGCAAGCTGTATTCACCGCCTCATTCCAGAATTGGACGGGAAGCTTAGAATCAGCGAGCATTGTACATGCAGCTTCAATCAAGGTTCGATTCTTTCGTTCAGCAACACCATTTTGTTGAGGTACATAAGGTGCACTGTATTCTCGATGAATTCCTTTGTGAGTACAATAGAAATCCAATACATTGTTTTTGAATTCTGTACCATTATCACTTCGGATTCTCCTCACCTTTTGTTTGTACAGTGATTCGATCTTGGTGATAAGGTTTTGTACCAAAACCGGTGTTTGATCTTTTGAACTCATACATAACACCCATGAGTATCTCGAATAATCATCAGTCACCACTAGACAATACCAATCCCCAGAAATACTCGCACAATTCACAGGACCAAATAAATCCATATGAAGTCGTTCAAGAGGAGTATTAATGGAATTCAATAATTTAGAAGGATGTGTTTTCTTCTTCTGCTTGCCCTTTTTACATGCAACGCAGTGATTGGATAATTTAAAATTTTTCAACGAGACACCTTCCACTAAATCATTAGCCATCAAATAATTCATCTTTCTAACATGTATATGACCCATTCTACGATGCCGTAGAATCGAGTCTTTCTCGGTTGCTTTCGAGACAAAACATGTTTCGATCGATGTGGATATCTTAGTGCTCATGTTCAAGACATAAATATCATTCGATCGTGGTGATCTCATGACAACCATGTCCTCGGGAATAACATAACCCGGTTTCAAAATAAGACATTCTTTGTCAGTGAATATCGTTGTGTACTTTTTATCACAAATCTGTGATACACTTAATAAGTTATGATCCACTTTATCACAATAATTTACTTTCTCAAACATGATGTGACCATTTGAAACTTCACCCTCTTGTGTGATCATGCCCCCAGAATTCCCAGCAAATGCCACATAACCCCCTTGAATATTCCTCACGTTGGTTAATAGGTCGAGATTCCCAGTGATATGACGAGAACATCCACTATCCATTATCCAGTTTTCACCAGACACAGTCCTGGATGTACCCTACAAACAAAATAAAGATGATTAGTTCAAAAAGGCAGCCCAGGCCTCAGTCTTGGGCACCTTTTGGTTTTCTCTTTGATCATTAACTTTAACATAGTTCAAATGTTGTTCAGCCACTTGGGAATAAGTTACTGGCTTCCTAGACTTTCGTCTTAAGTAAGCTGCTTGAAAAATGTTTGAATTCGTGTTCCTACAAATTGGCTCATGCGGGACAAACTTTGGTTTAACCTGACCATGTGTCTCATTAACATGAATAACTTTCTGTGGATTCACATTAGAGAACATAATATGAGTATCATCAGCATACGACACAAGTCGTTTCAGAATCTCTTTAACCAAAGGAACCGGCTTAGAGTGGTCCTTGATAAAAGGATGAAGATTCTGATAGCTCTTCTGTTTACAATCCCTCATAACATGACCAAGTTGACCACAAAGAAAACAGCTTCGCATGTCTACACGATGTTGTTGTGAGGTATTTGGAATGAATGACGCAGAAGTTTGATAATGGCTCACATTCTTGGTCATGCTCTTAGCAAACTCATCAGATAATTCAGATCTCTATTTCAAGTAAAAATCCAAATTAGAACAATTTGAAAAACTTTTCAATGTATCTGTCCCAGTTGACTTCACAAAGTTGATTTTCTTAGCTTGTTTTAAAACTTGCTTTGCCTTAGTCAATGAGTCAGATGGAACTGATGTTTTCGCTTGAGCATATCGACGTTCAAGATCTTGAATCTGTGGTGTTTCATTGATAAAGACACTCTCAATAAGTTCAGGTTTAATGATGCTTATTGGAATATCTTTTTCTGTGAACATCGTGTCCATCCCTTATAATTTAAAAACTCGAACTGGTGAAGGCTTAGAACTAGGAGGATTAACAAATCGCATTAAGTCCTCACCAGAAATCTTTGGTTTATCTTACTTCTTTTCCTTTACTGGTTTAGTTTTTACCGGTTCTTCATTTTTCATGTGAGACTTGAATGAACCATACACAGCTTCCTCAAATTCTTGAGGTTCGCAAAGAATATTATTTGAACTTGGGATGTTCTTATTCTTGTGTATAATCTCAGGTTCAAACACGTCCTCGATAATCACTTTGTCATCATTCTCAACAAAGACCTTTTTACTTTGAACATGAGGTTTTTGAGGAGCAACCTAGGTCTTAACAGTTTTTGTTTTAACTGGTTTTACTGTGTTAACTGGTTTAGGTTTTTCAGAAATCACATTTTCTTTCTCAATCAGATCCTCTTCTTTTCTAGCAAAAGGATTAATTTTGTAATCATTGTGAAATGGAGGCGGAATTTCGACAAAACCAATACCTTTCTTTGAGTCCTTTTGTTTACCAGATACTTCAATAATTTCATTCAACAGAAAAGAAGAATTTCTAAACTTTCCCAGTTTGTTCTTCAACTCAAGAACCTCATTCTCAAGCTCGGTTATCTTTGAACGATGTTTCAGAATTTCTTGAAACTTTTGGTCATTAATTGTCATTTTCACAGATAAATCAGCTTTGAGATCGTGGTTACTTGTCGACAATGCTTCAATCTTTTCTCGAGATCTCATTTGAAATTCAAGAGATTGTCAATAAGTATCCTTTAGAAAAGCAATTTCTCTTACCAGATTATCATTTTGACTTTTCAAAACTTCTAACTTAGGTTTGTTAGATTCACAATCAACACATGATACTTTAACAGATGAAGTAGCAGAGATAGAATGACTAACCTCATTGATTTTGGCCATGCAAGCAAAACTGTTGGAGGCTTGTCGCAAGAGTCGTCAAAATCAGATCCAGAATCATTATCAGAAGACATCTCACTCCCACTTGTATCTTGACAATCTGTATGTAATCCAAACATAGCCAAATTTTCTTGAGCATCATTACATAGTAACCGTTGTGACCAGTCATTACCATATGCTAACATTGCTTGTGTTGTAGAAGAGGATGGTTTCTTTTCAGCATCACTACCTCATGGTGTAGAAGAATTTTGATGTTGACCACGAGAACCAGTGTATTCTTTCTTTGGTTTGTCACATTCCTCTGCGAAATGCCCAAATTCTTGACAATTATAACATTTTACTTTCAATTTGTCAAAACCCAATTTCTTGATAAAAGACGGAAGATCTTTACCAGTTCTCTGCATGAATCTTTTAACCTTACGGACAATCATAGCCATGTTCCACTTTAAATCCATGATTTCCAAATCATCATGATCTATCTGATCATAGTCCTCATCAGTTAAATCACTTGTGGCAATTTTACTACTTACCAAGTTTTCATATGAAGACATGAAAGCTGTCAGAAAAGCAAAGTTTTGTTCAGCTTCCTTCATATTAACACTAGGTGGTGAATCAAATGGATTAGTAGTAGTTGAACTTCCAGAACCACCAGACAATCCAGAATTACCAGCAGAATAGAAACAAACTTTTGGATCATTGAACATAGTTGATTCTTTTTCACTTGCAGCTTGGGTAAGAAAAGCATTGATTGGAGAAATTGATGAACTAAGAGGCATAATTACACCATAGAAAGCTGGATCTTGATTTTCCTTGGAAGATTTTTGACACTTAAGATCATATTCTCTAGCTTCGATCTTTTGTAAAAATTCAAGTGCAGTCAAGTCTTCGTTCAAGAAGTAGTCATTCTCTTTTAAGACCATGAGAAATGTTGAATAAGAACTTGGATGCACACTCTTAATAGTGTCAATTTTATCTGTTTCATAAATTTCCAATTTCATATTGTCCATTTCAGCAATTAATTGAATAAACCTTGTAATCATCTCTTCAACCGTTTCTCCCTTCAACAAATTAAAGTTTCGAAACTGAAATTTGAGCATCACTTTCTTAATCTCAGTTGTGTTCCCCATACTTCTCATACGAAGATGTTGGAATAGAGAAACACATGTTTTAATATTACCCACTTGATGAAAGATATTTTCTGGCAATGCCATAGTGAGAGTGGAATAAGCTTTTGTTTCAATCTCCAAAGCTTTCTTCTCTTCTTGAGAATATTGAGAAACAGCTTTAGGAACAAAACCAATGGTATCATCACCAATTAAGGGTTCCTTATAAACTTCATTGAGACAATATGAGCAATCAGGGTGAACAGACCCCAAATGTGCACGAAACCGAGGTTCCCACTTGGCAAAGTCACTAAACTTCATCAATCTTGGACATTTAGAATGTGAACCTATCTCGGTATCAAGTTGTAATATTTGTTGCATCAACATGTTTTGAGACGCCAATGCATACATACCGTCCATTTTTGACAAATTTTAAAATTCAAAGATGTAACGAATTAAATAACAAATAAGGTTTAACGAACTGTGAACAGTTGTAGCGAATTGTGAACAGTTGTAGCGAATTCTGAACAGTAAAATAACGAATCAAATCTTAACGAAGTTAAGATTGATCAGAAAACGAATCAGAATTGAGTTTAACGAATCAATCAACGAATGACTAAGTGAATCACAAAGAATCAGCTTAGCAAATTAGAAGATAATTAGTAACGAATCAATAAGGAAAACTTAGCGAAATGAGATAACGAACCAGTTACAGTTGATAGTGAATCAACTATAATGAATCAGGTTGTTACAACCGCCTGTAACAAACTCTGACACTGAATGCCACATGGCAAAGGTTGTTATGACATAAATCCCAAGGTGGACACGTGTCTCACGAATCAGTTAACCAAGTTAGCGAATTAGATAACACGAATCAGCTAATGCAGCGGACTAGCTAGCGAATTACGAGAAATAAGTAACGAACTGACAGGTTTAATGAACGAATCAAAGTGAAATCGATAACGAATCAACATAGCGAATCATCTTCATCCTTGAATCTTCAAATCTTCAACTAAAATTTCCAGAAAAACTGGGAATGAGGAACATCAACCTAGAAACCCAGAAACATGAAATTTGTAATACCAACTCGATACTAAACCAAAACACACAAGTTACCAACCAAAATACTCGTAACACAATCGCGAAACCAATACGCAAACCCTCGATACCAAACAACTCTGATTACCAATCCAATTTTACCACAACACGAACTTTGTTTCTGACTTAAACCAAAACCAATACCAATTCACTCAAAACCAATCCGAACTTCAATTCCAACTCACAAACCCGTACCAATACCTTAACTAACACAAATTCAATCCAATTCGTCCATAATTCAATCCAGTCAACTAAAAATTGATATAAATTCACTCAAACAGAAAACTAACAATATCAAAAACTAATTAAACACTAAATCAAGTGTAATTGAGCAACCAACAGCTCTGATACCACT
The DNA here is from genome assembly GCF_021521415.1 of Bidens hawaiensis. Lineage (NCBI taxonomy): Eukaryota > Viridiplantae > Streptophyta > Magnoliopsida > Asterales > Asteraceae > Bidens > Bidens hawaiensis. The sequence goes on from NW_027493917.1 coordinate 152,621, forward strand.
TGTTGGAACTAGGGAATCAATCTATAACTATAACAGATCTCGGATCTGTGTTAATATGATTAATACCTTAATCAATAGATCTAGCTCATAATTAACTTTGATTCAGTGTTATATCTGTATATATATATATATAATCTATATGTTTATAGTAGTTGGTATAATATTAGGTTGAAGATCGAGAGAACGATTTGACAGCAATTCGATAATTAACTCTCTCAAAACTTAAATTAAGAGTGAACAAGGTTCACTATAAATAGAAGACAGGTCTGGTTCTCTAATACCCCTAGCGAACCAGAACCTACTTCGTTACAAACATTAAATAGGACGAAACACCCCCTGATTCGTTAACATCCCCTAACGAATCAGGAAGGAATAAGGTTAAGTCTTAGTTCGCTAACATCCCCTAGCGAACTAGACTATATACATAACGAACTACATAATAATTAAACAAATTATTACATTAAATATTAAACAAAAACGTTAACGATAATTACAAAGACTCAAGACGCAAAACCGTGCACTAACACTGATCAAAGTTAGTTTACACAAAGTGACAAAACCCTAGCCTAAAGTGAATATAATGGTTTAGTCCGACATCGGGATCATGAAGGATTCACTTATCTGATGAAAGGTTAGAAGTAGGGGTGTTCAAGGAATCCAAAATTCGAAAAAACCAAAATCCGAACCGAAACCGAAACCCAAATAAATCGATCCGAATTCTCATTCATATATTTGGATCGAATCCGAATAACTAATTCGGATTCGGATATGGAATTTTAAAAAATTCGTATTGTTCGGATTATTAGGATATCTGTTTAATTTGAATAACATGTTTATAGCGGTATTTTCCGGTTTGGTATATTTATTAGACTATTATTTGAAGTTTGAACTTTAAATTTGTGTTCAAAGTAATTCGTATTTTTCGATGTGTATGTTTATTGTGATTCTAAACTATTAAATGTTAGGAACAAAAAATTAGGAAATTATCTTAGGTTTATTTCGGATTATTCGAATATTATCCGAATCCTATCCTAATTGAATTCGGATAGATTCAGATTGGATAGGAATATTCCTAATTAGGATCGGATCGGATTTCGAATAGGGTCCAAAAACTTTCAAATCTGAATAACCCGAATCGAATAAACCGAATAATCCGTTATCCGATCCGATGAACACCCCTAGTTAGAAGCATGCGATGAACTGACGTACCGGAAGCTCTGGGATAGTAGAAAATCATCCTAGGGCTTGTACTTGGTTGATGGAATGAAGGATATCTCGAAATAGGGGCTCCAAACTGATTATACCAAGTTATTTTTCTTTTTCCCGTTTTTTAGGCGATTCGCGTAGCACGAAAGCGTTTTAACCCCTCAGTTCGCATCGCGCAAAGTAAACAAACCTGATCATATTCATATTTGTCTTGTCGAGAGACCCAAAATCATATATTATGGGTCTCGTAACTCATTTTCTAGGCCGAGATATTCCCTTTTTACTAAAAGACACTTTCCTGGTAACCCGTCTTGTTCAGTTTTCGCTTCGGCTTCTGGTTTCTCATCCAAACCATTTCCAAATCGTTTTTAACCATCCATATATGTTTCCCCATGCTTCCATCTTCTTGAGACTTGATTAATCTTCGTATGGGTAGCTCTGAATTAGCCCGTTTAAGCTTTGAACACCTGCAATCATAAAACAACTCAAATTAATCGTGTACGCTATATATAAATAATTAAAATGCATGAAATAACACATATACACACATGATTTATAGCCGAACATCACATCCCAAACTTATCATTTGCTTGACCTCAAGAAACCTCTCATCCAACACATACACCTTGATCGATGGTTCATCAATTACCACGATTAATACTAGTAAGGTATATGGTTATATCCATTCCCAAGAACTAACACTGTCAAGGTTGATAACCCACCAAATAATTTAATGTTACAATTTAAAACTATGTAACTGCCCAGAAGAGTGTACTTTGTTTCCGGTTAAGGCAGACATGTTCAGACTTCTCATAATATAACATCTCTCCTCTTGGTTTAATATGTGGACCAGCAAATAATGTGCTAGTATCTCTCTGCCCTCTATACCAAGTATGAACAAAATGTAATAAGCATGGAAGCAAGTCATATCTCCACTCATTACCCACCATTAGCAGGGGTGGACATGGTACCTTGGAGTACCCATTGATGAGTCAAGAGGTCAATTTTATTGCTAGTCAAAACAGGTTTCCAAATGCTTTTAACATTAGCAACAATTCGAATTGGAATACCTACAAGAACCCGAATCAAAGTAACTCAAATTGGCGTCTGTCTGGTGCACCGCCTGGTTTTCAAAATGCTTATACTCCAGAACAAGGTCGGTATTTTAATAATAATAATAACAATGGTGCTAATGTTCAAAATAGTGTGCAAGATTTGAATGGTGGAATAGGACGTTTAGAGGATATGATGAAGCAAATCTTGGAGAGAGATCAAGCTACAAAGAAAAATTTCGCCGAGCACGACCTACTTTTAAATAATCAACAATCATCGTTACTTGACCTTCAAATGTCCGTTGGTGATACTGCTCGTCGTTTAGAAAAGAGGCTTTCGAGTCATTTTTCGGGTATTCCTCAAACTAATCCGGATGCTCAATTGAAAGCCATCTCCACTCGTAATGGTAGGGTTTTTGGTCCGGAAGGAGTTCGTAGAGAGGTCGAGAAAGATGGGAAAGATGAGTTGGTGGATGAGGAGATAGAGATGGAGGTTCCGATAAAAATACAACACACCAATTATAGAGCCACAAGTAGAGAGAAGCATCGAGAAAAAGCTGGTTGAAGTCCGACCACCACCACACATCATTGATCTTGCCTATGTCCCATATCCCGCTTGCCTAAAGCATCAAAAGTACACGAGGGAGTACAGGAATTTTCTAGATATGTTCCGATTGTTGAATATCAATCTCCCGTTCATTGAAGCCCTCCATCATATGCCTAAATATACCAAGTTTTTGAAAGATCTTTTTAAAAGAAAGGATAAGTTGGAGAAGCTTTCGACTGTTCCACTAAATGGGGAGTGTTCTGCGGTGGTTCTTAATAAGTTACCGGAAAAGTTATCCGACCCGAAGTTTTTACCATTCCATGTCTTTTCGGAAGAGACACGACGCGTCAAGCATTGGTCGATCTAGGAGCTAGCATAAACCTCATGCCATATTCTTTATATAAAAAGCTGGGCCTAGGAGAGCTCACCCCTACACGTATGACGTTGTCTTTAGCCGATCGTTCCGTTAAGTATCCGAGGGGTGTCGTGGAGAACTTGCTCGTTAAGGTCAATAATTGTTTTTTCCCGCAGATTTGTTGTTTTAGATATGGAGACCGACGAGAGAGTTCCTATCATTTTGGGTCGTCCGTTTTTACGCGCTGCTAGGGATATCATAGATGTTTTTGAAGGCAATATCACTCTTAGAGCCGGCGATGATAGTTATACTTAATTGGCTAAATCCATGAGACACCCGAGTGGTCAAGACGGTCTTATTGATCCATGTCATCCGGTTTACTCAATAGAATCATTTATCTCGGGCATGAATCCACGTCTTGACGATTCCCATTCGGTTAGAGTTAGTGTGGGGAAGGAGCGAGAGGTTTCAAGTTCTCGAGTAATGGTGAAATGTGTTAGAGAAAGAGGTGGTGGAAAGCGAAAGTCGGAAAGGGTTCGTGGAGTTAGAAAGAAGAAGAACAAGATTAATGAATGGTCGGATTGTGATTCGGCATCTTTGATGGCACTGGAGTTCTACCGAGGTGGAGGAAGCTCCACTCGGACCGCCACATGATTCGCATAGCATGGGTTCTGAGTGAAAACTCAAGTGTAGAGTTTGTATATTTTATTTTATTTTTATTTCTATTTTCTTTTAATTTTCTTTGAGTCACTAACGTAGTTTTTGTAGTTCTTCTTTGTTTTTTTTTGTGTTTTTAAGGTTTGCTAAGTAAACAAAAGAAAGATTGAGCTAGAGACGATCCCCATGTTGAGTACATTGAAAAATATAAGTGTGGGGATGTAGCAGTGGAGCCTTATACTTTATATTTACTATTTTCTGCTAACTATTCATGATTATTTTATATATTTGTCGGTTTGGGAATTACTCTGTGTATAATCTCTTTCAGCTTGATAAGACATATTATTAGATATGATTTGCTGAATTTTTGCCGCTTAAGTTCGTAGATGAGAGAAGATGTACTATTTGTTGAGCACGTTCGGAGTCGGAGGGCATTCATGGAAGAAGACTTTGGCATCACGTTTCATGCGCATATTACCAGCTAAGTCTTTTCCATTATCTAGCTTAATAACTTTTTTTTGTTTTTGTTTTATATTTTTAGGTTTTTAATTTTTTGTAGTACGACTTTATTTACTTTTTTATTTTAAGTAGTCATTATCCTTGCATTGAAGACAATGCAAATTTTAAGTGTGGGGATAAGATATTTGAGTCGTAGTTTAATGTTATCATAAAAAAAATTGAAAATAATATAAAAAAAATTAAAAAAAAGAAAAAAAAATGAAAAAAGTTTTTAAAAATGTCCCTTGAAAATGGTTTTTGCATTAAAATGAAAGATGATGATAATTATCGGAAATTAGTTTTAAAACTACTATTAATATGAGATAATATAAAAAGAAAACACACTTAACTTGGGATGTGTTGGTAGGCTCTGCCTTGAGAATGAAAGGACAATTTGATAAAATGGGTAAACGGAAATCTCTTATGGGTAAAGCGTTTTATTAGTGGAAAATATGTAATGAAAGTTCGGGCTATACTCAAGCCTCAATATGTGGTATGAATGTTATAAATATGATGAATTTTAAGAATTTGAATACGTTATCATATGATGCTTGTGTAGGTTTAACGTTAGAGTATGCCAAGTAGCCGGTGGTATAAATCTTAAACTGCTTAGTTTTAGTGTTTTACAATTATTGGCGTATGGTTTTATAACCTTAAATATTATATTAATGGGATGCCTCGGGTTCGGAGACTATCGGTCTTTATGCATTTATTCATCTGGATATTCACAATTCCTAAGTGGAGTTGTGAATATTTAAATAAAGCTAAAAAGAGCAAACCCGCAGTTACTTGCCACATAAGTCATTAAACATGATCACTACGGACTTAAAGTACAAATACACTACTGACTTGATCATCCACGTTGTTGGCCATGTGGGGTCCCCTTGCTCGCGTCTCATTACCATTAAGAAACGGACCATAAGGGACACACCACATGTAAACCCTACAGATCAATTCGTGCATACTCACCTATGGTGATGGGTTCGGGGTATTGCTTGATAACGAGGGTATGTCATGTTGTGGGGAACACTAGCTATTAATTAATTATACCTTAATCATATCTAATGGCTGCTTGGTAGACTTTGATGCTTAAACTTAGGCGGATAAACAATACCCTTGATCGTCTTAACTATTCATGAAAAAATAGAGCAATAAAAATTTTAAATATGCTAATTTTGAGATTTAAGTTAAGTTGTGCTGGTCCTGTAAAAACTGAAAATAAGCGGGTCTTAATTGTGTAAACCACTGAGTAATATAATTGTTGGATCTTATTTGTCCTAGTAAAGATTAACACATGGGTTTAAGTGGACAACAATATCGATGATCACGGTTTTTGTGTTTTTTTGAACTTTAAATTAATCTATATGTTTTTAAGACTGTATTTTCCAATTCTGATTCCACTGCATTAGACTTGTTCAGGGACGAAAAAAGAGTAAGTGTGGGGATATTTGATATAATGCATTATACTTTTTCCGATTCTAATTCCACTGCATTAGACTTTTTCCGATTCTGCGTTAGACTTTAAATTAATGAATAGTCGTGTCAGTTAGTCGATTCTAATTAATTACTTAATATACGTAATTTAAAGAGTCTCATGGGTTCGATATCCAGACTTACTTAGCTATACTAGAGTCGATCGGTTCACTTTCCGGTTAGTAGTTTAGTCGAGTTTAAAAAGTCTAGCGTATTACTTAGTGTCTAGATTAGCGTAATTTAGTTAATAATTATTTGACTACTTTTAGCACATCAGTCAACGTGACACAAAAAATACAGTTCGCACCGTACCGTGGCCTTCTAGGGGCACCGTGGCTTGACCTTGGCCCACGGTCTGGACTGTAGGCCATGGTCTGGCCGTAACTGCCGAATTATTTCACTTTTTAGACATCTTTTGGGTGTCTTTTCATCTATCTTTTCAATGGGAACGACTCTAGGGCTATTTTTGAAGAAAAATACAATATTTTGGTGATTGAAATCATTGGGTTTATGTCTTTAATTCCTATGAACAGTACAATTGATGTGATGATGATTCATCATACCATGAGTGGCTAATTCCATTGGAGATCATCTTGGATGTAAGGTTTATTTGAAACACTATGTTTATGCTAGAATTTCTAGAATAATGACTTTGCAATATTTGTTTAGTTGTTATGGTGTTTGAATATTTGTTTTTAAATTTATTTCTTATGTTTGATTGTAATCTATACCATACGTTCTTGGTGCCATTGGCAATCGAGATATCGTGGGAGGAATTAGGGTTGTTATTTTAGTTAATTGTTCATCGGGTAACAACCTTTCGTTATAATAATCCAAGTGTTTAGTTCCCTTTTATCACAAACAGGTAATCAAACATGAAATATGTTTATGTGGTTCTTTCTAGTAAGCATGAACATTAGCGTTGATTAAAACCTGAAATCTAGGATGGTCGTTTTTTCTTAATCGGTTTTTAAATCTTAACCGTTAATATGCAAGCAAGTTTACGTCATTTTAGTTAATCAAAACCAATCAATCAAAATCTGAATTTACTTTTATGCACTTTAGTTTAATTTAATTATTTGATAAAACTACTAGTAAACACATATTCCACAAACTCTGTGTGTTCGATACCCACTTACTTCTATCTATTTAGTTTTATTTGGTTTATTTTTTAGTGAGACTTCGACCTCATGTCATATATTATATATGTATTGAAAATAAAGAAAATCACACACACGTACTGGAGAAATTGGAATGCCAATAGAAATATGTGTACTTGTCCCCATGACTCGTTATCCCCATCTAAACGGTCCATTTTAATTTCTCTTTTTGAAAAACATTAGAATGGGAAGAGTTTCGAGAAGCTTAAAAACTGACCATGACCAAAGACCTATACTTGACATTAATAATAGGAATTAAATATCTACAATTCCGGCTTTTGCGCACAATCAAGGCACTCTAAGGCCAAAAATTTAATTATACCCTCATCCCCATAGTTGAGGTTGACATTGTCCTCAATGTTTAAAATCTAGAAATAAAAAATATATTATTGAGGATGGGGTTAAAATTGACTAATTAGAAATTTTAAAACCGGGCTTAATGTGATGGTCCTAAAAATTTATACAATTACACTTTTAACAACAAAACTAATAAAACAAAAAGAATTATGCAAACAAAATCACCCGCTAAGAAAAATAAGCCACTCAAATATACCTGTGTTTCCTCTGAACAACCTGACTCCTCAAATCACTCAAAACAATCTACAAACTCTCACACGTGTAGAAGCACGCTTCTCACAACTGTTAGGATAGTTCTTTTAAACCGTTTGCAAAACTGTTAATTTTAATTACCAAGCCACGCTAAGTAAATTTCATAACTAAATATGTTAAACTAGTAAAAATATTAAAAGACCTAACTCACTTTTGTATGAATATGCAACAACCCTTTAAACCCCCTGGTAGCTCGGGTAGACGAGTGAGGTCTCGTGAGGGTTTATAACAAACTACACCCACAAAGTTTTAAGTACAATAGAATATACACATACCTGAATTAACCATTGCAAAAGGAACATGAAAGCACGTCAGACAACTTGAACCTCATAACTTATAATTCTTTAACCGAAACACTATACAACTCAGACTTTTCTGTGTGGCATCCCCACACTTAACTTTTGCTACAATGGTAAGCTAGAAATAAAATAGTTAAATAATTACAAAATTAAAATAAAATACATAAATTAAAATCCGGGTTGCCTCCCGGTTAGTGCTAAGTTTTTGTTAAGGTCTTCAGCCGGACCATTACCTGATTTGGCAGTTATGGTGGTCGAATGGAACATTTACCAACCGAGTTTCCAATAAAGGCTTGGTAGTTGACACGCCTCAGTTCTGCTTCCTCCTTCATGTTCAATATGCCTGATAAAGAATTACAGGTCGGTGTGAATGCACATTTACCTTGAGAATTTTCAGCATATGCTCGGTAGCGAACACGTTGATCCCACACACTTTTTCTTATCTTTGAAACATCAAATAACGATCGGGGCCAAACCGAGCATTTTTCCACCGAGTTTCCCGTGTATGCTCGGTAGTTGAGGTGTTGTGTCCATACCTTCTTTCATGTGGTGGACAAAACAACATAACCAATATGGGCCCATTTATTAATACTTTGCCCATTATCTTTCACCTCCACCTTCCTATTCTTGAAAGGTACTTCGTCTTTAACTCGGTCCATGCATTCAGCTATATACTCCAAAAGGTCTAGACCTTCTTCCTCAACATCCTCATCAGCAACCACAACCGATGCATTCATTGGCTCATCGGTAATTTGAGGAATTGGTGTGGTATTATTCTCCACACCAACTCCTCAAATTCATTGTCTTTAAGATCAAGAGCCTCTTCTATCATTCCCTCATCTACCATGACACCACTAGCCAACTTCTCTCTTTCTTGTTTAATTTGTGCTACCTCTTCTAAAATTTGACTCATCAGTTCATCTTGGGCAGCATTAGACGTTTCTTGAAGATCTAACCTTTGATTTAAAGCCTTATTTTGAGCTTCTTGTTTTTTATTCTGTGTCTCTCGATCTGTCTTCATTTGCTTCAAAAACTCCATCGCATCCTTAATCGATTCATCTTTGTTACCGGAATAATCTTCTTGATCTTGCTGATAATTCTTTTGATATGTACCACCATGATTATAATATCTAGGGACTTCCTAGTATATTGGTTGAGGGTATTCACGATATTAGTAGTCCTCCTCCTCTTGATAACTTACAAAAGTTGGTGTCTCGGACCCATCACTATAATACTCATCACCTGAATCATAATAACCATGATCATCAGGTAGAGGCGGTGAATAATTATGGTATTTCTTGTTGCGACCATGCTGCTTGATTTTCCACTAATTATAACTATCTAGCTCGTAATAGCTTTCGGGGTTGTATGAAGGTGGTTCATGATATGGAAATGAATGATATGAATCAAAATCTTCCACGAACTCATATCCTTCATATGGGTAATAGACCTAACTCCCTGTCATTGTGAGTTACCTATACACATGAAACACAAGAATACCCTACATAAAATCAAACAAATAAAAATAAAAGCAAAAACGAAACTAAAGCAAAAAAGAACAAAAACTAAAACTAGCACTTTGCGCGTTGATTCCCCGGCAACGACGCCATTTTGATGTAGCTGTCGTGCTCTAATAAAAACAAGTATTTAGAATACTTAAATACCTATAACTAGTACGAGTAAGTAAAGTCGTCTCCACGGGGAATCAGTGGAAAGTGCAGATAAAGTTCATAATTATTAATTAATTAACTAAGGTGGACAGACGATGTCAAGCGGTTTATAAAGATGATTATAGGAACACACAATTACTTTTAAAGCTGTAAACAATTATGGGAAAGAGATTCACTTGGGTTCAATTAAGGTGATAATAGACTAATCATAGATTTATAAAGATTAATTACGCAATAATTACTAAACCAAACAGTTGGGTTGTGAGGAAAAACGATACCCTAACTGAATTGTTGACACAACTGAACTCCGGTTTACCCAATTACCATTTTATTGTATGTAAACCAATTGTAGGTAATAACTGACGAATACTGGTTCAATGACATAAGAGCTAACCCTACATGTGATGAATACACACAGAAAAGTGATGCAAAGTTTGATAATCAAAACCATAGACTGTTTAAACAATCAATGCTAATGTAAAACGAGATTAAAGACATTCAATCAATTTCGTATTCATTCAAAACATAGAAATGATCAAAGTTAGTTTACACAAAACCCTAGCCTAAAATGAATATAACTGTTTAGCCTGACATCCGCATCACGAAGGATTCGCTTATCTGATGAAAGGTTAGAAGCATGTGATTAACTGATGTACCGGAAGCTTCGGGATGGTAGAAAATCGTCCTAGGTCTTGTACTTGGTTTCTGGAATAAAGGATATCTCGAAATAGGGGCTCCAAACTGATTATATCAAGTTATGATTCTTTATCCCATTTTTTAAGGCGGTTCGCGTAGCAAGAAGCGTTTTAAACCCCCCCCCCCCCCCACCATTTGCATCACACAAAGTAAACAAACCTCATATTCATATTTTTCTTATCGAGAAACCCGAGATTCATATATTATGGGTCTCTTAACTCATTTTCTAGGCCGAGATATGTCCGTTTTACTAAAAGACACTTTCCTGGTAACCCGTCTTATTCAGTTTTCGCTTCAGCTTCGGGTTTCTCATCCAAACCATTCCTGAATCCTTGTTAACCATCCATATATGTTCCCTATGCTTCCATCTTCTTGAGACCCGCTTAATCTTCATCTGGGTGGCTCTGAATTAGCTCGTTTTAGCACAGAACACCTGCAATCATAAAACAACTCAAAGTAATCGTGTTCGCTATATATAAACAATTAAAATACTTGAAATAACGCATATACACAAATGATTTATAGCCGACCATCACTGGTACTAAAAGCAGACTCCGAAGAAACAATAGAAATTGGGATAGCTACTATATCTAGAAATATTATAATGGACGACAAGTAAATTTATTATTTAATACGAAAAAATAATTAATAGCAAATTAAGTAAACTAGTAAATGTACATTTCGTCAATTTCGCTAATGTCAGGTATTTAGAAGACGAAGCTTTCCACCATTGTAGAATATCAAATCCCTCGTAATCAGGCAAGTCGATATCGTCAAGGTACTTCTAAAATTTTGTTTTAGTTTCGTACGAGCTAGAACCACCAACGGATTTATACCGACTAAAAAAACCACTTGATCCACATGTAGAACGTTCACATTCCTTGCCCTTTGTGAAACTTGACTTGAACTCGACCTTTCACTACTTCGCTTGTAATGCTTAAAAACTATCTCAAGTTCGTCTGTTATAAATTTAACAACTTTCCCAAACCTAGTGTTAAGTTACTTTTTTTGTCTCATTCCTTTGTTCATCCTTATATACACACTCAAAGCCAAATGACAAAACACCCAATTTCGATCAAGGATCTAATATAGCAGCAAAGTAGAGGATGTTTAATTAAAACCTTTGTTATTAGTACCCCAATATTTCTCAAACATTTGGAAAGTCCGATATCGAACCCGAAGAAACGTGAGAACGGCTCAGATTATAAACCCTAGTCCAAGTCCTACCTAATAATATTTAATTGATTTAATATTAATTTATTTTAAAATAAGTTAACTTAACCTAACGAAACTAACTGGAACACTTAACGAAACTTAACGATGTTTTAACCAATATGGAGAAACGACTACCTAGGCAAGAATCCTTTTGACAGTTCAACAACTAACGGAATTAACTAATCACATGAAACAATGATCTTAAAATAATCTACTAAGGCTCACTAAAGCTCGCTAGATCACCTCTTGGTCTCACCATCTAACACTCAAAAATCTACGAAGATTGAATAAATGCACCGGGATAAAGATTACTAAGGTACCCTAATGACGCATCTCCTCTCGGACTCAACGACACAAAACCCGCTTAAATTTGGTACTAGCAATTCTTGGGATAAAATGGTAACAGAATCTAACCCGGTCTAAGACACTTATCTGCACGAAAAAACTATACCGGACAAGACCAAAACTCGCTCTCGCGCAATTCTAACCTAACCGAATGAAGAAGCGAGACAAACTGACTCCCTATTACCTCTCGGTCGCAAGGAAGGTGAACCTATTGAGTTTTAATAACTAATCACACTCAATATTCCTATGGTCGTGTTAAGGCCCAAATTTTATAGTCAGATCTGTGGTCAGCTCAGGATCCTGGATCAGCTCAGGATCCTAAATATGCTCGGGATCCCGAATATGTTCAGGATTCTCAGACAAGTTTAGTATCCTGAGTATTAATGCTAATAAATAGATATTTCTCTCTTGGTGTTGATTTATAATTGCAGATGTTAATTTGTGATTTAGTCCATGCGAAATAGATGTTCAAGTTAAAGAGAAAGAAGTTATCTCATTCATCAAGCGCAGTATCCTGACAAGATTTGGAATCCCAGCAGAGATAGTGTGTGAAAATGGCTCACAATTTATCGGCAAGAGAACAACTAACTTCTTTGCCAGTTGGGGAATCAAGATGATCACCTCAACACCTATCCATCCTCAGGCTAATGGTCAGGCCTAGTAAAGCAACAAAATCATTATCAATAACCTGAAGAAAAAGTTGGGGTCTAAGAAAGGAAAGTGGGCCGAGGAACTACCTTTTGTTCTTTAGGCAGATAGGACCACTTCAAAAAATGCTACTGGTCAGACTCCTTTCTCGTTGGTATTTGGAGCTGAACAGTTCTCCCTACGGAGATGGTTATCCCTACAGCTAGAGTCAGTCATCAAAATCCCGAAGATAATACTCAAAATATACTTGAAGACCTGGATGCAGTAGAAGAACTCAGGGATTTAGCAAAGATCAGAATGGCATCTTATCAACAGAAGATATCAAGTCTTACAACAAGAATATCAGAGTTCGAAGATTTCAAGAAGGGGATTTGGTTCTACGAAAGGCTTTTCAGAATACTACAAATCCTACGGATGGAAAGCTTGCACCAAAGTGGGAAGGTCCTTACTTGATTGACTCGGAAGCAAGAAAGGGGGCATATAAATTGTCTACCGTGGATGGTGACTTGTTACCAAGGGCTTGGAACGCTATTATGTAAGATTTCTATCCCGAGGATCGTTGCTGTCCTGAGAAATTTAACATTGATGTTAAACAGCTAAGGTATGTATTCAAATTTATATTTTTATTTTCAATATTATTATTCTTCTATTGTGATACTGACTTAGGTATCGGAGGGGTGTTAGCAAGGCGTCCCTCACCTAGATTTGTGTGTTTTGTAGCCTGAAGACATGTGGTATCCCCACATGGAATGAAGTTAATTTGGGCCTTGTCGCCAGTCTATTTGGGACTTGTCGCCAGTTTCTTTGGGCCTTGCCGCCAGTTAAGGTATTATTCAATGCCTTCTAAGGTTTAAGGGGTTTTCACCTCATCTTAAGATCGCCTGTAGCGCACGTTTATTCAGCCAAAGTTCGAGAGGCGGGGCCAGCACATGAAATATAGAGACTTGTTACCTCGTTATCCTCGGCTATTTGTTTGAATCCCTAGTTAATGGTAGACGTACCATTCCTAAGGTTTAAGGGGTTTTCACCTCTTCTAAGGGCCTTGTCGCCAGTTTATATGTAACATCCCATTTTCTGATTTCGGTTAAAAAATGAAAGTATGAGTTATTATGAGTCGGGCTAGTGTTGGGTTAAATGGAATTGGGTTATGGACTTGGGTTATGAAGGAAAGAGGAAAAGACCATGTGCTTAAGCCTATGATCCATAATTATATAAAACATTAATCACCCATTTAATTCATATTACACATATTCCATACACCTCCCAAAACACACACTTAAGCTCTCTCTCTCTAGCCGAAATCACCAAGGAAAAACCGATCCCGATCCAAGGTAATAATAGTATGATATTGTATGAGCTTAAACCCGTTAGATATAGTCACGAAACGACGAGCCGACACCGTTAAACCGTTAACGTCACGAGATCCGGGTAGTATCGGGTATAAACCGAACCTCAGATGAGATTAGGGATCATACTAGCTCAGATCTTGATCGAACGGGACGAAAAACGGTGAAAAACGAGTTAAAACTCGTTTTTTCCGGCAAATCCGCGTTTTTCCGGTGAAAGCGCCGGAAAGGCGGTGCCGGAAAAGTTAATACGAGGTAAAAGATGTCAGGGAATGTTCTGACATTCCCTGACCTAACCCTAATTCGCTAACGGGAAGTTAACGAATTAGAGGTAATTCGTTAACGGGGAGTTAACGAATTAGAAGCATTTCGTCAAGCGATTCATTAAGGAAAGCATAACAAACTAGCTTCAGTTTGTGTTCAATTCGTTAAGGGAAAAGATAACGAAATCCTCTTAATTCGTTATAGTCATTCGTTAAAGGAGATAACGAATTGGAAGGTCCAATTCGTTACATGGACTGATTCGCTACATGAACTGATTCGTCAAAGGACCAGTTCGTTATGAACCCAATTCGTTAAGAACCAAGTAACGAACCAGACCATGTTGTGATAACTAACCAGAATAAGGAATCAGCTAACGAACTAGATCATGAAAGATAACGAATTAGTTAACGAATATGGCTTAAATCGTTAGGGCAAATGAGTTAGTGAATTAGAAAATGATTCAAAATTCTAATGGAAAATGTGATAAGACAGTTCATGGAAATAAAATTTTTCCAAGCTGACTTGGCAGCTCGACCCCAGCCAGGGGCTCTGCCCCTTCGACCCTACTAGGGGCTCCCGCCCCTAGACCCCGCTGCCAGGGGCGCTGCCCCCGTACCCCCGTTCGTTGAGAGTTATAACTAGACTAGAAACGCGATGTGAGTGGTGATAGTTAATTGATACGTGTAATTTTTATACAATTAGTCGAGCACAGCTAAGGAAAGGAATAACAACTAACGGTGAACGTAATCGAGTTCAGGTGAGTTTCTAGCCCCATTTCCTTGTTATGTTTTCGGGGCTGTGTGCATACTTGATGTGATAGTTAATACACTTACCATAGGTGATAAGTGTATGCTTTGTATGATTTATGTATGATGATTGCTTGACGGTGTGTGAACGATCTTCGGATATTGCACGTGCCGTCAAGTGGTAGTTAAAGGTATGATTGATATGTGTGATGTATGAATGATGTATGTATAAATATATATGATGTATGAACAATGTATGTATGATATGTTGATGGTACGTGAACGCTCTTCGGATATTGCACATATTTTCAAGGAAAGTATGTAAATGACTGGTATGTTATAGTAGTATGAATGTAGGGAACCAACCCTAATAATATCGGCGAATGAAGGGAACCGACCCTAATAGTATCGGCGAATGTAGGGAACCGACCCTAATAATATCGGCGAACGTAGGGAACCGACCCTAATAATATCGGCGAAGGTTTTAGGGCGGAATGCTCTTTAAAACGTATATGTGTGATTGAAAGTATATATGTATGTAAGTACGAAAGAAAGAATGAAAGTACGTATGTAAGTAAGTATGTAAGTAAATATGAAGGTATGTACCTTCGGGTGCATATGTTAGTATGTGAATGTATTGTATGTCGTCTGATTAACTAGAACTCACTCAGCGTAGCTGACTTTTAGTATGCACGCAGGTGAGTAGAATGAGGCAACTTACTTGATGGGGAAGCACATGGCATGGATTTGAAGGCACTGGCATCTCAATGAAGTTTTATGTTATAATATTTAAAAGACAATCTTTTTTGTTTAAACAATTTGAATGCTCGATAAGACAAGGATTTATGGACATGTAATATAATGGTTTGAATGTTTTAATATTCCGCGAATGTTTTTATTAACTCTTATAGTATGAACTGTGTTTAAGAGTAAATCCAACGTTAAAGTGAGGCACCGGTAACGGGGCCATACATTATTCCTAAGGTTTAAGAGATTTTCATCTCTTCTAAGGGCCTTGTCGCCAGTTTGTTTAGGCCTAGTCGCCAGTTTATTGAGGCCTAGTTACAAGTTTATTTAGGCCTTGTCGCCAGTTTATTTAGGCCTTGTCGCCAATTTTGTTAGGCCTTGTCGCCAGTTTATTTGGGCCTTGTCGCCAGAATTTCTGAGTTTATTTTCAGGATAATTTTAACATTGCAGGTCTATCAGTATATCCCCAGAATTGAAGAACTGATCTATTTTCGTAATGGTGTCAACTTTAGTTGGTGCTACATCATAAAATTTTGGTGCTACATGAAAAATAGTTTATCATTAGAGAAAACAGCTGAAATTGATAAAAACAGCTGTCAAATTTTGGGGACAATTGTTAGGGCCCAAATTTTATAGTCGGATCTGTGGTCAGCTCAAGATCCTGGATCAGCTCAGGATCCTAAATATGCTTGGGATCCCGAATATATTCAGGATTCTCAGATAAGTTTAGTATCCTGAGTATTAATGCTAATAAATAGATATTTCTCTCTTGGTGTTGATTTATAATTGCAGCTGTTAAGTGTTGATTTAGTCCATGCGAAATACACGATTGGTGGTTGCATAAAACGTGTGGAATGAGCTATAACCGCTAGGATTAAGGGCCAGGTAATGGTTAATGGTCAAATATTGACTATTATGCTGAAATCTCGCACTTATAGTTAATATTAGCACGTGTGGGACCACGTTTGATGAGTAACTCCCAAAAGAATCGGTCAAAGACATGGGATGAACATTGATGAACGTGGATAGACTCAAAAGAAGAGTGCCCCAACGAATATATTGGAAGACTCTTTCAGTTCCGGGATACTCGGAGAGTTAGTTAGGGATTTTCAGCATAAATAAGCTGTTGTGATCAGTTAGAAAAACACATGTAACACACACACACTTCACATTCATAGCGATCAGAACTCATTGTAACACTTAGTATTCGAGCAATTATCAGCTCCACCACTTGTAATCCACCTTTTTGTTATTAATAAAAGAGACAGTGATAGTTTTCACCGTCCGGGGGTTTTTTGTGCCGGAGATCCTCACGATCAAGGGCTTTTTCCCTCGAAATCAAATCATTGTGTTCACTTTGTTCTTGATCAAGCACTTTACCTCACATATGAATTTGATCACAAAATTACTTATATAATTTTTGACCGAAACAGGTCGTACTAACCAATACAAGATCAAAAAACACAAAGTTTATAACCTAAACGTAGAACCCTAACCGAACGACACCCAATCAATCAATCAAAGTCATGCAGAATCACAAGCAATAGTTATATAAAAACGATATTTTAACACACCAAAGATCAAATTAAATAAAGCCTTTCAATAATAATACGTCATGTGATCAATCAAAAATAAACCGTCAAACAAAGTCAATACTCATCTCAACCTAGGTAGTTATAGAGGTTTAGCCAATAATCATACTCAAGTACAAACCAAAATATGTAACTTTAAAGTCTGAATTCATAAAATAATAAATCAAACCAGAAAAATAATAATGTGTGGTTGAGGAGATGTGAACCTGGAGCTTTCCAATTGAATAACACTTGTCTGCTTCTTCCCCTATTGTTTCTTCTGTTCCCTTCGGTCCAACCTCACTTGCGGCTGCTTCCTTTCTTTCTACTTGTACGTATAATTTGTTTCCCTAATGGGTTTTTTTATTGAAGTTCTAACGGACTAGTTAAAATCCAAATAATGATTTCATTATTAAAAAGAACTAAACATCACAGTTATAACAATTTCAACGTGATGCTCAGGATTATAAATAATTAACTAGTATATGATATTAATAATAATGGTAATATATCTATTCGACTATTCACTCATATTCACTCACTAATCTCAAATTTAGTTAATTACTCTATATGTAGCTCTTTGACTCTTGAAACCTCTAAAATTCATATTTGAACCATATAATAGTAATATTCAATAAAAACATAACTCAAAGTACTTGAAGTGTAGGAAATAATTATATAACAATATATGTATTTTAGACCACATCACATCAGCCATAAGTTTAGATTCCGGATCTATATCTTTCATTTCTCTTATATGATTGCAGATATCCATCATTTCATTATAAAACATGTTAATAGTCACATGTTTGGTAGCTGAAGTGTAACATCCTACTTTTAATAATAATAATAATAATAATAATAATAATAATAATAATAATATTTGTTTACTTATGGGTGTGCTATTATTTTAATAAAATAGTTAAGTGTGGGATTGGACAATTAAAATAGAATAAGGGATGGTGATGGGCCTTAGGTCCATGGGCATTGGGTATATAAACTCCCTTACACCTCCCTAAAACCATAAAACCCTCATTTCCATCTTCTAGCCTCCATAACACACTCAAAAACACACACAAACACTCCTATCCTTTACGGATCAGGTTTTAATCCAAACCAAGGAGGGTTTATGCTAAATATTCCTCATACAAGAAAGAAAAACATCCTTAGTCATGTGTTGAAGCTAAACTGTAGCCAGAGGTGAGCTAAAAAGGTACGTTTTAGATTAAGGTCACATTTTTAAGGTCGGTTTGCCCTAAGATTTGATACTAAGGCAAATCAGGCATTTTTAAGCAAGAAAATATGAACTTGGATGTAAACAAGGTGTTGTAGAATGAAACGGGACAAACGATTAACGTTTGGACCGACTTATCGAAAGAAAACGATGTCGTTAAAGACCAAGGCTCGTTTCTAATGAAAGAAGAGCAAAACAAAGACTGAAAGTGATAAGAATGAACCTCTATGAGAATCAAGCCCTTAAGAAAATGATACAAAATAAAATTAATCTGATCGAGTAGAAAGGTAGTCGAATAGAAAGGTATTCGAATGGAAAGTAGTCGAATGGAAATGTAATCGAATGGAAGTGTAATCGAATCAAATGGAAATTTAATCGAATCAGATGGAAATTTCAATCGAATCGAATGGGAAGGTAATCGAATGGAATTGTAATCGAATCGAATGGTCATTCGATTAGAATCTGCCAATTCGATTAGAACGCCACTAGATTAGAATCTGTCAATTCGATTAGAACGCCATTCGATTACAATCTGCCAATTCGATTAGAAATTGTCATTCGATTAGAACTGTGATTCGATTTGATCCTTTCAAACTTAAGTTTTTCTGATGAAATTTTAGCTCGACCCCAGCCAGGGGCCCTGCCCCTTAGACCCTGCTAGGGGCTGCTTCCCCTAGACCCCGCTGCCCTTGAACTCCCGTAGCTAGGGTTTACACTATTATAGAATTATGATAAAGTCAGAGTTAGTTAATTAACAATTAAAATTATCACACAGTTAGTCGTGCACAGCTAAGGAAGGGTGTTACCGTTAAGTCATAAAAGAACAGGACACAGGTGAGTTTCTAGCCTCATTTCCTTGTTATGTTTTCGGGGCTGTGTGCATACTCAATGTGAATGTTTAATACACTTACCATAAGTGGTAAGTGTATGATATGTGATTGTTTTATATATGATGTATGAATGATATATGAATGCTATAGAAAAATTGAGAGTATGTATGAAATATTATAAATATAAAGAAAGGTATGGTATGGTTGTATGGAAAGAAGGGAACCAGACCCCAATAATATAAGATGCAGAAACGGGACCAGGCCCTAATAATACTCGAGGAAGTAGGGTGAAATGCTCTTTAAAACATATAAGTATGTATGTAAAGTAAGATGAAATATGAAAGAATGAAAGTACGAAAGTATGAAAGTCATAATAAAGGTATATACTTATGTATGTACGAACGAAAGTAAAGAAGGTTAAGTATATAGCATGTGTACGTATTGTATGTTACCTGATTAACTAGAACTCACTCAGCGTAGCTGACTTTTAGTATGCACGCATGTGAATAGGCTAAGGAAACCTGCTTGAATGAAGACACATGGCATTGGACTGAAGAGGCTGACATCTTTAGAAAAATGTTGTGATGTCTTAATAGGACTTTTTATATTATGTTTAAAGACAAAAGTTTTTTTTATTATGGAAAGATTTGAATGATTATGTAATATATGGTTGAAGTTTAATATTTCGCGAAAACTTTTAATTAACTCTAATATTTAGAACTGTGTTTATGAGTAAATCCAACGCCAAAGTAGGGCACCGGGACCGGGGCTTTACATGAAACGTTAATGGTTTTCTGATTAAACAATTCTAATAAATTCCTTACCTTTCTCGCGTAACTCCAATCTGTAATTTTAGGAAGCTCATCATGCAAATCAGTTCTATAATTTGGGTATGCCAAATCAAACGCGTAAACGCCTTATCGAATATTTCAGCCCTTTCCAACATCTCATGTGTGGAGTTCCATCTGGTAGGCATATCTAAGCATAAAAATGCTTTAATATCAATCTTTTCTGCCTTAACACACTTTTTAAACGAGTTTAATCAGTTAGGATAATATCGGATATACTGAATTGAGCTTCTTATCCGATCAATAGGGAGGTCTTTTGTAAGGCCCCGAACTCGGTGACCCTACTTTAGCGTCGGATTTACTCATAAACACAGTTCTTCAAATCAGAGTTTATTAAAACTTTTCGCGGAATATAAAACATCAATCATTTGTTACAAAACATTAAATCTTTTCTTTGATACCATAACACAAAACTTTATATTTAAAACATCTTTACTTCTTTCTTCAGATGCCAGCCGTTCAATCCATGCCGTGTGTCATCCTCATGCTAACTCTATAATCAGCTCACCTGCGTGCATACTAAAAGTCAGCTACGCTGAGTGAGTTCTAGTTAATCGAACGCCATACAATACATACACATACACACATATCCGTAGATACATATCCATACTTCACTAGTTACCCTTCTGTTCTACATACATACTTGCTACCATACATACATACATATCTACAATCACTAACCTCAGTCTACCGAGAGTACGTTCATAGTTCACCGTCTATACCTGTACTCAAGGTCGTGAACACGTACAAGGTTCGCAGTCCTTACCTATGTTCACCATTTATGGTACGTACAAGGATCGTGGTCCTTCCCTATACCATAGTACATCCACAACACGTACAAGGTTCGCAGTCCTTCCCTATGTTGCAACCTAATTCATAGCACGTACGAGGTTCGCAGTCCTCCCCTATGCTACAAAATCAGCACGTATAAGGTTCACAGTCCTTTCCTATGCTGAAATACATCCACAACACGTACAAGGTTCGCAGTCCTTCCCTATGTTGCAACCTAATTCATAGCACGTACGAGGTTCGAAGTCCTCCCCTATGCTACAAAATCAGCACGTATAAGGTTCACAGTCCTTTCCTATGCTGAAATACATCCACAACACGTACAAGGTTCGCAGTCATTCCCTATGTTGCAACCTAATTCATAGCACGTACGAGGTTCGCAGTCCTCCCCTATGCTACAAATACAGCACGTATAAGGTTCACAGTCCTTTCCTATGCTGACGCCTATCTACATTACGTATAAGGTTCGCAGTCCTTATCTACGTTTACATATATCATCTACTTCACGTATAAGGCTCGCAGTCCTTAACTACGCCATCACCAGCCGAGTCTATGTCCGACAGAAGCTAGAGGGATTTGCCATCCTAACTTACTATGTCGAACGTAGAACTCACATGCCATTCGTGTACCTATATACACATACTTACATTATAATATAAGAACACTCTAGGCATTCTTTACCTCATTCATTTAACAACCATACCCCTTGTCGTTACGTGCAATATCCGAAGATTGTTCACGCCCCGACAAGTATTCATTTGAAATATTCATACATCTTCGATATATAATATTCGTACCTTTATTTTTAACCTGACAGTACGCGCAATATCCGAAGATCGTTCGCGTACCGACAAACAATCATTCATATCTATCACACATATCACATATGACATACACTTATCACTTAGGATAAATGTATTAACAACACATCGAGTATGCACACAGCCCCGAAAACATAACAATGAATGGGGCTAGAAACTCACCTGAACTCTGCTTCTTTCTTCTGATAACTGTAAATCCCTTCTTTAACTGAGCTCGGCTGACTGTACAAGTTACACGTATCAATACTCGCCTGATCTAATCTGGTGGCCTAGTATTAGCTTACTTTTACTTATCGCTTTTAATTTATTTCCTAATCGAACTCGGCTTTAGGCGAAGTTAAACTTTAGGCGAACTTAGCTTTAGGCGAAGTTACCAGCTAGGCGAACTTAGATTTACAGCGAAGTTGCCATCAGGCGAACTTAGCTTGCAGGCGAAGTTAAACCTTAGGCGAACTTAGCTTTAGGCAAAGTTACCAGCTAGGCGAACTTAGCTTTACAGCGAAGTTGCCAGCAGGCGAACTTGGCTTCAGGCGAAGTTGTCATCAGGCGAACTTGGCCTCAGGCGAAGTTACCAGTTAGGCGAACTTAACTTTACAGCGAAGTTGCCATCAGGCGAACTTAGCTTGCAGGCGAAGTTCATCAGGCGAACTTAGCTTGCAGGCGAAGTTCATCGCTTTGAAGGCGAAGTTGCCCAGATCAGCCGCTGTTCGGTTTCTGTCCAGCATTTTTTGGCGATTTTAACACACTTGCTATGGTTCGACATCACCCACTACGTTCCCGACCATTTTCGGTCGTATCTACAATATAAAACTTAGATCTTTAAACTTCAAAGATCAAGAATCATACCTTTTTGAGCTTGTTTGGATCTCGTTTAACTTGTTAACACAACTAATCGCTCTCTCTCTCTCTCGGATCTGCCCGTTCCTCTCCTCGGATCTGCCCGGTTCCGGCCGCCGGCGAAGTTGTGGTGTAGTGTGTTTTTGGAGTGTGTTTGGAATAGGTGGAAATGGAAGATATTTTTGGGTTTAGGGGATATTTATATCCCTGAAATCCCGTGGATCTAAGGCCCATTCTCGTTTAACCCATCTCAATTAATCCAAGTCCATGGTCCGCTCCTTACCCGATATTAATTAATCACGCGAAATCACGAAACATAACTTCCTTTATTCAACATTAAAATTTTAGGATGTTACAAGTCTCCCCTCCTTAAAGAGGTTTCGTCCCCGAAACCAAACTTATTCTCTGTAAAAGGAAAACTTCTTATATTTACACACTTTATTGAATCGCCTTCGCTTTCTGAGTTATCCTTCTTACTCCCGACTTTGCAGCCATCGAATGGTGGTCATGTGTTTTAGCTATTTAAGGTAGCTTGTCCATGAGACCCTCGAAGTACCAAGACTCATCTCATCCTTCCAAGGGCTCCGATTAGTACTTTTAACACTATTGTCTAAAACAACATTTCATTATAACATAATAATCATTCATAACCTACTCAATATATTACACGTCACTGATAACCATAAGTTTTAAACCTTAACACACAACAAGTCCTTAAGCAAAAGTAACTTAATAAAACCATTGCATGAACAATTATTCCTTCATCAAGCGTTCCTCTCTGTAGTTTCCCCAAGTCTTTATCTTTCCGCACCTCCCGCCCCTGATTCCTTGCAATCCCTAGCCATGTGGTCAGCTTTTCCGCATTTGTAGCACTTTGGACGATCAGGGCAGTCTCGAGAGTAATGCCCACCCTTTCCGCATCGATAGCACATGTCTGTCCCAATCCTGCATTCCCCCGGGTGCACTCGCCCACACGTCTTACACGCATCCTTGTTCCCAACCTTGGCCTTCCTCTCATCAGTTGTTGTCACCACCTCGCCAGACCGCTTAGCAGACGTAGCCCATTTCTTCTCCTTCTTTTCCCCCACCACCACATCGTTCTCAGTCAGGTCAGCATAAACCACTTCTGCAAGTTCAACAGCAGAGTCAAAAGTAGCAGGTTTATTTGCCCTGACAAACATGCGGACTTTTTGTGGCAATCCCCTCACATAACATCTGATTCTTTTGACCTCAGTGTCAACCATATCAGGCACCAACCTAGATAGTCGGTTGAATTCAGTAGTATACTCACGATGCGTCATCATACCGGCCTTTAAATTCAGAAACTTCATCTCCGTCCTTTCAACCTCGGCATTTGCGCAGAACTTCTTCATCACCAACTCCTTCAGATCGTCCCATCTCAACGCCTTGATCTCATCCCTAGTCTTTCTCTGCTCCACACCTTCCCACCAATACATAGCTTCTTCCTCAAATGACTGAGTAGCATAACCCACAGCTTGGTCGGGACGGCATTCGCTAATGCGGATAACCTTGTCCATAGCGGTTATCCATTGGAGAGTAGCGATTGCGTCTCCCAACCCAGTCAGCTTTGGCGGGTCGCATCCCTTGAAGGACTTATAGTTGCACCCACCTTGGCCTCTTTTCCTGTCATCGACCTTCACAGACTTGTCCTCACTCGAGGCCTCTCTTTCTCCTTCCCCATCCTTCCTACCATCACCACCCGCCCCTTCAGCAGCTCGTTCACGACTTCCAGCAGATCTTTCGGGATTCAGGTCCTTCACAGCAGCAACTACAGCTTGAACGATGGCTACTTGAACTGCAGGGCTAAGTTGAACCTCTTCGTTGTTGTTCTGGTCTCCTCCAGCTGCGCTTCCTTCATCTTCGGTGTGGGAAGCTTCTTCTACCGAGGGTTGCCGGACAAGACGAGGCCTGCCACGACGTCCAGTGCGACCCCCAGTTTCCACAAATTCTCCAGCTCCAGCCATCAGTATTCTAAAAGGGAAAACACAAACATCATCACTCAAGGAACTATATAGTACAAGGATAGCAAGGCTAACAGGTAATAACAGTGGCCAGCTGTGACTAGCTGATCACATTGCTTTCCGTGTCCTATACGCTTCCCTTTATGAGTCTCTTTGTGCTGGTTCTACTTAAGCAGTTAGTCAAATCAAACAATCAATTATTTCTATCCTTATCGTTCACATATCTTTCCTTTCTCATTAACATATATCATTTAATCATACACTTTACCTTTACTGATCTTACTTGAGCGACACATGGCATTCTCGAACTGGCATCTTCTTCCCTTTCTTACTTAAATCCCATACTCTGTTCGAGTCTAAGCATGTAGGATGCTTAAATCTCTCGAACTTTGCTCTGATACCAACTTGTAAGGCCCCGAACCCGGTGACCCTACTTTAGCGTCGGAATTACTCATAAACACAGTTCTTCAAATCAGAGTTTATTAAAACTTTTCGCGGAATATAAAACATCAATCATTTGTTACAAAACATTAAATCTTTTCTTTGATACCATAACACAAAACTTTATATTTAAAACATCTTTACTTCTTTCTTCAGATGCCAGCCGTTCAATCCATGCCGTGTGTCATCCTCATACTAACTCTATAATCAGCTCACCTGCGTGCATACTAAAAGTCAGCTACGCTGATTGATTTGATTTAAAATAATTTGATTAATTATCTATAAAATTTTGAATAATTGAAGTTGATTGAATTAAAATATTTTGATTAAGTTGCAAAGTTGGGTTTAATATAATAAGTTTGGAATTTTGAGCTCGATGAATATGACTGAATCGTGAACACATATGGCGTAGGTGATTATGGTTTCCATTGTTGTAGCAATTAGAGGTAGTATGGTATAAAATTTGAGCAAACGTCGTAGCATGGATTTTAGAATTAGACGGCATAGATCGTTGTGGAACGTCTTGTGGTATGTGGCAAGTGACGCATAACGAGTGAATTTTTTCCGTAAAGTTTCTTGTTTGAGACGCTATGATTTTGTTGAGATTTATTGTTAATTTGATTGACGATATATAGCTGATGTTTTAGACTTGCGTTTGTTATTGTTGTTATTATGAGAATGAGTAGGGGTAAATGAATCAAAATTACCAAAAATTAGTTTATGAACAAGATTGGGTTTATTGATTTTAACGTTTTGAATTGGAGTTACTATACAAGTGACTATACAATGGTTATAGAAAACAATTGATTAATTTTGATTACAAGGATTTCTTGCTTAGAACATGCTATGGTTAATAATGACGTGATTTTTAAGAAATGATTGATGAATTGTGTAACCTTCATATGAACTATTAAGAAAAATGAATTTGAATTACGTTAAGGTAGTGTTTATTCATAACTTAAAGATAAGTTAGCATCTAAATTGATAATCAATGAATTAATTTGATGAGTGAATGAGTTTTATCAAAGTTTGATATGTTTTAACAAATTAAAATTTAAGGTTAAATACTTGAAATATGGTTAATAGTTTTTGATAATATAATAACATGATAAGATAAATATGTGAAAACTAATTTAATAATATAGTGTAAATTGTTTTGATTGGCTTGTGATAACTGAGTCTTGGTGAATGAAGGATTTGTATCCGATCAAGAGGATAAAATTTTTTTGAATGTATAAATAGATCGAATCAATAAATCTTGATTCAAAAGTGATTTAGTAAGTAAAGTATTGAATAATTGTATAATTAAATCAAATCATAAATCGTTTCGTATAAAATCAAATAAACAAACAAATAAACAAATAACGAATGTTCTGGGTTTCCTATGAGCTTTCCATGGCATTTTGTTTCTCCAACTTATTAGCATACCAAAACCAAAGCAAATGTGTGAGTTGGCCTCCCATGAGAGTTACATGGAAATTTGAATGACCCAACTTAATTAACGAATTAACGAACCGATTGAGTTTGTCAGCCCATGAGCGTTACATGACGATTTAACCGACCAAACTAAATAACGAATAAATGAACTCAAGCATAAATAGTTGAAACATCTCGTGTATCACCACGGATGATAATTTTCTAACAAAATATCACAAATATAACGAATTGTGCAAATGTACAGTTGGCGTGTCCATGGCTTGCCATGGTTTTTCCACCCGACTTGACATTTTAAAACAATAAAACGCAATAAAGAGTGTAACCGTATAACCGATTACGTTAAACACTTAAAGTATTGGTCGCATGACAATTTCCACTATGGCGGGGAATCTTGTCACACTCCCTAGTTTTAAGTGAAAAAGAGCAAAAATAAGGACATGGGATTCTCAAGGAATTTCGCAATAAAAGAAATCAACTAACTTAAAATAAAAATATTTTGAGAGAAGTCATAAAAATATTTTAAGAGTGAGACATAGTCTCGGAGTTATAAAAAATATTTTGATGGTGAAGCATAGCTTCGGAGTTGTGTGTCCATGACAATATAATAAGAAATAATAAATAATTAATTATCTAAGAAAGTTGTAAACATTTAATTTTGAACACATAAGGCAAACAGATAAACACGTATGGGCTCCTACGCATGTTACTAAGGCACCACTAACGACATATCTTAAACCTGGATCTCATACCAATATGTCACACCCCAACCTAAGACGGAAATGCCAGGGCATGAGCTGATTGCTCACAGCTCTCAAGGTACTATCATGCAATAATTAAAATTATAATGTCTATTAATTCAAATTAAATAATCTAACAATTATCAAATACCAATTACAAATCCATAATTAAGATAAGTAAAGACAAAAATAAAAATTCAAATTCTTGTTTCTTCTCTCTAGCATGCAATCCTAAGTTTCTTCAAACAAGCTTGATAATCATATCACACGATAACCTGCATATGCGTTAAAAATACAAATATGTTTTGTCAATACTAGGTTGAGTGAGTAAAACACCGGATTTTGGTGAATATATAATAGTAAGTAGAAAACTGTGCAAACTGTATCAAGTGAGATAAACAATTTAACCAAATAAGCAAGTACATAAGTTGTAGATATGCACGATGCCAGATTAACTACGCGATGGTTACTACATAAGCAAGTAAATAAGTTGTAGATACGCACGATACCAGATGAACTGAGCGATGACTACAACATAAGCAAGTAAATAAATTGTAGATACGCACAATGCCAGATGAACTAACTAGGCGATGGCTACTACGACGATACAACCAAATAAACAAGTAAGCATATAACACGTTTGACATAAATTGTATACACACATGATTAACAGTTGCAGATAGAGTATTAAATAATAATAAAATACTAATTACACATATGTCCCCGAAACAGTAAAAATGAGTTAAAAAGAGGGAAGTGCGATACTCACCTTAGCGATTAAGCAGGAGATAATGATTCGTTAAGCTATAAAGATAGATAGAACTCTTTGGGAAATATCGACGAGATATCCTAATAAGGAATAATTGCGGAAAATAGATAACTATGACCTCAACAAGGAATTTAAAACTTGATAGAGGCTTGGGAATTTATGATCAAATATGTTCTTTGTGAAAATTAAATATTACTTAGATTTATTATTAAATTTATTATCAAAGTTTTATCGTAATAAATTTGATTTAATTATATATAACCATAAAAGTACTTGAATAAATATTTATAAAGATTTTATAGTTTACATAGAGAGATTTGCTTTAAATGATTATTTTAAACTAAAAATACATTTTATGTATTTATGCAAAGTTTTATTATTAATAAGATTTCTTCATATTAATATTGTAAATAATAACTAATAAATAATATCATTTATATAAAATACCATCTTTTTATAAAACACTTGAACTTGTATCTATGTTAATTAACAACAAATTTTAATTATATATATTAAATTTAAAACCCTTTTTAAACATTAAAACCTTTAACAATATTTTTTAATAACCAATATATAAATTATATATATATATACACATATATACATATATATATATATATATCAACAAATATATACATATATATATATATAGTTTTTAATCGTGATTCAGAAAATGACTAGTTAGAGTGTTGGTTTTAACAAGATATAAATTAATTATGATATTTATTATATTAATTATGGATTTATTATGATTAAATAACAATTATTAACAAAAAACAAAAATGAAAGGAGTTGGGGGGGGGGGGGTAGGGTTCGAACCCACGGCCCCAGTGGTTGAAAGCTTTAACCAAACCACACACCAGCCAACTAGGCTGGTGTGTTATCTGTTAAACTTATGATAACCATTAATATATAAACAAACAGTCGCAAATCCAGTTTCATTATAAAACCCTAGAATCATCTATCGATTATTCCATTCATTTATCAATCAATTGTGCAAAGGGTTATTGTTGAGGAAGAAACAACGATCATAACCATATAAGTTATTACCTGCAACGATGTTATTTGAAGGGTTTAATTGTTAATGATGGTGCCGGCCAAAATACAAATCAAAAACACCAACTAACGATTGTATTAACGTTATGCATATGGTTTTTGTTCGCGAGGTTCAGAGGATTGTGCCTGTAACTTTAATTGTAATATAATGTTCGTTATGTTGCAAATAGATCAATGAGCTATGTTGGCTAGGCATTATATTCAATACGTATCCTAAACTGATTCGTTTTCCAATTGAAAGCGTCGACAAACCATATTAGGCTAGTATAATCAAAAGCACGATTCGATTACTAGGATTATAAAGAGAATTAAGGTTCAAGAAATCAATTCGGGTCATCGGTTACGGGCAAACGGGTTAGGTGGTTTATAATAATAATAATAATAATAATAATAATAATAATAATAATAATAATAATAATAATAACAATAATAATATATTTTTCACTTTAGTCCCTCGAGATAATGATTGGAATCAATTTTAAGTTAAAATTTAGTTTTGGACAAAAATTGTATATAAACCAAAGTTATTTTCATATATTAAATAAATATAATAACAATTGAAAATAAATTAATAAATACTTGATTAACACGATATTTTTAGTGATAAAAATTTCCCGACATAAAAGCGGGTTGGGTAACGGGTATAAAATATAAGTTTGAAAATTCGAGTTGTTACAGTGGGTCACAAAACTTATGGGGTATGACTTTGAAGTTTTATAAAAACCGGGTAGAGAGAATACCATGGAGGATGCACTCAGCAGGCTGGATATCCCTTCCATGCTTGATATCTCATACCCAACAGCAACTTGGCTCGATAACATTCGAACATACTATTCTACCAATCCAACGGGTAAAGAATTTGCAACAAGTATCAAGGCCGATCCAACTACTTTCCCAAACCATGTTTTTAGAGATGGTTTGGTTTTCATTTCTGGGAAATTGTTTATACCACCGATATCCGATATTCGAGCACAACTCCTTTATATGGCTTGGTTTGAATAAGGATTTTGCACAATTTGTCAAGATTTGTGCGGTCTGCCAAGCAATCAAAAATCCAAATCATAGACTGTGCGGCCTTCTTCAACTGCTTCCAACGCCGTAACAGCCATGGCACGACATATTAATGGACTTTGTAACCAATTTACTATCGTCAAAAGGAAAAGTTTGCATTTGGATTATCGTCAATCGACTTTCAAAGTATGCACACTTTATTTCCTTGTCTCCTAATTACACTGCTGTTAATTTGGCTTCGATCTTTATGCATGAAATTTATCGTTTGCATGGCCTTCCAAAGACTATTGTCTCGGATAGAGACCCGTTATTTCTCAGCCTGTTTTGGAAGGAGTTATTTAAACTCATGGGCAGGAAACTACTGCACTCCACCGCCTACCATCCACAAACGGATAGTCAAACCGAAGCCGTTAACCATTGCCTTGAAATGTATTTGCGGGCATTTGTTTATGATGAACCGAGAACATGGGAAAGATTGTTATATTTGGCTGAATTATGCTACAACACTAGTCACCATTCATCAACAAACATGTCCCCTTTCAAAGCCTTATATGGACGAGATGTCACTTCTATTCACGACTATACTCCCGGGTCAACAACAACGGTGTCCATCGAGAATTATTTACTCTAACATCAAAGAATTATGAGTTCCTTGAAGCATTCTATTGAAGTATCAAAAAAATGGTGAAGCAGGCCAACAAAAAACGACTTGACAAGCACTTTTCAATCGGTGACTTTGTTTATCTTCGCTTGCACAAGTATAGGCAAACCTAGGTCCATAACCGTACCAACCAGAAGTTTTCAAGACTTTTTTATGGACCTTTTGTAGGGGTATGGTACTAAAACCCGGTTCTACGACCCTAAATCTATTATGTTTGGCCTATTTTATCGCATGGACTAATACAATGTTATTGGGCCGAGGGGGTTTTGTGGAGGTAACCCTAACTGGGCTAGGCCCATTAGGGTACCATGATGGTGGCCATGAGACTCTATATAAGGAGGTCTCCACCTCTTTATCATTGGTCATGCTCAATAAGAGTCACCACCACTTTTTGTGTCTGTGAACAAGAAATCCTCAGGATATCTTAGCAGTCACCTCCACACCCCCAGAAAAGCCATCGCAGGTCTCACAGTTGCAGGTCGCCGGCGCTGCCGTAGAAGAAGAAGATCAAGACGTGGTTCGTTCATCTCGAAAATCCGTGGAAACATCGTCATGAATCAGGTAAGATTCGTTTCGTGTTTCGACACCTTTCAAGGCCATCGAGCGGATAGGGGAAGTTGCCTACAAACTAGAGTTACCCGTCGGGTCGAAAATTCACCCGATATTTCATGTTTCATTGTTAAAACCATCTTATGGAACCTCTACCGACGCTAAAGGAAACCTGGCTGAATTTGATCCAAAAGAAGAGTTAGCATTTTTACCAGAAGCCATCATCAACTCACGTACCAACTCAAATGGCGATCCAGAGGTTTTAGTCAAGTGGGAAAAACATAATCTTGAAAAGCTACTTGGGAATATCTAAATTCACTTAAGCTGCAATTTCTAGAACTTGATTACATTGGAGACAATGTAAATTGTGATGGAGATGGGGATGATACAGCCCAACAAGCCGAGTCACTTAGCCCAGAACATCAAGCACCTCGGATTAAAACAAGGTCCACTACAAGAAACCCACGAGATATATGGATTGAGCTCCAAGTCTGCATGTTCACACATTTTCATTATTGCATCTTTATTTATTTTTACTTTGAAGAAGTCTATTGCATGTTAGGAAAGTTAGCACATGATAGGAGTTAGTGGCATTAAGTTAGCACATGATGGACCTACATTCCATTCATGCATGTTTAAATTTCTTTGTTTTGCATTTTGATCATTAAAAAAGATAATTTTTCCAAGCTTGTCTCTTATCTCTTAAAAATTCTCTCTCTCTCTCTCTCTCTCTCTCTCTCTCTCTCTCTCTCTCTCTCTCTCTCTCAAGTTCTTATAATTAGTGTCATCAAGTATCCAACCGCAAGGCCCACCATTTTTATATTACCACCTCTAACTCTCACCCTTCTTACTGTGTGCGTTTGCAGGTGAGTCTTTGAACGTGAAACCATAAAGTGAAATATCAAGTGCTCGAGACGGACATTAATCACACTTGCTTCTAAGGCTAAAACATTTTATATGATTGTTTTCAATACATTGTAAATGTGTCAAGGTTGGAAATTGTTAAGTTTGTACTTAATTAATTAATGTTTTATGTATAAGATGTCGTAGATGTTGAAAGAAATTTTTGGGAACGTATTTTCTACAATAGTATATTTTAAAGTTGTATTTAAGCTTGGGTGTTACACCTATAAAATTATGGGGTTGGGGTGGATGGAGTAAATTTTTAAGTTATTTGTCATATAGAGATAAAGATATGAACTTGTCTAGAAAGGCGTAAGCCGTGTCCATATTTAATTTCTAAGTTAAAACTATAAGTATTGAAGATTATTAGATTTTTTTAATGACCAGGCATTATTCATAATATTATATTATTTTAAACTGATAATATATTAGAATAATTTGATATAACATTATGTTGAACTAATTCAATATTATATATTAATTCATAATTCATAATATGATATAATATTATATTTAATTGATAAAATACTACAATAATTTGGTATAATATTGTGTTGATCAATGTAGTGTATAGGCTATAAATATCATGTCGAATGTGAAGGTGCTAATATAAACATTTTATTTAATTTGTAAAGATTGAGTTTGCAATGGAGAAGAGTATCATGTGTTTACTCTGTCTTTACATGTTGGCTTTTAGTCATGTGAATGGAGTCATTTCACTTTCTCCTATTCAAGAATGCGAAAAATATGGTAATATGTTGTTGAATTCTATTTTCTTTTTTTGGGAATGTTAACGTAAAATGAAATTAGCTTGCTAAACGCGAGAATCAAGTAGAAGTAGAGTAATTATGTAATTACATAATAGAGTAATTATTATAAAATAATTACATTATTACTCTACTTGATTCTCACATTTAACAAGCTAATTTCATTTGTATTTGATCCAAACCCTTCTTTTTTTAACCTTGAATATCCATAATTCTTATATTTAGTATGATTTCCTTTTCTCTACTTTATTTTATATTTTAATACTTTTTTCTAGAGGAAGCATTTGTATTTATTTCACTATCCTAGATTAATCTTTATTTGTTCAAATATTTATCACATTTAATGCAAAAAAACAACATTATAATGCATTTATTATCTACTTAGTTTTCTACTGATACCAATATTGTTATTATACTTGTCAAGCAGGTCATGACGTATGTACTTATGTTATTAATTTGGCACCCAATTGTCAATCAAACTCGTGTGGTGTATCTTGTAGACATAAAGTATCTGACCCCTCAAGAATTAAAGCAAGCTTTTGTCAAGGCACCGTTTGCATATGTTGTGCGGCGGGCAAATGTTAATTCAACTGATGTTTAATTGTTTATGTAGCTCTTTAATGCATAATTGGAATGACATATAATGGTGTCTTTTACCTTATATTGCTTCATTGGTAATTCATTAGGAATTAAGAGATCAATACTAGTCTATCTCAACTATGTGTTAGTAAAGAAGATATTGGTTCCCAGACTCACGGTATTTTCTGGAATTCATTGAAAGATACACATGATTATTTGAAATTTAATCAAAGTAAACAACAAATAAAGAAGACCGTAAATAGATATAACAATATAACAAAAATATATATCAAACATAAAACACAACAAATTGGAAAACCAATTACATGTAAAGAAAACGTTACTAAATAATTGGTGTGAGTTTGTAAGAAAATCTGAAAATGAACAAATAAAGTTAT
Source organism: Bidens hawaiensis (assembly GCF_021521415.1). NCBI lineage: Eukaryota > Viridiplantae > Streptophyta > Magnoliopsida > Asterales > Asteraceae > Bidens > Bidens hawaiensis. The sequence continues at coordinate 186,374 of NW_027493917.1, forward strand.
AAATCATTTAAACACTTCTAAAATAAGTACACTAGGTTGTAAAAAATCAGGAGAGCAATTGGTTGACGTCGGTAATAGCAGTTGTAACCAACTTCTCTCTAAATATTGATTGAAATATTCCCTGAAAGAGACATTCTCTCCGTCATGAAGAGCACTTGATAGTGCGGCCAATCAGAGGACGACAACTGGACAATTTGTTATAACAATGCACATGACTAACTGTCACCTCCTATCAAACTTCACCACGTGTCCAGTCATGTAGAAAGACCATCTTCTGGTTAGTGACAGTTGCACCAATCACATTCCCCTAATCACCGACTATAAATACCAAACTTATCATCATGAGGTATTCATTCACTCTCCACATATTACATCAATCATTAGTACTTTATCTCTTTAAAGAGTTGTACTTATTCTCACGCCAGAAAGTGGTTACGGGAAGACCCTCACTCTTGTCCTTCACGTAACGAGCTTACGGTAGTTCTGTTTTGTAGGTCATCTTCGTCGGAACTGATTGGGCTCTAGGCTTAAGTTAACCTAATTCTCATTTCATAACCCATACCCCAATGGAAATATAGATCTAACCAAATTGGGTTTGGATCCATATTTCTTCATTGGCGTCATCCATATTTTTTGCTAAACAACTGTTTTTCGTTGTATTAGTTAACATGAGTCAGCTCCAGCAGATTCTGGTGGAAACTTCGGTGATGGTGAAACGAACTTCTGGTCCAGTTAGTCCTACTCCTACTCTAGATGATGATCAGCGAATAACGATGGTAGCTCTGTACATAAACAAGGCTTGGCCGAAAAACCCGAGAACCCGGACCGAAAAATACCTAAGCCCGGATCTTTAGTATCACAATCGGTTATGTATCGGGTCGAATATTCAGCTCAGTTCGGGTTCGGGTCGGTTATCGGTCCTAGACCCGAGTTAACCCGACTATCTCAGGACCGACCAGATGCTTAAAATAATGCATTAAAAATTATAATCTTTGGTTACCTTATTTAGTGTATATGTTGATTTTGTTTCCACTTTCCATTATGATTGACTGACTATTAAAAATAGGAAGAGATAATTATCAATCAAACATGTTAAAATATCAAATTAACCCAACCATAAAACATAAATTATCAAATAATGATTAATTATTTCTGCAACTTTTTTTCAAGAGCAAAGTAAGTCATAAGGTATTATCTAAATCGTTTTAATTCATGATTTCATTGATGTGATTACGCGCTTGATCAATGAAATTACCATCAAAGACATTAGAATTGAATAATTGAATACATGTGTTTTAAACTTTCATTCTCATGTAATGTATGTATCATACAACAGTTAATTGTGATTTGTTGTTACTGTATATTATTTTTTAACTTTGGTGTTTTTGTCTTTTGATGTTACTGATGCAATCATAAAACAATAATAAGTCCAATTCATGATAAAACAATAATGTTATTGATGCAATCATCAAACAATAATGTTACTGAGGAATATCCATTGAAGCTAAATATGACATGTTAGTAAGTTAAGAATTGAAAATACAACCACTTTAATGATTAGTTGAAGATGTTAAACAGTTAGTTTTAGGGGTAAACAAAGCATGATAAAGCTGCTGGTTACATTTTTATTTTGGTTAGCAAGTTGTTAGTTGTAACATAAATAATAATTTTTATAAATAATTTTTTAACGTTGGTGTTTTTGTTCCTGGTTAATCGTAGATGGAGTCAAAAAATATTCAAAATTTATCAAGCCATGAATCTCATGGAAGAGATAAAAGGAAATCACCATATGTTGAAACAGAAAATGCAAAAAAGAAATCTAAAACATCTACTTCTAAGAACACGAAAGCATCTAAAAAGTCAGGAACTTCTAAGAAGACCAAATCCGCTGTTTGGCTTGATTTTGAAAAGTTTGTAGATGAAGAGGGGAACAAAAGAGCAAGATTCAAGCATTGCTCGACTGATTTGGCGGCATACCCGATTGCGAATGGCACATCAGTGTTGAGTCGGCACTCCAAGAGATGTGAAAAACACCCAGATTACAAGAAAAATCAATGCAACATATTCTGTGTTGAATCATGCAATAGGGCTATAACTGAGATGGTAATTCTTAACGAGCTCCCGTTTTCATTTGTGGAGCGTGTGGGTTTTAGAAGGCTTTTACAAACTTTTAATCCAAATTTTAAGGTACCCAATAGGACCACCGTTGCAAGGAACTCTGGGAATAGATATTTAGAGAAAAAGGCGAAGCTAAAGTCCTTTTTGCAACACTAAAAGGAAGGTGTGTCAAACTATCAACACATGGACGTCAATACAAAATGTCAACTATATGAGTGTCACGGCTCACTTTATCGATGACAATTGGGTGTTGTTGCACAAGAGGTTAATAAAATTTTATGACATCACTAGTCATAAAGAAGACATACGCTGGGCTCTAATTCAGTGTCTAAAACAATGGGAAATTGAAGATATCTTAGCCATTGCACTAGATAATGCATCAGATTATAATACAACGATAAAGTTTGTAAGAGGTAGGTTTGCCAACCTATTAGGCGATGGGAGATATTTGCAAGTCCGATATATGGCGCACATTATCACCTCATTGTGAATGATGGGTTACGTGATAAAGATGTAACATCCTAAAATTTTAATGTTGAATAAAGGAAGTTATGTTTAGTGATTTCACGTGATTAATTAATATCGGGTAAGGAGCGGACCATGGACTTGGATTAATTGAGATGGGTTAAACGAGAATGGGCCTTAGATCCATGGGATTTCAGGGATATAAATATCCCCTAAACCCAAAAATATCTTCCATTTCCACCTATTCCAAACACACTCCAAAAACACACTACACCACAACTTCGCCGGCGGCCGGAACCGGGCAGATCCGAGGAGAGGAACGGGCATATCCGAGAGAGAGAGAGAGCGATTAGTTGTGTTAACAAGTTAAACGAGATCCAAACAAGCTCAAAAAGGTATGATTCTTGATCTTTGAAGTTTAAAGATCTAAGTTTTATATTGTAGATACGACCGAAAATGGTCGGGAACGTAGTGGGTGATGTCGAACCATAGCAAGGGTGTTAAAATCGCCCAAAAATGCTGGACAGAAACCGAACAGCGGCTGATCTGGGCAACTTCGCCTTCAAAGCGATGAACTTCGCCTGCAAGCTAAGTTCGCCTGATGAACTTCGCCTGCAAGCTAAGTTCCTAACTGGTAACTTCGCCTGAGGCCAAGTTCGTCTGATGACAACTTCGCCTGAAGCCAAGTTCGCCTGCTGGCAACTTCGCTGTAAAGCTAAGTTCGCCTAGCTGGTAACTTCGCCTAAAGCTAAGTTCGCCTAAGGTTTAACTTCGCCTGCAAGCTAAGTTCGCCTGATGGCAACTTCGCTGTAAATCTAAGTTCGCCTAGCTGGTAACTTCGCCTAAAGCTTATGTTCGCCTAAAGTTTAACTTCGCCTAAAGCCGAGTTCGATTAGGAAATAAATTAAAAGCGATAAGTAAAAGTAAGCTAATACTAGGCCACCAGATTAGATCAGGCGAGTATTGATACGTGTAACTTGTACAGTCAGCCGAGCTCAGTTAAAGAAGGGATTTACAGCTATCAGAAGAAAGAAGCAGAGTTCAGGTGAGTTTCTAGCCCCATTCCTTGTTATGTTTTCGGGGCTGTGTGCATACTCGATGTGTTGTTAATACATTTATCCTAAGTGTTAAGTGTATGTCATATGTGATATGTGTGATAGATATGAATGATTGTTTGTCGGTACGCGAACGATCTTCGGATATTGCGCGTACTGTCAGGTTAAAAATAAAGGTACGAATATTATATATCGAAGATGTATGAATATTTCAAATGAATACTTGTCGGGGCGTGAACGATCTTCGGATATTGCACGTAACGACAAGGGGTATGGTTGTTAAATGAATGAGGTAAAGAATGCCTAGAGTGTTCTTATGTTATAATGTAAGTATGTGTATATAGGTACACGAATGGCATGTGAGTTCTACGTTCGACATAGTAAGTTAGGATGGCAAATCCCTCTAGCTTCTGTCGGACATAGACTCGGCTGGTGATGGGGTAGTTAAGGACTGCGAGCCTTATACGTGAAGTAGATGATATATGTAAACGTAGATAAGGACTGCGAACCTTATACGTAATGTAGATAGGCGTCAGCATTGGAAAGGACTGTGAACCTTATACGTGCTGTATTTGTAGCATAGGGGAGGACTGCGAACCTCGTACGTGCTATGAATTAGGTTGCAACATAGGGAAGGACTGCGAACCTTGTACGTGTTGTGGATGTATTTCAGCATAGGAAAGGACTGTGAACCTTATACGTGCTGATTTTGTAGCATAGGGGAGGACTGCGAACCTCGTACGTGCTATGAATTAGGTTGCAACATAGGGAAGGACTGCGAACCTTGTACGTGTTGTGGATGTATTTCAGCATAGGAAAGGACTGTGAACCTTATACGTGCTGATTTTGTAGCATAGGGGAGGACTGCGAACCTCGTACGTGCTATGAATTAGGTTGCAACATAGGGAAGGACTGCGAACCTTGTACGTGTTGTGGATGTACTATGGTATAGGGAAGGACCGCGATCCTTGTACGTACCATAAATGGTGAACATAGGTAAGGACTGCGAACCTTGTACGTGTTCACGACCTTGAGTACAGGTATAGACGGTGAACTATGAACGTACTCTCGGTAGACTGAGGTTAGTGATTGTAGATATGTATGTATGTATGGTAGCAAGTATGTATGTAGAACAGAAGGGTAACTAGTGAAGTATGGATATGTATCTACGGATATGTGTGTATGTGTATGTATTGTATGGCGTTCGATTAACTAGTCATAACTAAGTTTATCAAAGAAGATGTTTTTGTCATCTTTTTATCTAAACATATTTTATCTTTCTTAATCATACCTTATAAAAAATATTTATTCGATTTTTGGATTTAAAAGATTTCAATACTAATAATTTATTAACTTTTAAGTGATTATGCTCATACAATAAAATCTATCTTTTCAAATACAATTGTTGGCAATACTATACTTTCAAAAGATGTTTTGTAATTTTAATATTTTATTAAAACAACTCAAAAATTCAATTCATTTTTAGCAATGTTTTACACAATGGGTAACTTTTATTTATAATCAAACGTATTTAGATTCTTGTTTTCTCTAAAAATCTTGTATTTCAAATATTTTGTAACCCACGCGATGAGACGAGTTGTGTGGACCATCCGACGATCTAAGTAATTATGGAGGCTTGCGTAAGTATACAAATCCTCGCATTGAAATCATAAAAACGTACAATCGTGTGTCATAATTTAGAATCGAAAGTCGTTGAGATAACGGTACAAATGTAAATATAATAAGGACATGGTGAATACGCCGTCGTTACCTCCTATATATAAGTGCCCTTATTGGATTTTCATTTGGAGCGTTGTTTTGACTATTCAAAGTTCTGCATTACGATTGATTTTAAAAATTTTATTTTCCTCAAAATTTAATGGTTTTGTTATAATATCCTTTAATTTCGGGACGAAATTCCAGTAGTGGAGACTTTAACAACTCGAATTTTGAAAATTATATTATATACCTGTTACCCGACCCACTTTTATGTCGGGAAATTTTTATCACTAAAAATATCGCGTTAATCAAGTATTTATTAATTTATCTTTAATTGTTATTATATTTATTTAATTTATGAAAATAACTTTGGTTTATATACAATTTTTGCCCAAAACTAAACTTTAACCTAAAGTTGATTCCATTCCTAATCTCCATGGACTAAAGTGAAAATAATATATTATTATTATTATTATTATTATTATTATTATTATTATTATTATTATTATTATTATTATTATTATTATTATTATCATCATTATTATTATTATAAACCACCTGACCCGTTTGCCCAATTACACAAACCCGTTTGCCCGTACCCGATGACACTAATTGATTTCTTGAACCTTAATTCTCATTATAATCCTAGTAATCGAATCGTGCTTTTGGTTATACTTGCCTAATATGGTCTTCCGACGCGACGCTTTCAACTTGGAAAAACGAATCAGTATAGGATACATATTAAAAATAATGCCTAGCCGACATAACTCGTTGATCTATGTGCACCATAACTGTTAGGTCTGTATCAATTGGTTTGTACTTTATTTGTGTTTGGTTATGTGTGTGGGTCATGCTTATATGTAAACCGAGGTCATCTTGTGATCTCAGTGGGCTTTTGGGCTTGTAATGGACTAGGTTGTAGTTCCCATGTATATAGATATGTTGTGTATAGGGTTTGGGTTGGTCGTTCACTTTGGTTTGTTGAACGAGTGTTTATGTAAAGATTGCATAAGCATCCGACGTTAATATACATATGTTTTGAAGCATCCTTGGTGTTATTTACGTGTTCTAAGTTGTTTGTCTTGAATCATCTCATTCTATATTCCGCAATAACATCGAGATCATTGATATCATATTGAAAGATCCATTCTAAGGACTTACAATTGGTATCAGAGCCTATTGATCTATTCTAGGCTCGGTTGTGATATCAAACGATTCAAGATTTAGTGATTCATTGGTTGTTCTGGTATTTTGGTGGTTTGGTTTGTTTTTCCAGTGTATACTGCATCGGAGAAGAAGAAGCAGTTCTTTTGGTCAAAGATTGGATTCTCTTTGGAAACAATTCAAATCCCACTGATTTAGGGATTTAGTTGTTACCAAAAGCAACTGGTCAAACTTCTTTTTGGGTTTGTTAGACAGTTTTCGGGGTCATTTGAGGGATCTCGACTAATTACTCTGGGTTCTCGGCTTGGTTTCATCATTTTCGGCCAAATCTGTATGTTTTCGATTAAATTACTGAGTTTTCAGGCAAATATGTTGGTTCTCGGTCACTTTTAAGCGTTTTCGGTCATCAAGTGTTCTCATTCAATAGGTGTTTTCGGTCAACCAGTGTTCTCTGTTGATTTGATCTGTTCTCGGTTAAACTTTCTGGTTCTCGGTTGGACTGCATTTGGGCCTGATCTATTAGGCCTTTTAAATTACTTGGACTCAATCTATTGGACTAATATTGTATTTACTGTTACTGTTAAAATGGACCAACTAAGGGGCTGTTTGGCAAATGCTGAATCAATAAGTGCTAAACCATTAAGAGGTTTGAATGATTAAGAGACTCTGAACCAGTAGGTGCTGAACAAGTTAAGTCTGTTTGGTTAGACGTCTGAATACTGTGCAAAATGACTGTCTTACCCCTTTGAACTATTTCGTGCGAAATTAAGTGTGTCTGTTTGGTTCCAAACAAACCCACCACCATGTTTACATCTATAACATGCAGCGCATCATATCACATACCAATTGTTGTAGTAAAATTTAATAGACAACACTAAAACAGTCAAAAACACAAGATTTCCATTTCTTCGTTCAGGTGTATCAAAGAAAAATAGAAACTTGCAACATAAATTTCAAAAACTTAAAACAAAAAAGTCCCTAAACCATAGTAGTAAGTAGTAACTGCAAGCAAGCCTGCAACAAGAAGCTTAGAACATAATTCCATGCTTTGGCATCGTCGTCTTGGTCATAAAATGCTTGTTTTCAAAAGTGTCAGAACATAATGTCATGCTTTGGCATCGTCGTCTTGGTCATGCAAATATTAAAATTTCAAATCATCTTGCTAAAAACGACTTGGTTCGTGGTTTACCCATCAAAGATTTCGTGACTATTGAAAAATGTATGGCTTGTGCTTTGGGTAAACACAATCGAAAAACTTTTAAACTAAAACTGATTAATACAATTTCATTAGTGTTTCAGTTATTGCATATGGACCTGTTCGGTCTAGTTCATGTTTTAAGTTTTTCTCGCATCTCTTATTGTCTTGTTATTACTGATGACTACTCACGTTTTACTTAGGTGTTTTGTTGTCAAATAAGAGTGAAACTGCAGAATTGGTCAAAAGATTTGTGATGCTTATGGAAAATCAGCTCAACTTAAAGCTGAAGGGCATTCGTTGTGACAATGGCATAGAATTCAAGAATTCTACATTGAACTATTTTTGTGCAGGGAAGGGGGTACTTCGACACTACAGTTCAGGTCGGACACCGTAACAAAATGGTGTCGCTGAACGAAGGAACAAAACTCTTATTGAGGCGGCAAGAACCATGTTGTGTGATTCAAAGCTTCCATTATTCTTCTGGGCAGAGAATGTTAATACGACATGTTATGTTCAAAATCGAGTGTTGATGAACAAGTCACAAATGAAGACTCCATATGAGATTATCTATGGTCACAAGCCCATGGTTGCACATTTTAGAGAGTTTGGGTGTCCGTGTACTCTAATGAATCTTGAATCGACTCCAAAATTTGGGCCCAAAGCTGATGATTGTTATTTTGTTGGGTATGCTGGTCGTACTGCTTACAAAGTCTACAACAAATCAACCAAGCAGATAGTAGAATCGTATCATGTACGTTGGTTGGAAGAAAATGAAACCGATGCTCGTGTTGGTCCCGACTGGTTGTTCGATTATAATGAACTCTTCAAACCCTTCAATATGTCTCCAGTTATCGTTACATAAATTTCGGGTGCTGATGTTTTAAATTCTGAGAAAGAATATTTACCTAATGTTTCTCATATATCTCCAATTCTGGATGATGACACCTCAGAATCACCGGATACCACTCAGCCATTGTTAGACAGTCTACAAGAAAAGGTTACCAAAATTGTGTCTTCACCAACACCAGCAGAAAACACTCCAATAGTTGAGGGAGAGAGTCCTGCTCGTCAGATTTTGGAAGTACCTTATTCCCTGATGTCATTCTTAATGAATACATTGTCAGCACCTCATACTCACACAGTACGGCGACATCTGGTTGGAAGAATCCTCTCACTGAAATTTTTGAAGACCTATCAAACTTGCCTTCCACCTGTTCTGTTCCCAAGCAATCAATTCCGTTCAAAAATTCAGCGAGATCATCTAATTGAAAATGTTAAAGGTCCTCTTGAAATAGGTGTGTCCACTAGAAGTCAGACCGGGCGCATCATCAGTTGTTTGTTTTCTTGTTTCATATCTCAGATTGAGCCGAAATCAGTGGAAATGGAACTTCAAGAACCAAGTTGGGTGGATGCTATGCATGAGTAATTGAATCAGTTTGATAAGCTCAAAGTTTGGAGATTAGTTGAGCTTCCCGTTGGAAAAATAGCTTTGGATACAAGACAGGTTTTTCGAAACAAGCAAGATAACATAGGGGGTTATTATTCGAAACAAGGCACGGCTCGTCATTCGCAGTTTTCATCAGGTTGAAGGTTTAGACTACACTGAGGTGTATGCTCCTATGGCTAGACTTGAGGCCATTCGGATTTTTCAGGCATATGCTTCATTCATGGGGTTTACAGTCTATCAGATGGATGTCAAAACAGCATTTCTGTATGGGGAAGTTAAGGAGGAGATTTATGTGGATCAGCCACCGGGGTTTGTTGACTCAAAGAATCCTACTCATGTCCACAAGTTAGATAAGGCACTGTATGGTCTTCATCAAGCTCCTCAGGCGTGGTATGCAACCTTGACTGCTCATCTTCTGAGTCACGGTTATAAGAGAGGAACCACTGATCAAACTTTGTTCCTTAAAATCGTTAGGAAAGATTTGATTCTTGTTCAAATTTACGTGGAGGACATTATTTTTGGGTCTACCGGTACTGAGTTGTGCTCTAAAATTGAAGAGGTGATGAAGAAGAGATTTGAAATGAGTTCGTTGAGGGAAATTACAACATTTCTAGGGTTGCAAGTTCGTCAAAGTTCGACGGGGATTTTATTGTATCAAGGAAATTATGTTGAAGATAAGCTTGCAAAATTTGAATTTCAAGACTCCAAGAGTTCGAAAACTCCTATGGCGGAAAGACCTCTTCTGTCCTCTGATTCTGAAGTGAAAGATCAAACGTACTATCGATCGATGATCGGGTCCCTGATGTATCTCACCGCCAGTCGCCCTGACATCATGTTCGTTGTTTGTCAATGCGCCCGTTTCCAGGCTAACCTTAAACTCTCTCATTTAATTGTTGTTAAACGTATGTTTAGAAATCTGAAAGGGTAACCGAAGCTAGGTCTTTGGTATCCCAAAAACTCAGATTTTGATTTGTATGCTTTTGCTGATAGCAATTATGGTGGAGATGATATTTACAGGAAATCCACATCTGCTGGTTGTCAGTTCTTGGGCGATCGTGTCATTTCATGGCAGTGCAAGAAACAATAAACGGTGTCCACATCCACTACCGAGGCTGAATATGTTGCAGCGTCAGCTTGCTACTCACAGGTTATATGGATGCAACATCAATTGCTAGACTACGAATTAGAATTTCTTGACACTCCTATTTTTTATGATAATGATGCTGCCATTGCTATTGTTAAAAATCATGTTCAGCATTCAAAAACCAAGCACATCGATATTAAAATTCATTTTACTCGTGACTGTTACGACCGTAAATTGATTCATCTTGAGCAAGTTTACACTGATAATAATGTGGCGGACTTATTTACAAAACCGGTCGGAACAACCAGATTTAATGTGCTTGTTGGGTTTCTTAAAATGCTTCGTTTCGAGGATTGAGTCTTTTTGAGGTTAAATTTGTACATTTTTTCTAAATTTGCACAAATTTAGGGGGGAGAAAAAAATAAAAAAAAAATCAAAAAGAGTGTGTGCGTGATTTTATTTAAAAAAATTTTATTCACTTTCGCTTAAAATTATGTCGGTTGCTCAAGTTTGAAGGATATATACTTGTATATGTTTGGCCCTGTCATCTACTTGTAGACTTACAGGATAGCCATTCACCTAAAGACTGAAAGCCACTGGGGCGATTGTGATGTGTTTTAGTTTCTAATTCTCTCGCTTAAAATTATGTCGGTTGTTCTAAGTTTGAGGGACATGTATTTATATATGTTTTTGGTCCCGTTACCCACATGTAGATATACGGGATAGTCATTTACCTGAAAACCGAGAGTGACTGGGGCGACTGAGTTTTAAACTGACTTCTATAATTCTCTGGGAAGTGATATGATTATTAGGTTAACAGCTCTTTAGAAGCTTCAAAATATTTTCAAATGAAAATTGATCCAAACTTTGGAAAATTGATAGGTAAATTTATTCTGTGTGTCTAATGGGTGAAGTTACTAGGCTTAAAAGACTTTAGAACAGTAATTGATTTGCATGGTAGCTTTCCATGATGCGTAAAAGTTGATGTGATATAAACTAAACATGCTAAACTTACTGTGGAGAGTCATTTAGAAGACATGTATGTGCATGTCTCCATATACATCTCTCCAGATGACAGGCATAAATGTTATTACCCAGTTATACACGAGCCCGTTAGTGTCTTGATCTCCAAAAATATTATGTCTTTGTTATTTTATTATTGAGACTTTCATAAAAAAAATGAGTAGTATATACAATATTGTATTAATAAATATTGATTTTAAAGCTTAAAGGGTCAAACTAGAACTACAAGGGTGAGGCTTTCAAATTTGTTTTATACACCCTTAATGAATGGCATGTAAGTCCGGATGGCTTGTAAGTCCAACGTTCAACTTTAAAGCTTAAAAGTTTTCTTGTTTTCAATAAAAAATTTTGATCAAGCACTAAGAGGTTGGAGTCAAATTGGGGTGGTCTGGGGAAAGTCAAATACACTTTGAGAAGAGATAGGAGACATCACAGGTCCATGAGTGATGTCCATCTAAGATTTATGCCAAAATTGAACCTTACTCGTATCACTAACGCAATGAAAATCATGCTAAGTCTGTTAAGCCTGCTATCAACCTGTCTCTTTATGTCATAATAACGCTGAACATGAATCCTTGTGAAAGCACCTTAATCAATATGATTCCATGTTCAGATCTTTTCGTAAAGGCGGCGTTTTTATCAAAAATAAAATTTGGTCCCAAACTTTTTCCAAATTACAAGAAGACTGGGTGATTCATTTTTTTTATTGTTATTTTTGGTTTTATTTTATTTCATTTATTTTATTTTTCACTTCTTAATTACTCTCGTTGAAACGGATACTGTACGAAATCGGTTTTAAAACCATGGATCAAGCTTGTTGGGCTTAAAACCTTTTCAGCCCATGTATCCTTAAAAGTGGTTTAATCAAATTATGTTAGGCTTGGCTCACATCTGGGTTTCCGGCCCATTTAAAAAAAATTGAGATATAAGGGATGGTATCTACATTATTGGTATTACTTTTCAAAATATCTTTCTCTCAATTTCCTCTTGGCTGAAATCCCTTAATCTTCTTGCTAATCAAGATTAATCTGCTCTTCTGTTTCAAGTTATTTCAGGAACCTTGATTATTAACTTGTAAATGGAAAAGATGAGTATCCTATTTCGGTTCTTAGTAAACGATATATGGATGAGTTTGAAGGCTGAATGTCTTTGTCGTGACGGATAGGGATTAGAATAGATTTTGATATGGTCGTGACTTGTGTTAGAATGTATTGAGAGTTTCATCAAGTTGCAGTTTTTGATCGTAAATGGCGATTTCGGCTGTTTGGAGAAGATGACATAGATTTTAAAGTGAAACTCAAAGGGTTTTTTTCTCTTTCAGAAAGTTTGACCGAGAACGTATGGTCAAACTATGAGTTCTCGGATGACTTGTTGACCGAGAACTCCCTTCGTTGACCAAGAACTCTTGTTCTCGGTGGGCCTGGACAGAAAACCCCAATCTAGACCGAATACTGTGGACAGAGAACCTTATCTTGGACCGAAATCTCTTTGTGTGGACAGAAAAACTCTCCCTTAGACCGAAATCTATTATTAAATTATTAAGTCAATATTAATTTAAATTAACGACCATATAATCTGATAGTATCATATTTGGTCCCTGATGTTTGTGAACTTAACATGTGTTCTCATAACATCAAGATTGTTGATTATATTAAGTGAATTTTACTAACTTGACTCATTTGTTGCAGGAATGGCTAATCAAGCACCTTTAAATATTGTGGATACACATAATATAGTTGGATGTTTATATGATCCATCATTGGTACACAAAGAGTTCATATCCATGATCGTGGGGCTTAATACATGCAGGATTTCTCACGCTATACGAGAAAACCTATCATATGCAAGAAGATGATCACAGAGTTCTTGAACAACGCCTCCATCAATCTACGGGGTGCCGGGGGAGTCGTTACTATTGACTCTAGAGTTCAAAAGAAGCCGGCCGTTATTTCAGAGGCCATTATTCGCTAGGTGTTACTATTTTGTGATCAACCTGATCATCCAACTGAAACTGTTGATGAAGTCGCAGTTAGGATGGGTTATGAAGGATCATATCCTCCAGCTATGAAGAAGCTCTTCCATCCATACTGGAGTTTCCTGATTCACATGTTCTTTACATGCGTGTCAGGACACAAAGGAGGATCCAACAAGATCAGCCACATTCAGATGTTGGCTGTAGTTGCCCTGATCATGAACTGGAACTACAATTATTCTAAATTCGTGTTCGATGAGATGATGAGCAACCTGAAGGGAAAGAAGAAGGAGATGTTCCTCATGTATCCTAGGTTTCTACAGATGATCTTTGACTCACATTATCCTTACCTTGTTAAATCTATAGAGATGCTAGATCTGAAAGACATGGGACCCAATAATTTTGGGTTAATGAAGCGATCTAGAAAGGGTTCAAAGGTCGTGTACAAAGGCCTTGACTCACTGATTAAATTTGGAAGGTTTGCTGAGACCGAGGCTGCTCCGGCTAGTGCTCAAGTTGCTGATGAGCACGGGATACCTACTCAGAGGTTCACTGCTGCGTTGAAACTATTTTAGACGATGATGAACCTGAAGATTCTCCAGTACAACACATGGAGATTGAACACCAAGAAGCGGAAACCGCTCCTACTGCTGATCAATTAGAGGAGTTTGAGAAATTCAAAGAACAGCTCCAGTCAACTGCATTGAAACCTCCTCTAACTGTTACTAAGACACAAGATGAAGATGTTCTTGAGGAACTAGCCGCCGATCTTCTTCCGCCAAAGAGACTAAAGAAAGATCCAAGACCCGGTGTGCTGGTTACTGAAACTACAACAACAACAAGCCAACAACCAGAACATGAGTCAGAAACTGCTGAGACTCACGTTGATACAAGTCCATCCTCAGCTGAACCTAAAACTCAAGAAAATATTTTTGAAGTCATTGCTCATGAGTTTGATTTTGAAGCTGATTTCCCATTCTTTGACGAGCCATCGGGATCATCTAACCCGATTGGTCAGTCGAGCTCCAGTTCTACTGAGAAAATTGCTCATATTCTTTCTATGCAAGATAAATTTTTGTAGGATAAGGGCAAGGGGATTACACTTGAATCTGAACCCGTAAATGTGCAGGCTTTGCAACGTCGAGTCTTTGAACTTTAACAAGATTCAGTTGTGAAGGATGTGCCCATTCAAAAACTTGAAGCCAACAACACAGATAAAGATTCAAAGATTAAAGAGATTCAGTCTAATATGGGTGGTCTTACTACCATGTACCTGGACCTCCAACAGGAACTCATTCAAAAGTTTGGAGATGAATTTAAAGGCAATGAAGACGTTGCATCAAAGACACCTATTATTGATCAAGGTGGCAGTTCCAGTGGTCGTCCTACCACAAATATGGATAAATCTGAACCACTGGAACAGTATTTCTCTGCACCTCCAAGAACAGATGAACAATTCGACAGACTCTAAAAGAAGATTCTTATTATGAAGAACTCTAATCAGAATGTTGAATCTTCTAACCATCCAGATAAGTTTATTCTGAACCTACAACATGGTTTTTCTGACAAATATGGTGATAGGTTTGGGATTAAGTCGTGGGGATTCGATGTTGATAAGTCTATGTGGTGGGTGAAACGAAGGTCCGGGACCACTGAGTACTACAAGAAGATGAAGGATTTTGGATCCTGGATGAAGGTGGATCTCAGTGACCTCATCAATGCTCCATTTCATAATCCAAATCATGACAAAAGAACCACCAACTTCTGGAACTTTTTGAAGAGGAAAGTCGATAGGGATTCCCAAATATGACTAATATGACTACTGTTGAGTCATTTTTGAAGAAAGCTAAGGGTGTTCGCGATCCAAAGACTAGAAAGACAATGGTGAATGTGTTATGGCCCGCTACCAACAAGACTACTCATATTCCTCTATCTACTTTAATTCTGGAAGGATCTCTTGATGAGATGAAATTTTGGACAAACGACAGTGAAACTGCTACTGTTGTTGTTCGTCTGAACAGGGGCAATATCGTTTTGTTGACCCGCGTGATCTATTGAAGTTTCATGAGTGAGACATCAAGATGTTGAGTAATTTTCGTATTATTGCCGAACCATTATTTGAGGCTACTGCCAAAGAATATACAAGAATGGTGGCATCAATAATCAGAACGGGATTGTGATATGGCGGATATAGAGAAGCTGACGCCAACATTATGGAACACGATTAGTAGACAAAGCTACAAACCAAGGGGGATATTGTTAGGTCCATATAAGTTGGTTTGTACTTAGTTTTTGCTTGGTTATGTGTGTAGGTCATTCTTATATGTAAACCGAGATCATCTTGTGATCTCGGTGGGCTTTTGGGCTTGTAATAGGCTAGGTTGTAGTTCCCCTATATTACAATTAAAGTTACATGCACAATCCTCAGAACCTCGAGAACAAAACCCCTATGCATAATTACCGTAATACAATCGTTAGTTGGTATTTTTGATGTGTAATTTGGCCGGCACCATCGTTAACAATTGAACACTTCAAATAACATCGTTACATGTAATATTTTATATGGTTATTATCGTTGTTTCTTCCTCAACAATAACCCATGCAGCGGTAAAACAAAAACAAAGATCGAATCACGTTGATTCAGTGAATACCCGTGATGAACTTCCAAAACCCCCAAATCCCACCCAAATGTAAAGGGAAAATGAAGAGAAAAATGATTATTAATAAAAGTCTGTCCATTCATATTAGATAAGCAGCATATAAATAAAGTTTCTAATACGAAATGGGCCCAAAAAAGCCCATTGGCCAAACACCAACCTAAAAATAAAAACATAAAAAGTGCTGAAAAAAACTTGAAAGGCCCATCTGAAATGGAGCTTCCTGGGCCAAGTTTTGCCTATCTTTGTGCTGCCCCTTTTGCAGCGCGATATTGGGCCTCCAGAAACATAATGGCCCATTATTCTACACTTGGGCCCACATCAATAACCCTATGCTCAATTGATTGATAAATTAATGGATTAATCGATTGATGATTCTAGGGTTTTATAATAAAACTAGATTTGCGAGTGTTTATTTATATATGAATGGTTATCTTAATTTTATCAGATAAGAAACCAGCCCAGTTGGCTGGTGTGTGGTTTGGTTAAAGCTTTCAGCCGCTGGGGG
This sequence comes from Bidens hawaiensis, assembly GCF_021521415.1. Classification (NCBI taxonomy): domain Eukaryota; kingdom Viridiplantae; phylum Streptophyta; class Magnoliopsida; order Asterales; family Asteraceae; genus Bidens; species Bidens hawaiensis. The sequence goes on from NW_027493917.1 coordinate 202,784, forward strand.
CGCAGGTTCGAAACCCCCCCCCCCAGCCCTAGCCCCTTCATTTTTTGTTTTTGTTAATAATTGTTATTTAATCATATTAAATCCATAATTAATATTATAAATATCATAATGAATTCATGTCTTGTTAAAATCGACACTCTAACTAGTTATTTTTTGAATCATGATTAGAAACTATATATATTTGTTGATATATATATATATATGTATATCTATATATATATACGTTTATATATTAGTTATTAAAAAAATTGTAAGGTTTCAATGTTTAAAAAGGGTTTTTAATTTAATATATATAATTAAAATTTGTTGCTAATTAACATAGATACAAGTTTAAGTGTTTTATAAAAAGATGGTATTTTATATAAATGCTATTATTATTTATTAGTTATTATTTACAATATTAATTTAAGAGAAATCTTTAGTAATAATAAAATATACATAAATACATAAAATGTATTTTTAGTTTAAAATAATCATTTAAAGCAATGTAAACTATAAAATCTTTATAAATATTTATTCAAGTACTTTTATGTATTTTATATAATTAAATCATATTTGTTACGATAAAACTTTAATAATAAAACTAATAATAAATCTAAGTAAAATTTAATTTTCGCAAAGAACATACTCGATCGTAAATTCCCGAGCCTCTATCTTGTTTTAGATTCCTTGTTGAGATCATAATTATTTATTTTCCACAATTATTCCTTATTAGGATTTCTCGTCGATATTTCCCGAAGAGTTCGATCTATCTTTATAGCTTAACGAATATTATCTCCTACTTAATCGTTAAGGTGAATATCTCACTCCCCTCTTTTTAACTCATTTTTACTGTTTTGGGGCATATGCGTTCTAAATATTTTATTATTTTTTTAATACTCAATCTGCAACTATTAATCATGTGTGTACAATTTATGCCTAACGTGTTATATGCTTACTTGCTTATTTGGTCGTATCGTCGTAGTAGCCATCGCCTAGTTCATCTGGCATCATGCGTATCTACAATTTATTTACTTGCTTATTTAGTAGCCATCGCCTAGTTCATCTGGCATCGTGTGTATCTACAACTTATTTACTTGCTTATGTAGTAATCATCGCCCAGCTAATCTGGCATCATGTGTATCTACAATTTTTATACTTGCTTATTTGGTTAAATTGTTTATCTCAGTTGATACAGTTTCTGCCTTTTTCAATTTATTATTATATATTTCACAAAAATCTAGTGTTTTACTCACTCAACCTAGTGTTGTCAAAACCTATTTGTATTTTTAATGCATATGCAGGTAGTCGTGTGATATGAGTATCAAGCCTGTTTGAAGAAACTTAGGATTGCATGCTAGAGAGAAGAAACAAGAATTTGAATTTTTATTTTTGCCTTTACTTATCTTAATTGTGGATTTATACTTCGTATTTTATAATTGTTGGATTATTTAATTTGAAATTAATAGATATTATCATTTTAATTATTGCATGATAGTACCTTGAGAGCTCTGAGCAATCAGCTTATAACCCGGCATTTCCGCCTTAGGTTGGGGTGTGACACCCTCTTCTGCTGCTCTCGTGTTTGGATCGTTTGTATTAGGATATGTTTCAAGTTGTGATGGTCCGTATAGATATGAAACCGACGACCCAAGAGATATTGACGCCACTTTTTAACAGCCTCTGTGATGGCGTATAACTCTTTTGTATAAGTGGATTGACCTTGCATGGTTGGGCATACCCATTTGCTAAAAGAAACAATTGGGTTGTTTTCTTGTGATAGAACCGCTCCAATAGCCATACCCGAAGCGTCTGTTGTAACATCAAACGGTCTTGTGAAGTTTGGAAGAGCTAACGTGATTAATTGTTGCATATGTTTTTTTAACTTTCTGAAGGCGGCATCAGCATCTTCCTTCCATTTAAATTCCTTCATCTTCAGAATGTCCGTTAGGGGAGCTGCTATTTGAGCATAGTGCTGAACAAACCATCAGTGTACCTAGTAAGTCCCAAGAATGTCAGTTTTGTGGTGAAGAATGTCGGTTGGGGCCATTGTTGGATGGCCGCGATCTTCTCGGCTTCCGGTGACACTCCTTGTCCCGAAATTCTATGACCAATAAACGAGATATCCGTCACTCGAAAAACACACTTAGAAGCTTTCGAGTGAAAGTGATTCTGTTGTAGCTTGTGAAATACATAACGGAGGTGCACATAATGTTCCTCACGTGTACCACTATAGATGAGTATATCTTCAAAAAAAACCAACACAAAGTGATAAATCACTGGGCGAAAGAGGTCGTTCATGGCCGATTGAAATGTGGAAGGTGCATTCCTGAGGCCAAAGGCATCACTAGAAACTCATACTGGCCATCCGATGTTCGAAATGCGGTCTTGTGAATATCCTCTTGAGCTACTCGGATTTGATGATATCCGGAGCGCCAGTCGATCTTGGAGAATACTGTTGCACCGTTGACGTACATATAAATATACATCTTTTCGGCATCAAATAATCTCTAAAAACTGCAATTTCTATCCAATAACATAGCAGAAAAGACTACTTATCATAATAAAACATAATTTCAGGTGAAACCAAACCTCAAACGAAGAAACAAGCAAAAAGACGAAGAAAAACAGAAGAACATATAAGAAAACAAAGAAACACGCCCCCATGCCTCAAAAAACACGCCCCCATGCTTCAGACACAAGAAAAGACAAAATCTAGAAGCAAAAGCACGGGGCCGTGGACGAGAACACTGAAAAGACAAAGAAGAATTGAGCACATGTCACTAAAAATCACGGGGCCGTGCCTACCAACCACAGGGCCGTGGCCACGTCACAGAAAAGACAAAACAAATCTGGCACATGTCATAAAAATGCACGGGGGCGTGCTCATCAAGCACGGAGCCGTGCCTCACCATCCATAATGCCTATAAAAAGTGGCTCATGTTGCACTCAATTGGTGTGCCTTGAAAAGAATTCTCTCCAGTTTTCACTTATAAAAACACACACTAACACTCACTTTGAAGATCTAGTGAAGAGTTTGAAGGTTTGGACGTCATCACCACTAATCATCATCATCAACCATCATTACCATCATTAAGAAGAAGGATTCATCTACATTTGGTTAGATTGTTCCAAGTTAATCATGTATTTGTTATTATCAATCATCTTAATGTTTATCACTATGCTCATTATGAGCTAAGCTCCTTTTACCATCTAAAATCTATGAAGAAGCTTTGTTTTACTTGATAATTAACCAAGACATGTGATGTAGTCTAGTAAAGTACATGGATATATTACAGTTATCTTTTGATGAGAAATGTTTCACCATCTTAAATCACTAAATCAAAGTTGGTGGTTGTCAATATCTTTGGCAATCGTTCATGATCGATTCATGTTCTTGAAAGACAGAAATACTTTGATACATTATCGAAACATGGATCCTTATATTGTACTTAGAAATGATGAGATATAAGTTATGGTGTATTTTTCTAAACCTTGGTAATCCGAAAATGGCTTTGCTTAGGATATCAAATTAGTTAAAGAAACCATATGTTAACGGAATGTGTAATTATAACCTACATAAATCAACCAAGGGGAGGTTGTGTGATGAACTACAACCACCCGAATTTGTTAGAATTGGTATTTGAGAAATCGAAGTCAATCCTAATCTTTCTACTTTACGAAACTACTTGTCAACTCAAATCGACATCATTGAGATGGTATGACATTAGGAAAGGGTGGACTTTAAAATGCGCATACCATCTCCTTAGTGCCGAAGATGCTCATTTAAGGCTTAAGAAGCTATCTATCATATATTGCTACGGAAAGTTTATCACATGTCTACATATTAATTATAAATGCTAAAATGGAGTGGATTCTTGATCTTAGATGGTAACCTTCGCATAATTGAACAACTCGTTTAGAATCTCTTTTCTCGGTCACCTATATATTATATATATAAGTATTTATATTTTATAAAAAGTTTAAAAATCAACCCTAAAATGATTAAAACCTCCGATTGAAGTAAAACAACGATTTAGTATTAGAAACCTTTGTGTCCACGGATCGATACTTGGTTCTTACCAATACTATTCTACATATACGATAGTTACACTTGCCTATTTTGTGTGTGTTTAGTCTTTGTAGAAATCACTTTTATAAATTTAAAACACGATCTTGTGCAAAAGCTAAATATCCAACCTTTCATATTTTATACAAGCCACTAGCACGCACACATCAAAGTTTTTGGCGCCGTTGCTGGGACACGGTACGTTTCTAAGAACCATCCAAGTTTTAATTTAATCATTGTCTATAATTGTACAAATATTTAACTTCTATTTTATCTTATCTTTAATTTTATTAAATATTAAACTATATAATTTTACGGCTAGCCTAATTTTTAACCTTTATTTACCTTACTTTTGAAATAGTTTAACTGACTTAGACATTAGTTTAGTTTAAAAATAGCTTAACTTATAGTTCAACTTAGACTAACTTTAACTAAATTGTACTTTAGTGTAATTTTGATTTAGCCTCATGTATGTCCTCTACTTTTGAGCGTGAGCTTGTTTCTCCAATTTCTGAACCGGAACGACTCTTTCGTCGACGAACACGTAAACGGACTACAGAAACCGCGGAAGCAATCAAAGACGAATCAGTAGACGCCACCGCATCAGGAGAAAATCAAACCGAAGAAATTATGGCGGCCCAGAACAATGAGCCGAACATGAGCCAGTATGCCCCAAGCCATCTCTCGAAGGCTATGGCAATGGAGTGGCTCCACCCGAAATTTCCGAAAATTTCGAAATCAAATCAAGCACCATTCATATGGTAGAAAATTCAGTTCAATTTCATGGTCTCCTCGACGAAGATCCTCTTTCTCACATATCTCGATTTCTACGAATCTGCGGAACTTTTAAAATCCAAAACTGTTCAGACGATCAAATCAAACTCAAACTCTTTCCTTTCTCTCTAAGGGGCCAAGCCCTAGAATGGATAGAATCTATTTCCTCTTGTTCCATCACCACTTGGGACCAGATGGTTGAACAGTTTCTCCTCAAATATTTTCCGCCTGACAAAACTGCCAAATACCGAGCCAGCATTACCAGATTCCTGACCGATGATGATGAATCGCTACATGCAGCATGGGAAAGATATAAAAGTCTTCTGAGAATATGCCCACATCATGGACTGAGCGTGTGGTTACGAGTCCAATCTTTCTTTGACGCACAATCCAGTCAAAACAAACAGGCCATCGACCAGATCGCTGGTGGAGACCTGGGATCCAAATCACCTAACGAAGCATTTAAAGTCCTGGAGAAATCCGCAAAGAAGAGTTTCGCTTACAACCCACCAAGGTCTACACCTACCCATAAAGGAATACACCACGTTGACTCCAACACTCTTGTCACAGCACAACTTGAAGCTCTTTCTAAAAAATTCGAACAACTTCAAGCCGAACTATCAAAAACCAGACTCACCTGTGACACTTATGGAGGAAGTCATAAGACGAGTGACTGTAAACAAGTCATTATGGCCATGGAAGAAGTCGATTTCATCGCTCGACAGAACAACGCTTTCAGCAATAACTACAATCCAGGATGGAGAAACCACCCGAATTTCAGCTGGAAAGACGGAGGTAACACTCAACCTTTATCCGGATTCGAAAAGAGACCTATGAATCAACCCTTCCAACCTAAACCTCAATTTCAAGATCAAAGTTCTAGTAGCCATAAAATCCCAAGCTACTCGAAGATCGAAGAAATGCTAATCCAATTGATGACTAAAACAAATGAAGCAGAAAAGAAAGCCGACTCAAGAGCTATTGATATCAGCGGAGTATTATTAAAACATGAAGCCGATCTCAAAAGTCAACAAGCATCGCTTTAGAACCTAGAAACCCAAATCGGACAAATTGCCCGACAATTATCCGAAAAACCACCTGGCACTCTTCCAAGAAATACAATCACCAACCCGAATGCGACCGCTAACGCCGTTACATTCAGGAGTGGTACAACCACTGTTGTTCCACCAGCTTTGGAGAAAAAGTCTCCTGATGAAACGCAGGAAAGACTGACCCCAACAAGCACAGTACAGCCTAAGGAACCAGTCCGAACCTATGTTCCACCTATTCCATACCCTGGAAGACTGAAGCAGGAGCGATTGGAAGCCCAGTATGAGAAGTTTCTAGAACTTTTTAAGCAACTCCATATCAACATCCCTTTTGTCGAAGCTATTGCTCAAATGCCAAAATACGCCAAGTTTCTCAAATAAGTGCTGACAAACAAAAGGAAGCTGGAGGAGCTCTCGCATGTCACCCTAAGTGAAGAATGTTCAGCTGTCCTCCAAAGCAAGCTATCGAAAAAGATGACCGATCCAGGGAGCTTTACTATCCCTTGTCTCATAGGAAATTAATCTGTTAGCAATACCATGGCTGACCTAGGAGCTAGTATTAATTTGATGCCTTATGCGGTTTTTGCAAAACTAGGGATAGGAGAACCAAAGCCCACCCGCATGAGCATTCAGTTAGCTGACCGATCTGTTAAATATCCTCGGGGCATTGTTGAAAACATGCTTGTCAAAATTGACAAGTTCGTTTTCCCAGTAGATTTTGTGATTCTAGACATGGAGGAAGACAAAAGTGTACCTCTAATTTTAGGAAGACCCTTTTTAGCTACCGCAAAGGCTATCATTGATGTTTACACCGGAAAACTCACTCTTAGGGTCAATGACGAGGCAATCACTTTTGACATAGGAAAATCTATGCAATATCCGCAACAACACGATGACACCTTATACTGTGTTGATATCATAGACTCCATCGTAAGTTGCTATATGCGAGATTCCTCCATCAATACTCCCCTAGAAACACAAGTCTTAGACAAAACACTAAACAAACCCATTTTAGAAAATGAAAATTTCAATAACTACCACGAAGAATCAAAAACGATAAACGAAATCATTGAAAACAATGAAAAATCAAAACCATCAATCAAAGAACCACCAGCCTTAGAGTTAAAAGAACTGCCAAAACATCTCGAATATGCCTTTCTAGAGAAAGATTCTCAACTCCCAGTAATTATTTCATCTCACCTTTCTAAAGAAGAGAAAGACGAACTTCTTAAGGTTCTCAAAAATCATAAGAAGGCTATCGCATGGAAGATCATGGATATCAAGGGCATCAGTCCTTCGTTTTGTACCCACAAAATCCTCATGGAGGAAGAATACAAACCCATGGTCCAACATTAAAGACATCTCAACCCCAACATGCAAGATGTGGTGAAGAAGGAAGTAATCAAACTGCTTGACGCCGGATTAATCTACCCGATCTCGGATTCACCTTGGGTTAGTCCCGTTCAGGTAGTACCCAAGAAGGGAGGAATGACAGTCGTAATGAACGAGAAGGACGAACTAATACCAATGAGGACCATCACAGGCTGGCGAGTTTGCATCGATTACCGGAAGCGTAATGATGCCACAAGAAAAGATCATTTTCCACTTCCTTTCATAGATCAAATGCTCGAACGATTATCTGGAAAAATGTTCTACTATTTTCTTGATGGATTTTCCGGATACTTTCAGATTCTCATTGCTCCTGAAGATCAGGAGAAAACAACTTTTACATGTCCATACGGAACCTTCGATTACCGAAGAATGACATTTGGATTATGTAATGCTCCAGCCACCTTCCAACGCTGCATGGTGGCCATCTTTCATGAAATGATCGAAAACTCTATGGAAGTTTTCATGGACAACTTCTCAGTCTTTGGAGATTCCTTCGATCATTGTCTGAAAAACCTAGACAAAATGCTAGCTAGGTGTGAAGAAGTAAATCTAGTGCTCAACTGAGAAAAATGCCACTTTATGGTAAAGGAAGGCATTGTTCTAGGTCACAAGATTTCTCAAAACGGACTAGAAGTTGATAGGGCCAAAATAGAAACCATATCCAAACTCCCACCACCAACTTCAGTCAAAGCCATTAGAAGTTTTCTAGGTCACACCGGTTTCTACCGCCGCATCATAAAAGACTTCTCAAAAATCTCAAGACCTATGACCAAACTTCTAGAGAAATACGCACCATTCATCTTCTCTAAGGAATGTGTTGAGTCATTCAATACACTGAAAGACAAACTTGTCAACGCACCAATCATGACCACACCCGACTGGACCCTTCCATTCGAAATCATGTGCGATGCAAGTAACTTTGTAGTTGGAGCCGTACTCGGACAAAGCAAAGAAAAACACTTTCACCCAATTTACTATGCCAGTAAAACTCTTAACGATGCACAGGAGAATTATACCAGAACTGAAAAAGAGTTACTAGCAGTAGTATTTGCCTTTGAAAAAATTTAGATCATACCTAGTTCTTTCCAAAACCATAGTTTACACCGATCATGCCGCAATACGATACCTATTCAACAAACAAGATGCCAAACCTAGACTCATCCGATGGATCCTACTACTCCAAGAATTTGACATCGAAGTTAAAGACAAGAAGGGAGCAGAAAATGTAGCTGCAGACCATCTTTCACGATTAGAATGTCCAACTCCCGAAGAGCTTCAAGAAGAAATTATCAACGATAATTTCCCACATGAGGTTCTCATGCACATTCAAGGAGTGGTAGAAGAAAAGGACGAAAGTCCTTGGTATGCCGACTTCGCCAATTACTTAGCTTGTAGGATCCTCAGAAAAGGACTTACTCATCAACAGCGGAAGAAATTCTTCTCCGATCTTAAGTTTTACTTCTGGGAAGATCCATACGTGTTTAGGATAGGTGCGGATCAAGTCATTCGTAGGTGCGTAGCAGGAAAAGAGGCATTAGACATTCTCAAACATTGCCATGAAGGACCAACAGGCGGACACCACGGTACTGCCACCACGGTCAGGAAAGTGTTTGATGCAGGATTTTTCTGGCCCACTATATACAAGGATACACATACTTTGATCCAAGCATGCGATGCTTGTCAAAAATCCGGGAACATCTCATAAAAAAATGAGATGGCTCAAAAAGGCATTCAAATTTGTGAAATCTTTGATGTATGGGGGATAGATTTCATGGGGCCATTTCCTAACTCATTCGGAAATAAATACATCCTTGTAGCAGTCGACTACATGTCTAAATGGGTAGAAGCACAAGCTCTTCCCACCAAAGATGCTCGAGTAGTTGTACGATTTCTGAAAAAGTTATTCTAAAGATTCGGTACTCCAAAAGCCCTCATCAGCGACAGAGGTACTCACTTCTGTAATACCATAATGAACAAGGTCTTAGCACGATATGGAGTTCACCACCGACTAGCAACACCATATCACCCGCAGACCAGTGGGCAGGTGGAGGTCTCAAACCGAGGAATTAAAAGGATTTTGGAAAGAAGTGTGGGGATGAATCGCAAAAATTGGGCAGAAAAGTTAGATGACGCATTGCGGGCCCTCAGGACGGCCTACAAAACTCCCATAGGAACGACACCCTTCAAGCTCGTTTACGGGAAGGCATGTCATCTACCAATGGAATTAAAACACAAAGCTTATTGGGCTCTCAGAGCAGTGAATTTTGATCTAACGTCCGCCGGAGCAAACCGGGAAGATCAAATTTGTGAGCTCGAGGACTGAGAACAATGGCCTATGAAAATTCATGGTCCTACAAGGAAAAGACTAAACGACTACACGACGCTCATTTAAAAGGAAACAAGAAATTTCAAGCCGGTGATCGTGTACTGTTATACATCGCTCGTTTACGTCTTTTCCCAGGAAAACTGAAATCCCGATGGACAGGTCCATACGTAGTTGAAACAGTTTTTGACTATGGAACCATCAAAATTTCAAGTTCAAATGGCCAAAAGTTCAAAGTCAATGGACATCGATTAAACCATACATCGACGGTCCACTTAAAGAAGTTTTGGAGGTACTAACCCTCCAAACTTTTTAAATAAGACATTAAGGAAACAAGGTCTGGCCAAGACCTTCACAAAAGTAGGCCTTGTAAATATTGTAAAACTAAATATATATACATATATATATATATTTAATATTTCAGAAAACCACGGGGGTGTGCTCCTTAAAGCACGGTTCCGTGCCTAAAAATGCGAGCCGGCATCTACGCTGCAAAAATCTCAGTCAGACTAGTTTGTAACAGAATTGTCAGAGTAAAAACACGGGGGGCGTGCTTCCAAAAGCACGGTACCGTGCTCGGTCTCCTGTTTGGTTATAAAAGGCACCTTGTTTCATTGCATTCCTTGCACAAACCAAAACCAAAACCGAAAACCTCTGATAATTCAGCATGCCAACTGAGATGAATGAAGCAATTTCTGTTTCCCGACATCCGAGAAACGATGCCCGCCATGTTTCCAAAACCGAGCTTCTCTTGAAACTTCAAGAACTCGTGAGAGAACTCACAGAAATGAATGTCCTCGCGGAGATGCGTCTCGTGCAACTCACCGAATATGTGGAAAACATAAAAATGGAACTCCGAAACATCAACGAACAACTCTAGTTTCAAGTTCTCGGTTTCACGTATTTTCCACCACCAGGACAGTTCGGAGGAGGAGAGCCTTTCGGAGAGCTTTAGGAAACTTAATTTTATGTTTTTATATGGTAAAAAGTGCATTAAGCACAATGTGTTAGGACTTCGGGCTTAACCCGATTATTTTCTTTTCTTAGGAAACCGGGGCTTATCCCGTAACTGTTCTAGGATCTTTATTTAACGAAAAGTAATCTTTAGATGACCAAACTTCCAAATTATTACAATAAACGTCATTCTAAAAATTCCGGATCATGAATCATGTTGAAAACTAAAAACGAAATACACTGTGACAAAAAGCACGGGCCGTGCTTTCCTAAGCACGAGGCAGTGGTCACCCCAGAATCTTCAGCATGATACACGCTGACTCCGTACAATTTTTTGACTCAGAAACATTTATTCTTCTAGCAGCACGGGGCCGTGCTCCAATAAACACGGTGTCGTGTTCAACTTTCTAGTCTCTATATAATGCATGCATAAATTCACTATTCCATTCACACCAAACAAAAACTACCTAAATGGAAGGAAAACGGGTTGAATGGAAGCAAGTAAAGAAGGGGAAACAACATGAATCTTCCTTCCTTGAGGAACAAATCATGAGACTCCAATGCATCGTAAGAGACCAAGTTGAGAGCAACATGCAAACCGAGGCTTGAGTAGTCGAGTTGATTAACAAAGTCGACCTGCTTAGGTTCGAGAACTTCCATGTTGTGGATGGCCACCACAAATATGTGACTTCCAAACTTAACTTTCTCAACCGAGAACTCATCACGCTCAACAAAAAGCTTGACGAACTTTTGGAAGCCAAACGAGCACCACCACACATCCAGGACTTGTTCGGGGGTGGTGGCCGTTGAAGTTCTGACTTTGTTTCGTGTTGAAGTTGTTCCCGCTAGTACTATGTGTTAGGATCCGAGAGTTGTTGTTGTACTTTTCATTTTATCTATCTTTAAATTATGTCTTTAATTTTATGTTTTAATGAAATTTAGGATTTTTAATTACCATATCAAAATAACCAGAAAATAAAAAACCAGTTAAAAGCAAACCAGCTCGACAAAATAAACAAAACAGTACTGTCTGCATTAAGCAGCACGGTACCGTGCACCAAAGGCACGGGGCCGTGTTTTTGGTTTCAGGGCAGTTACAAGTTTTAACTTTGATAAAATAACTTTCTAACACATCCAACCCTAATTTCACTGCATTCTAAACCGAGAACCGCCGACCTTCAACCATTTTGCAAATTTCTTCATCTAATCTTCAATTCTAAACCTAAGGTATGTTAATTTAACAATTGCGTTACTCAGATTCGTCATTCTAGGTTTAGATTAACCCTAAAGTTGTTCAAATCGACCAAATCGGGTCAATACCCGAAAAGGGTATGGGTTATTATGCTTGATTATGATGAATAGATTGTTGAATGTTTGATGGTTATGGATTAATTGAAAGAAACAATTCGGGTTTTGGGTGTTAGAATAAATACCCGACAAACCATTAAACCCAATTGATATAACCGGTTAGAAACGAGGGTTCGAATCTAAGTAAGTTAGAAATAGGTATTAAAAACACGAGCCGTGGTCAACCAAAAGTCAAACATTAAAGGAATTGAACCAGAAGCAGCAGCACGGTACCGTGCTCCTGAAAGCACGCCGCCGTGCTTTTCTCTCTGTTTCAGCAAATTGGAAATTTTTCATGAGTTTGGACTAATTTAAGTTTAAATTGCAGATGGCCGAGTATGAGGAAGAGTTTCATGCATTTCTAGTCTTCGAAAACCGGAAGACAAAAGACCGATTGGCAAACGAAAGATTAACCTATCTCAATAATAGATATCCTGAAGCTCATTTCCATGCATGCGAAGAAACCCTCAGACAAGTTAACCAATGGGAGCGCTATCAAAACATCGTCACGGGACCTTGGAGACGGGTTTTTAACCAAACGGGGGATTCAGTGACAGAACTTACATAAGAATTCCTAGGCTCATTCAACATGAAGAAGAAAAAGTTTGACATGTGGGATACCAAGGCAATTGAGTTCCGATGTGGGGGTGTTTGGCATACAACCTCTGTCACTCAACTGGGGATTGATTTGGGTATTTACACGGTGGAAGAAACTGACACAGATATCTGGTTCGAGGCTAAAACAACCTTTACAGATGAGGGTGACGATGATGCAGCTGAAGCAGGTGCCATAAGAGAAGAAGCTTGGGAACAATTGAGTTAAGGAACAGTAAGGTATAGGCCGAGCGTTTCAAAGATCACAGCACTGCGTGACCCACTGATGAGGTACATCCATCGTTTGCTGAGTCATACCGTCACAGCTAGAGGTCAGAGTGAAGGGGTTGTCAACCTAAGGGATCTTTGGGCATTGTACTGCATGAAAAAAGAAATACCATGCAATATCACTATGCTATTTTGCAAGCTTTTCATGAAAAATGCCACTGCCCGAGGAAATATCCCGATCTTTGGTGGTCCCTGGATCTACAATCTCTACAGGGCCTATGGTGCAAACACAGAAAGAACCCCGAGCCCAGACTCGATTGCTCTCAACCTTGATTACTGTGAGAGCATGCAGATGGTACAGCAAATCAGTCAGGGTGTGTGGAGAATTTGTGACAAGTACAATCAGGTTTGGGACCCAGAATACCCGTCAGAGATAACGATACAGGATGTGCATGAGAGACGACAATCACCGCCCAGACAACACCGCTGCCGAACCTACCATCAGACATGAGGCCCATCTTCATCAGGGGCGGCCCCAGTTCATCACATGATAGCCGATACTCTTTGGAGGGTATATATGGACTAATCGATCAATTCTCAACTAACACTACCGCCTCATTTAATAGGATCAACGAGCAAATGGCTGCTTCCGATGCACAGCGAGCAGCCGAGTATGAAGCAATGAGGCGAGAGATTGAACGATTGGGCTATCGCATGGACAGGCAGTGGGGACCGTTTGACCCGAACACAGGTAACTGATGACTGACAGCACAGGTAGCTGGGCATGGGCACGGGCATGGGCACGGGCACGGGCACGGGTTGGCGTTATTTTATGAACTTATTATTATGTGTGTTTTGAACAATTTACTTTTCATCGTACTTGTTTATTTGTGTTTATGTTGATTTGGATACTATTATGGCCATGAGTGCCAAAGACATTATGCTAGGTACTAATTTAGCCCGAAAGGGCAAAGGGATGGATGATTCCATACCCAATTTTCAGCATTTTATGCTTGGTTGTTTGCGGATGTTTGCAGTTTTATATTATACATGTACAAAAACAGGAAAACGGACGAAAAACAGGGGACGCTCTGTCGAAATTTCGTTAACCCGTAGGGAAGTAACTCTCCATTTTTACCCATAAATTAGAATTTTTATATTTTCATGAATCTTGTCACATTGAGGACAATATGAGATTCAAGTGTGGGTAGGGGAATTACTTGACCTATTGTTTGTCCAACTAATTATAAAAATTCTCTAAAACAAATATTTTTGCAGCAGACAAAGATTATTCTAAACCTAAAAAGAAATCCAAGAAAATTTTTTGCAAATAACCAATCATTTAAAAGTGAAAAAGTAAGAAAAAATTTTGTAATATTGAGAATAAATTTATGCAAAATATGGCGTTAATACCCAATTCCCCCGTTACTGTGAGATCAACCTCATGCCGTATAAATATTTTTTCGGAAGCTTTGAGTGAGTCATATGTTTCATGTGATTTAGAACTTGTCGCAATTATTCATTTCAAGACCAAACGAAGAGTTGTATAAGGAAGAAGGTAATATTTACACAATTCCATCAAACCCATTACCAAAATTACAAAACCCAAAAAACGAATCACTTTATCCATTTTCACCGGTACAATACAACTCTGGTCTTTTACCGGCAGACCATAAAGAACTGGAAATGCATTCTTTCGATTTCAATTTCCTTTGCTGCATACATTTCACAAAACCTAGGTTGCCTCCAGAACTTAGGGAGAGAATCTTTCTCTTTAGCAATGAGGTGAGGAAAAAGTGGCGCCAAAACGAACAAAGGCCACCATTCTGTGGAATTTCCAAAAACACAATGAAGAGAAGAGCAAAAATATATGAACGATGTTTAGGTTGCGGAAACTGGTCCCACGAAGGAAGATGTAGAAAAAGTCAAACTCAGTCTTAGCATGAATATACCGAACTAATGAGAATGGGGGCTATTAGGCTCAAAGCCGAACGATCCATTAGAGTTGGAAGTTATATTCAGAAAAGGATTGAGGAAGAATTGATCCACATCCTTGATAAAACTGGTCTTGACGATCTGACCTTAAAAGAGTCATTAGGTACTTAAAAAAAACTCTCGGAGAAAAAGGAGCTAACCATCGAAGACATCTCAAAACTCCCAACAAACAGTGGAAGTTGTATTTACCATTAACCCTTGAACCACCACAAAATACTAATTCCGACTCACACTAAACCAAAACCCCTTTTTACCTTCTGATCTATGCAACCCTTAAAAAAGGTAGAGATTTGAACTTGTTACAAGCTTATTTATCACAGGTTGCATTTTGGCTAAGAGTGTTCACATACTTACATCACAGGTATGATCAGATATAAAACCGAGTGTGAGTGAACATTGTGAGAACGTGACGTTTTGCATAAACGAAAACTCATAAAAACAAAAGTTCTCTCTTTTATCACTAACATAAAGATTGGTTATTTTGTTTCGTCTTCTTGAAGCTCACTTAAGGGGTAGCTATGATATAAGTTTGTTGTTTTTAGAGGATATTTATAAGAGGATTGCTTGAGGACAAGCAATGTTCAAGTGAAACCAAACCTCAAGTGGGGATGTTTGATGTACATATAAATATACATCTTTTCGGCATCAAATAATCTCTAAAAACTGCAATTTCTATCCAATAACATAGCATAAAAGACTACTTATCATAATAAAACATAATTTCAGGTGAAACCAAGCCTCAAACGAAAAAACAAGCAAAAAGACGAAGAAAAACAGAAGAAAACAAAGAAACACGCCCCCATGCCTCAAGAAACACGCCCCCATGCTTCTGACACAAGAAAAGACCAAATCTGTAAGCAAAAGCATGGGGCCATGCTCATCATGCACGGGGCAATGGACGAGAAAACAGAAAAGACAAAGAAGAATTGAGCACATGTCACTAAAAATCACGGGGCCGTGCCTACCAACCACGGGGCCGTGGCCACGTCACAGAAAAGACAAAACAAATCTGGCACATGTCATAAAAATGCACGGGGGCGTGCTCATCAAGCACGGGGCCGTGCCTCACCATCCAGAATGCCTATAAATAGTGGCTCATGTTGCATTCATTTGGTGTGCCTTGAAAAGAATTCTCTCCGGTTTTCACTTATAAAAACACACACTAACACTCACATTGAAGATCTAGTGAAGAGTTTGAAGGTTTGGAGGTCATCACCACTAATCATCATCATCAACCATCATTACCATCATTAAGAAGAAGGATTCATCTACATTTGGTTAGATTGTTCCAAGTTTAATCATGTATTTGTTATTATCAATCATCTTAATGTTTATCACTATGCTCATTATGAGCTAAACTCCTTTTACCATCTAAAATCTATGAAGAAGCTTTGTTTTACTTGATAATTAACCAAGACATGTGATGTAGTCTAGTAAAGTACATGGTTATATTACAGTTATCTTTTGATGAGAAATGTTTCACCATCTTAAATCACTATATCAAAGTTGGTGGTTGTCAATATCTTTGGCAATCGTTCATGATCGATTCATGTTCTTGAAAGACAGAAATACTTTGATACATTATCGAAACATGGAT
The DNA here is from genome assembly GCF_021521415.1 of Bidens hawaiensis. Taxonomy (NCBI): domain Eukaryota; kingdom Viridiplantae; phylum Streptophyta; class Magnoliopsida; order Asterales; family Asteraceae; genus Bidens; species Bidens hawaiensis. Next base: position 219,085 of record NW_027493917.1, read on the forward strand.
CCTTATATTGTACTTAGAAATGATGAGATATAAGTTATGGTGTATTTTTCTAAACCTTGGTAATCCGAAAATGGCTTTGCTTAGGATATCAAATTAGTTAAAGAAACCATATGTTAACGGAATGTGTAATTATAACCTACATAAATCAACCAAGGGGAGGTTGTGTGATGAACTACAACCACCCGAATTTGTTAGAATTGGTATTTGAGAAATCGAAGTCAATCCTAATCTTTCTACTTTACGAAACTACTTGTCAACTCAAATCGACATCATTGAGATGGTATGACATTAGGAAAGGGTGGACTTTAAAATGCGCATACCATCTCCTTAGTGCCGAAGATGCTCATTTAAGGCTTAAGGAGCTATCTATCATATATTGCTACGGAAAGTTTATCACATGTCTACATATTAATTATAAATGCTAAAATGGAGTGGATTCTTGATCTTAGATGGTAACCTTCGCATAATTGAACAACTCGTTTAGAATCTCTTTTCTCGGTCACCTATATATTATATATATAAGTATTTATATTTTATAAAAAGTTTAAAAATCAACCCCAAAATGATTAAAACCTCCGATTGAAGTAAAACAACGATTTAGTATTAGAAACCTTTGTGTCCACGGATCGATACTTGGTTCTTACCAATACTATTCTACATATACGATAGTTACACTTGCCTATTTTGTGTGTGTTTAGTCTTTGTAGAAATCACTTTTATAAATTTAAAACACGATCTTGTGCAAAAGCTAAATATCCAACCTTTCATATTTTATACAAGCCACTAGCACGCACACATCAACCGTATAATTCGTCAAGGAGTTCGTCTAACGTTAGGATCGGGAACCTATCCCTGACCGTTACCTTGATCAAGGCACGGTAGTCCACGCAAAAACACCATGAACCATCTTTTTTTACTAACAAAACAGGAGATGAAAATGGGTTTTGGCTTGGTCGGATTGTACCGTCATGTAACATTTCGGTAAGGAGTTGTGCCATAATCTGATTTTGGAAGTGGGGGTAACGATATGGTTTAACATTAACTGGTTGGTTGTTGTTGAGTAAGGGAATATGGTGGTCATGGTATCTACTTGGTTGAAGAGTGTGTGGTATTTCGATAACGGGGTGGAATATATCTATTATTGCCACAATGTTTGGGTCAACGATGGTGTCTGATGGGTTTTGTTTGGGTCAACGAAGCCATGTTTGAGCATAGTGGATAACGAGCTCGAAGAAACTTGTTGGGTTCGTGGTTCGCCTCGTAAGGTACAGTGGTTTCCATCTTTAACAAATGAAATTTTTGGCACCGAGAAATCAGCCGTTATGGATCCGAGTGCACCCAACCAGGATATACCTAAAACAACGTCGGCACCCTCCACTTGTAGAACAAAAAACAGGATTGTAAACTGAGTTTTCTGCAGTTAGAGGGTTACATCTGGGCAATAACTAGAGCAATGGATGAATTCGCCATTTCTGACCATAACTCTAAACGGTTCGAGAGGGTTGGCAGGGAGATTCAATTGTTTCGCGATTCGTGGTTGTACAATATTATGTGTGCTGCCACAATAGATTAAAACCGTGACCGGGAATCTTTTGAAGACTATTATTCGTAAGGTTTGGGCTGATGACATACCAAAGTATGCGGCGGAGGATAAGGACCAAGGTTGTGGTTTTGGTGTATCTTCCGGTGGAGCGTTGTCGTGTGGATCTGGCATGGAGTTGTGTTCGTTGTTATCCACGATTAGGAGGAACTGTGGGGGTGAGCACTTATGTCCGGGTACAAACTTCTCTTGGCAACGAAAGAAAAGGCCGTCTTTCCAGCGTTGTTGGATAGCTTCAGGTGATAGTTTTGTGAATGGTAACGGTTTCGGTGGGGATTGAAGGGTTGCTAGTGCAGGGTTTTGGTAGGGATTGTCAGTGGAGGTAGAAGGAAGGGCGAGGTTGCTAGTGGATGTACTTGACGTGGGGTTGTTGGAATATTGTTTAGTAGAGTATGTGAATTTAGGTTTAGGGGAAAAGGCCAATTTGTCTTCCACGAGTTGGGCCGGGCACATAAATCATAATATGTTGTGGGTTTAAGGATGGATAATTCCGCTTGAATTTCTGGTTTAAGGCCCGAGATAAAACAATTCTTTAGGCTTTATGGTGATATAGCCTTGTTACTCGTTTACTGATTCTTTCGAATTCAGTTTGGTAGGCTTTAACCGTCATGGTTTGGCGTAATTTAAGGAGGATTGCTTCGTGGTTATCGTATGTTGACGGGCCGAAACAAAGTTCGACTTGTCATTTAAACTCGTCCTAGGATCCCAGGAGTTTGTGTTTGTCTAAGTGTTGGTACCATGCTAGAGCATCCCCACTGACGTGGAACACTGTTAGGTCTACACGTTCCTTTGGTGGAATCTTGTAGTACGAAAAGAAACTTTCCGCCTGGAAAATCCAACCTAGAGGGTCCGTATCGTCGAATAATGGAAGCAAGATTTTGGGTGTTTCGGGGTTATTATGGTAGAGTATGAGGAAGGTGAAGAAGGGGTTTTCTTGTATTTTGGAATTATTAGGTGTAGGGATTTTTCGTTGTCTGTGGTTATGTGATCCGAAAGGGTGGTGATGTGGATGACCAAATTTGCGGTGGTTGCGGTTTGTGAATCGATCTTGGTGTTTAGTGATTTGGTGGCTTCAATTAAGGCGGTAAGCTGGGCGGTGTTTCGGTCAGCGACGGTGTTGGTGGCTGAGATGAGTTGTGTTATGAGTTCAGTAAGTGGTTGTTGGGCATCGTCACCGATGGTTTCCCGTCGAGGTGGCATGGCGGCAGGTGAGTTGAGAATGAAAGCACCAAATGATGGCACTAATTATAAGAACTTGAGAGAGAGAGAGAGAGTTTTTAAGAGATATCAGACAAGCTTGGAACAATTATCTTTATTAATAATCAAAATGCAAAACAAACTTGAAATTTAAACATGCATGCATGGAATGTAGGTCCATCATGTGCTAACTTAATGCCACTAACTCCTATCATGTGCTAAATTCCCTAACATGCAATACACTTCTTCATAGTAAAAAATAAAGAAAGATGCAGTAATGAAAATGTGGGAACATGCGGACTTAGAGCTCAATCCATATATCTCATGGGCTTCTTGACTTCTCTAGTGGGCCTTGCTTTGATCCGAGGTGCTTGATGTTATGTGCTAGGTGACTCAGCTTGTTGGTCTGTATCAATACTGGTAACTACTCATGGGGCAGTGAGGTTGTGACTCGAAAAGACCTGTATTTTAGACGTGGTTTACCATTTACAATGTGTCAAACAACGAGCTGGTCAGGACAATTAGTAAAGAGTGCAATTGTCCAAGTGATGCTGCACCCTTTAAGCAATGGCATCTTCAACACTGTGGTGTTGATATAGTCCGCAAGAAGAAAACATCTTCCAAAAAAAAGAAACAAAGGAATGGTGGTTTTTAGAACTGATTATGTGATATTGATGATTAAAATAAAATAAAGAATTAGTAATGATAAACTGATAATAATAGGAAGGCAAAGGTGCTACCAAGGAGACTAAGAAGAGTAACCATATCACGAGAAAACTTGAACCAACGCTAAGAGGAGCCGAAACTTGACCCGCATATTGAAGAGCAGTTTTTGAGTGGTCGGCTTTTGGCTGCAATATATAATTTAGATATATTGTTTTTGGTGTACATGGTTTTATGTTTTGTGGCAGGTATATATTGGAGGGTAAAGAACTTGAGTTTTACATAAAGAAACTTCAGAAGAAGAAAGGAAAGAGTGCTGCTTGCTTAAACAATATCAGGTTATAAAGTTTTTCTAGATTATGTTTTCTTTTGTGGTTTAACTTAAATCTATAGGATCTGAATTATGTGTTTTAGTTTTGGCGTTTACATGACTAAATCTACATGTATGATCTTATTGTTGATTTATTCGCATGGTTTTAATCTGATATGGTTTTCATATTAGGGGAAGAGAAAAGAAAAAAGAATGTATTAACAGGTCTAGCTCAATAATCTGAACTGGGCCTGATTGACTTTTATGAGTATTATCTCGAGGATCATCCACTTAACTTTCATTTCAAATTACTTCACTTGAAAAACATTCAACTTTAACTATTCACAGGTTAAATCACCATTTAATAAGCATCGAAAAAGTTTCTTTTACACATGTCAATTGTCACTCACCAATTCAACATGAATTATCTATTTTAGAATTAACTTTTGCATATTAAATCTAATCTATAATATATAAAAACGGAAGTTTCTTTTTACGTTCTCTCAAGCCACCAGATTGCATTATTTTTTTCATTGATGACTTATGTTTCTAATTATGTTAAAAACTGTTCACCTTTTCATAGATAAAGACGTCATCAGAAGATCATCATATTCATCATTCTCAAAAAAAATCATGGGTTCCATTGCGCACGACTCTTCAACGAGAGTGAGGCCTACACTTCTTCCATCAAAGTGGATTTTAATCCTACTGGACTTTAACTCTTCCAACACGTGACCCATCACCCATCCCCAAACTATAAATTTTCCCAACATCCAAATGATCAACATGTTTCTTTTTTTCTTTTAAAAGAAACAAATAAATAAAAAATTAACCTGCCTGCAATCAAAACTCAAATCTCAACCTAGCATTAAAGACTACAATTGGCGATCAAAATGTAACTGATGATAGATAAGCACACTAATTGACTGTTAAAGGCCTAATGGACCATCATAGTGGGTCCTAAGGAGTCAAAGTCATAACGGTTCTCCAGCTTAATGGGTTAATGCATCCAACACTATTTGACATGAGTGCCTTAATTGTCCACAAGTTATCCCAATTTACCATCATTTACCCTAATGACCCTAATCGCCTATATTGGCCTTAGTTATTAGTTATTTCATTTTCTTTTTTTAAATAAACCAACGAATCTTCCAAATGAGATATTGACTAAATTCACCATATCGGAATATACTCGCTTTCGATCTGGATAAAACCTTCACCTAATGCCAACGCCCGTGAACACTCTTCTGAAGGCACGTCAATGCGGTGAGATAAGACTCGTTCAGTTCAAGGATCCAACTAGTGAAAGTCATCTACTCGCATAGTCTCCATCGTCACCCGGTACCGCTAAAACTAAATGATGGGGGTTGAAGAAAGGGGGGGCGGGGGGGATCAAACTTGGGTCACATGAAACAACAAGTCTCCTCTTTATCACTCCATCACCAACTCATTAGCTAGTTATCATTTATTAACCGTATTTGGTTATCGGCTTGAATCTATATTATTTTATGGATAACTCCATAGAATAGTAAATAAGTTTCAACTTTGTTCCAATTAGGTCACTCATTCTTTTTCTTGTTCCAATTAAGTCACTTAACTTCAAATGATGTTCTAACTTCAAATGGGTTTGGGTTATGGTATATAGAGAGCTACGTGATAAGAGGAGAAGAATAAAATTTTAATTTTTGTTTATTTAATTTTCTTAAAAGAGGGACAAATTACACATAAGCATTTAACATAAAAGAAAAAATAAACAAAAATGACATGTTAACATAGTAAAAAACCAAGGATTGGAACATCATTTGAAGTTAAGTGACCTAATTGGAACAAGAAAAAGAATGAGTGACCTAATTAGAACAAAGTTGAAACTTAGTTACTATTCTATGGGGTTATCCTATTTTTTTAACATCCGACTTTTTATTCAAAAAGACACTTAGCAATGCAAGATAAAATACCAGAGGGAATACCCGACAACCCCAAAAATACAATTATAAAAGTATGTTATTTCGACTTTATTTTTAACATCTGACTTTTTATTCAAAAAGAAACTCTAGAACCGAAGTATTATAGAAAACATTAAAGTATGTCATTCCCACTTAAGGTGCAATAGGATGCATGCAATCGCAATTTTCAATCTCCAATCTCCATATTCTTTTACCTAACGACATCCATTGTTGTAAGGGTGAAACATGAAAAAAAAAAAAAAAAAGAAAGAAAGCACGGCACGTAAGACTCACATAGGCAATGGAGGTTCACATTTGATACTAAAACATTTGATAATGGGTTAAGATAATAAGATGCATGGACCAAATGATTAGTTATATGATCTTTAACTACTAACTCATAAAAATAATACAAACCACCATCACTCTCACGCCCGCTAGCTGCCCCACACCGCCACCTCGACGCCCTCCAAGCGTCCGGTGTTTGCCGTGTTCCGCGCTGCCTATATGGCAAGGCACCACGCCCATCTTTGGTTTAGAATTAATGATCTTTGGTTTCGTGTTCTCTATTAATCTTTGGTTCCATGATAAGTAGCTCCCACATCTCGCCTCGTAGTTTTAAAATGAGTGATCACTGGTTTCGTGTTGTCTCTATTCTATGTTCCTTGGTAATGTGGTTGTTTGTTAGCCTTCTAATGATTAGATTAAGTGGCCAGGGGTGTTTAAAGTCGGATATCCGAACTTCAGATATCCGGATAGTTAGTTTCACTCCATTAATTGACTCTAAAATTTACAAGTAAACACTTAGAAATGCTTCCCCTCCCACTTCCATAGTTAACAAGGAAAATGATTATTCCTTCGTTTCACTTTCACTTGGTCAAACTTCCCTTTTAATAGTTTTGAGCGTTTACAAGGATTAACTCTTGGTTCTTGTATGTAGCTCAAGAAAGAACAAAATGTAGCTCAATTCAACATTGTTAAAGCTTTTACTAGTCAAATAATGTACGTCTATACAGATTTTCGTTGTGCAACTAGTTTGATATGCAATATTATTTAGTTGTTTATGTAACATCCCATGTCAGCTCCTCGATCCTTTATTAATTTTATTCATAACTTTTCCTTTCTAATATCTTTTTAAAACTATTTGTTTTCTTTTTATGTACTCCTAATATATATTAGTTTGCAGCTGTACCTTTTAAATATGATGTCAAGAAATCTAAGCAATCAAGAATAAATAGCAAAGTACAAAGGTAGATTACAGGACTTTTAAGTACTGTACTTTTAACTTTTTAAGATCTTTTAGGCCCCAGAAACTGCAGTTCAATAGTACCATATTCTCCATCCAATATTCCACCGGAGTAAATCAAGAACCAAATTAACATCCATAGATATAAAAACCTTAAAACAACATTAGCCCTTGTCATCAACATGCATAACAACTACGTACCTACATACATATCATTAATCATTAACCATACATAGAACTAGTTCTAGCCTTTTTACTAAACCCAACTCCAAGGTTCAAATCAAGGTCCACATTAGGGTTTTTGTTATTATCATTATTATTATTATTATTCATCTTCATCAAAGATGGATTACTAAACAGTTGACCCACTGACGTCACAACATGACACTTACTTCCACCACCGTTACCACCATACTTCTTGACAGTTTCCACCGGCGCCGGCAGCGGAAACACCGACGGAATCTCGAAGTTGGTTTTAGCTTTGGATCCTCTCAGCCTCCTAGCGGCGGCGTCGTACGCACGCGCCGCTTCCTCAGCCGTGTCAAACGTTCCTAACCAGTGCCTGCACCGTCCGATCCGGTCACGTATCTCCGCTGACCACCGTCCCCACGGCCGCTTCCTCACACCTCTGTAACTCTTCTCCACCGTTGACTTTGACTTTGACTTTTGTTCTTGTTCTGGTTCTTCTGACTCGACGTCGTTTTGGTCAACGGTGGTTATGGGTTTTCCGAAGAGGACATGTTCTCCAACGACGGCGGCGATGCCGTCAAGTTCAGGTGCATGGTGGTATTGATCTGAACATGAAGAGGGTTGATAGTATTGATGAGGAAGGTGGTGATTGGGGTCAAAGTAGATATTCATGAGGATAATAATAATATTATTACAGGGAACAGTGAGATGAAGTGAAGTTGTACTGGTGCTATTGCTATATGGTATCTTAAAGAGATGGCTGGTTAGGCTGAGGGGTGTGGGGCTTCAGCGGGGGCGCGAGAGCCCCTCCGCTCGCGCCCCCAGGCGCGAGCACCACACCATCGAGGCGCGAGAGGGGCGCGAGCGCGAAAAACAAGGCGGGCGCAAGGTGGGTCGAGGGAGGCATATGGCGTAAAGGTGGCTTGGGAATGCGTGAAAGAGCTGTTGGACCATTTAATTGAGCCGTTGGGCTCATAATTTAATAAAAAAAAAGTTTTTTCTTCCTATATATAACCAATTTCATATAAATCAATTACCACAACTTCAAAAAAAAACCCAAAATCAACCCATCTTCATAATTTTTTTTTTAAAAATAATGTCGTCGTACTCGTCTGATTCCGACTCCTCCGAAGAGGATGATTTGCTTCTTCATGTAGGGGGAGTTTTGACCGCAACCGTGGTCAATCTCTTGCAAAATCAAGCCCATCAACCTCGACTCCCGAGGGTTAGAGCACCACCTCGTGATCGTGATCGATCGGGTGCTAACGATATTTTGATTAGGCATTATTTTAGCCCTCAACCGGTATATGCGGAGTCGGATTTTCGAACTCATTTCCGAATGAGCAGGCAATTGTTCATGCGTATAGCAAGTGATTTAGAGGCACGGTATCCCTTTTTTCAACAAAGGGAGGATGCTAGGGGTCTCCCCGGTTTTACCCCTCTTCAAAAATGCACGGCTGCTATCCGTCAATTAGCGTACGGCATCTCGTCGGACGCTTTGGATGAGTATTTACAGATGTCGAAAAGGGTTGCACGTGAATCCCTTCATTTTTTCTGTCAAGGTAAAAAACATTAATTTTACTTTTTATTAAATATTTATTACATTTTGTAATGTATATTGTACGTAGGAGTCGTATCGACTTACGCTCAGAGATATCTGCGTAAACCTACAATGTATGACATCCAACGCATATATGAGGTGCACGCAGAAAAACATGGTTTTCCTGGGATGCTAGGTAGCATCGATTGTACGCATGTTGGATGGGCTATGTGTCCAACGGCCTGGCGAGGTCAGTTCCACCGTGGTGATCATGAAGGGCCGACCCTTATACTTGAGGCGGCGGTGTCACAGGATCTTTGGTTTTGGCATGCGTTTTTTGGTGTTGCTGGGTCAAATAACGATCTTAATGTTATCGATCAGTCAAATTTGATCAATATTATTTTGGAGCTATAAAAAAACAATATTATGTTCTGGCGAACCCGATGCGTTATTGGACTCGGGAGAGGATAACGGACGTCGTCTACACGTGTCTGATCCTACACAACATGACGTTAGAAGACGAGGGCAAAGCTATCTGCCAAAACTACCAAGGTGACATTCCGCCACAACCGTCCACAATCAGTGATCAACAAAAACTTCACAACATAGCAAATATCAAGAGCCGTGAGATACACGGGGAGCTTCGACATGAGTTGGTTGAACATTTGTGGGAGAGGCAACCCGATGATCTTGTATTAGATTAGTGTTATTATTAAGTATTATTGTTTGTTTAATTTTTAGTATGTTTTTTTTGTAATTTGAATTTTAAAAAAAATGTGTGTTTTTTTTAATAATACGTTTTTTGAATATATTTATAAAAAAATAAAAAAAAAATCCGCTGGAGCCCCTGCTCGCACCCCTCCACACCAGGGCCAGGGGCTCCAGTGGGGGCTCTAACACCCATCTTATCCAGTTTCTCTCTCTGCCACACGTCACAATATTATTGGCTGGAGCCCCCACTCGCGCCCCTGTTAGAGCCCCCACACCCCTCAGCCTTATATAGGTGGTTGCATGGTGGGCTGACAAATGTATACACACATCAGAGAGTCATTTTACATATGGTATTAATTAATGTATGCACTTTTCATAAGTTTTAATTTGGTTTTGGAAAATGTGTGAAGCTATCATTACATGTTTGTGTTTTCTTTTGCTTGCTTTGAAAATTGTGGTTTTATCATCTTACTGTTTGATGAAGCTTGTTCTCTTTTATTAATAGTAGTAGTTTACTGGTGACAAAAGAATTTGTGAATTACGTACAAGATTTCTTATTAAAATATTTGTAACAATACTAGTTAATGTTTCAATGAAAAGTTGTATGGGTATCCAACCATGATATTATCATTTTTAGTACAGTTGAATTTAGTTAAAGCTCAAGTGAAATTACAAATATAAAATAAGGTAGAAAAACACTATACGGACATTACATATAAATAATCAGGTTTTACATTACTTTCTAACAACCGGCCATATATGGACCGGCAGATCTAATTAAACATGTTGACATGCTAACTATATTTAGAGATCACCACCAACTAGATTAACATGTTTGTAATCTTATTCATATTCTTCAAAGTTTATAATTTTTTAAAAGTTCATGATTTTCTTAAAACTATATGAACGTTTTCAGATTATTTATAACTTTATAAAAGATTATAAATGTTATGAACATATATATACAAAACCTTTTACCTACTTTACAAAGTTTGCAACTTCTATAAAAAAAGAAGCATGACTATGTTTTAATTAAAATATAGAACTACAAATTCAAAAAATGTCACACACTATCCTTCACACGATTTGTCTCTCCACACAAACGCGTGCTATAAAAATGGCCACGAATGAACCCGCTTGATATGATGCATATAACTAGTTCGTACGCAGGTCCGTTTCCGAGAATTTAAATACCTTGGCCGAGCCTTAATAAAAGGGTCCATAGGCCTTAACGAAAATTTTTTAGTCGCTAATGTACATGGATAAAACTTTAATCGACCGATTTATTATAAGCAGCAACCATTCTGAGCATGTAATTATCTCATAAACCATTGCAAATAATCTTATTTTTAACACCAAAAAACATATATATGCAATATGTATAAAAAAGTTTGTACCCCCGAAATTTATGTGCCCCGGCCGATGGTGCGGCTCGCACACCCTCCAAGCTTCCGTGTTCATACGTGCATACACTTTAGCTTTAACGTTCATATGGTTTGCATGCGGGTTAAAAAAATCATCTATGTTTTATGCCCAAACTAGTTATAATATTTCAATAAAAAAACAAAGTGTCGCTTTTATGTTTCTATGCCTTACATGATTAACGATAAAATAATTAAAAAGAAAACAGATTACATGTTAGACTATGAGATATGGATCACTCAATGCTAAGTTTCACTATGTATAGCAAATCAACTTCACATCACAATCTAATTCACAATTCGCAACCTTTCACTCGACAAGAAAATGGATCACTACACTTCACTCACCTTCTCCATTTTCTTTAAATAAAATAATAATTTTATTAAAAAAACCTATTAGGTAAATTTTAAAGCTAACTATAATTGATAACATCCATTAATAACTACAAAACACATAATCAAATTATCCTACTCCAACACTTAGAAAAAAAAACAGTAGTGAAACTATTTCCAATTCAACATCTTACAATTTCAATCTTCAATTGTACTTGTAACATATATTGGTACGTTGATAAAGCTAATTTCTTTCATCTAAATCTTTCATTTCGATTGCACTTAGTGGATGGTACAATCCTTCACTTTTACAACAAAATAACTGAACACTCATTTTAAAAAATGAATTGTTCTTTGTTGGCTTCCGATGTCGAGTCTTCGGGGCTGTTTGTTTACATCTGATTCATTAAGACTTCAGACTGTTTGATTTCAAACAGAAAAACCTCTGAATGGTTAAAATTAGGTCTGAATCATTCAGATTTATTGTTGTTGCTGAATGGGATAGAGGCTCATTCAGATTTGACACCAAACATCCCCTTCATAAACATGGATTTGAAGCTACTGAAATCTAATGGTAAAGATTATTTTAAGTAATATATAGGGTTTGTTTTTTTATCTTTGTTTTCAGAACACCTCATAATTAGTACTATTTGTGTTGACAAGTTGAATGAATCGTTTACATTATCATAATCTAACTATCTATGTAATTGTCTACCATAAAATCACACGTGTCGCTCTCAGGTTGTCCCCTCAATTCTCTAGAGCCACCAGATTGCTTGATTTGTAAATGGAGGCTTTTCATGAATTTGACCCAAAATCGCGGGTATAGGTCTTACCAAACCCAGATAGTCTTTAAATGGGTTATAACATCTCATTTATTTATGAAACTCTTTCATAATCAAACAATAATTTTCGCGGGTCATGGGTCTCACGAAACCCGGATAACCCTTAAACGGGTTACAACATTTCAATTATTTGTGAAATAAACCCTTAATCATCAAAAAATAATTTCCACGGTTTATGGGTCTTGTCAAACCCTAATAGCTCTCAAATGAGTTATAATATCTTATATATTGGTAAATACTTTCATCCTCAAACCCTAATTTAATTTTTTTCATTTGCATGTTCTTTGTTGCTTGTCTATCATCTCTATCGCCAGTTAACTTCCGATACTTCCCACCATCGTCAACTACATCAACATCCCCTTTTTCATTAGACAAATATTTGTGTTCATGTTTGTTCATTTAAAAAAATCAACATGTTCGTGTCCTTTTATGTTTGTTCGTTAAAAATCTAAAAGACCTACACATCTCAATTGAAAAAACTCAAACGCTAAAAAAATATAATAACAAACTAATATATATGTATTAAATAAAAACAAAATACGTTAAAAAAAATAAATCATCATAAAATAGCAAAATGATTAAAAACAAAAACTTGAATAAACCCCCGTAACACGGGAGGATCAAACTAGTATATTAATATACATGTCGTATGTTTATAAAGTTTTAATACAAAGTTTCTTCTTTTGATATACATCAAACAATTTTTAAATTTGTTAGTATACACATATAGATGTAAATTCTGATGAAACTTTTTTGAATTTATATACTTATGATTACAATAATAATAAATTTACGGTTCAGTTTGTTTTTTAAAAGATAAAATGTCTATAATGGATAGACCAAATCTTTAAACCTTTGTAGAAAATAGGCGAAACAAAGGTCTGTAGTATGTAATAAAAAAGACTGTTTGTTTTTAACTTCTGTATATTGTTAAAATAAACTGAAATTTAAATAAACCCAATTTTTTAAACTTAAGCAAAAATCATTGATTTCAACATGAGTTACCCTCAAGCAAATATGAAACCTAGGTCTTTTCAATATGAGTTCTCAAATGCTATGTACATTGATTTCTACTTTCAAATACACGAAAACCTAACGACTAATTTCAATCTCATCATGAGAAAATTTTAAAAAAATAAAAACTTTGAAGGCTATTAGTTTCAATTGCGGTCAACATCCTAGCTCGGAAGAGATGGCAGGCGGTGGCGGAGAGCAGCGAGGACGAGAGGTAGCAAAGCAAGGTACAATAGGTTTGTGCCTCGAGTGTTGGATTTTGATCGGTGGAGTAGGGGTTGTAGAGAGGTGACGCCGGTGGAAGGGCTACATTCGGTAGATTGGAGAAGGCCGGTGAGGAGCGAGGGTTGATGGCTAGGGTTGAGAGTGTGTAAAGGAGAACACTGGTTTATGAGGTTAGAAAGATGTTAGAGGAGGTAATTAGAGTCTGGGCCAGATCTGCACCAAGAAGAGTCCGCATAGACGTTTTTTTAATGAAACGTCTATGTAAAAACAAACACTATGCAGAAACTCATGTCTGCACGACAAAGACAAAAGAGCTCTCACGTAGCTTTTTTAAGAAAACAAACACCACCTAAATAACCGAAGCATATTTTTTGAGCCAGGATCTAGGTGGGAGAAGGGTTGTCATCGAGATTCGAGAATCGTTTTAAAAGTTTTTTTGGTGGAAGAAGAGAAGAAATTTAGGCTTTAAGTAAAAATAATTTTCTTAGTGAGTTTACACTATTAAACTTTTATATAGGCTTATTGCGTTTTAGTTTGGGTTGTGCAATTTTTATTTATTTATTTATTATTGTTATTATTATAAAAATGAGCTTAAATGAATTGGGTAATTGAGGCTAAACATTAAAAAAATATATTTTTTTATAAAATTCATATATAAAATATACATATTCTTTTTCAGTTTCGGGCCTACCTGGGTATTCGAGTCGGGAACCGTCAATGCCCCCCTCCCCAAAGACGCCCCTAAGTGGGAGCAAACAAGAAATGTTTGCTTCATCCCACAATCTACCAACCCCACAGTTAGATTTTTTTACTTTACGTGTGATCTTACTAAATATGTTTTCTGTTAGGCTAAGGGTAGTGGGACTTGATCCACCCCTAAGTGATCCAATATATTTACGACACGCAGGCGCTGACGTGACACATGATCAAGCCCCAGAGGGTGTAGTGGTCCCGGTAATCCGGGGCTTGATTGAATTTTTTTTAAACACAAAAATACTAAATTAAAATATTTCATTAATACATAAATTAAAAGGAAAATAAAACATAAATTTAAAATGCAACAACCTCTAAAAAAATACATAAGAATAACATTTTTATTTTTTCCGTTAATTTCTTCCGAATACGATCTTTTTCTCCCTCCATTATCGCTTGGTCGGATGACGATAGGTGGATAAAGTCTTTGGCTAGAAAAGCCAAACTCTTGAACCAATTTTTTGTATGTCGAGCTTCACCAATCGAGAAGAGGCCACTTGACAATTCCTTAATTTCCTTTTTATAGTCGTCATCACCAACCGGTTTTTTCCCTCGTTCCCTACCCAGAGGGCGGCTACAACCTTGGTCTTTCAAATGACCTTCGGACAAGTTTAGGTCGAAGTCAATTTGATTCTACGACCCGCTCGAAGAGACGTATGTGCCGGACGTACTAGTTTTCATATATTTTGGCCCTTCGCCAAAGTCCTCCCGCACATAGTTGCATCTATTTCGAGCACTTCCTTAACAACTCCCACAAGTAGCCCTCGTCAAACGTCTTCACCATCCCGTACCTCCTAAACACCTCTTGTTTCCATTCATCACAAGTGAATTGGTAAGCCGAGAGATCATCGGTCCCCCTCGGCCGCATTCGGTTAGCATTTCGGTGATGTAGGTTGGTAAACAATCCTACAAATTTACGAATATCAGTCCACCGACCTGTTATCATATTTTCGGTACAATCCCCATTCCCCACTTGCTTATTAAAACATTCCCGAACCTTGACCCAAAAAACTCGACGTCTTTGAAAGTCGGCTTCAGAATAAATAACAAAAAAATGTTGCATACAAAACTAAAAAGATATATTAAAAAATAAAATTCGCAAAATAATTTACCCACATTCCAGTCTTAGGATATTTCAATCCAACCATTTGCCAACGCGGGTTTCTCTTCTTTAGACCACGCAGTAACCTTCCGCTTAACCGGTGCCAATGAGCCACCCGCTTCTCCGGTTTTCTTCCCCTTACCTTTGTGGCATCGTTTTGCAGGTTTAGCTGGCACCGGTTCCGGCTCCGGTTGGGTGTCCGGGACCGAATATTCGGATTGTGACATATCGGAGTACATGAAAGCTTGAAACGATTCGTCGTCCAAGTAGTTCAATCCTTCGGGAAATTGAGGGTCGTTGATGTTGATATTACCGAAACCCGAACCCGACATGGTTATAAATTTAAAAAATTTAGAGAGGTTTTTTAAATAATAACAGAGAGAAAGGGAGTGAGATTGGTGTGTTATTATTATAATATGGGGTTGTTATTTATAGTGGTAGAGGTAGGCTTTGTAATTAAAAATATTTTTTTTTTAAATCAAGCCCAACAGCTCTTTTTGAGCAAACCAATGCCCAACGGCTCTTTTGAGCCCCGTGGTCCGGCTCGCCTCGGCCTTCGTTCCCCCCCGCTCGCGTGAGAGTGGTATTGGTGTGTACAGCTGCCACCTAGATTGCACCCTGGGGTTAGCGCCGTTAGCGCCCCACTACCCTTAGCCTTGTAAGAGCATTCATAGCCCGTCCCCCATTCTCATCTCTATAATTATAATATAAAACAATATATTTCTTTTTCCTATTTAATTAAATAATCCTTTTTATACTTTTATCATTAACGTTTTCTCTCTCCTTTAATCACAACCAATTCAATAAATATTAAAATATAAATAGGGGCAAACTTTGTTTCTCCAAATTTACAAAAAATCACTATATTTCTCTCTTCATCCTATAATTTATACTTACAACCATTCAAAATTTCACCTTATAAATTACCAATTCCCCTCACATAATTATGGGAGATAGGTTGAGAATGCTCTAAATACATTACATTAAAATCATAGAAACTTTGTAATACATATTTTAACATGTTCTGTTAATTAAAAGCAGTTCACATAATAATTTACAAATATGGTTATTCTATTACGATTATTATAATTAATTAAACTAAATCTTTCATTTTATGCATGTATTAAAAGAATATTATTATTAAGCAGTGAAAAAATAGTATCAATTTAGAACAGTGGGTAATTTAATGATTTAATAATGAGAAAATGGAAGAAAGATTTTGTTTCTAGATTACTATGAGACCCACAATCCGTCATCTATGGTCATTGCTGGTGTAATTTCAAGGACAAGAGGCGGGGTAATATCGGAAATTGAAACAAAGTGATTTGATGTGGAAGATAATCTCGAGAACCAAGTAATTAAAAGCACCCCAGCCGTTGATTGATATTGTTGAGCGTCACGATTGCGTAAGATTGTGTTTGACAGTTTTGTTTTCAAGGGATGATTGGGTTTAACCGGGGGGATTTTCAGGTGTGACGGAGGTGCAGATATGTGACCGTGGGGTGCACCACCGGATCCCTTAATGCTTGGAGTAAATTAAGATAAGAAGATGATTGACCAACCAGAGTAATGGGCCAACAGACAGTCCATTTTTTATTTTTTAATAAAATTTTTAAATATGTGAATATTGCAAGCAACCTTCAAATAGATGCCCACCATCATATATTGCAGGGAAAATCAGTCGTTCGAAGGTCTACTATGATAAAATCTGATTGAGATCGGATTTGAACTTAAGATCTTGTAGCCATTAACTCAACATTCACTTCCCTTATAATGCAATATACGTTGAGCTAAAACACCTATCTAAATATAATTCGTCTAATATAAAACACCTATCTAAATAATTTTAACAAATAAAAATTAGAAATGTAAGAATAGCAATTTGAAACAAATTTGATGCAAGTCAGTAAATTAAATGATAATACTTTCGAGTAAACAAAGAAAAGAGCACAAATTAACATTTTACTAAATTTAGTTAATTAAAGTTATTATGTCAGTTTGATGGTGTTATTCACATCCTATCCATTAAACTTATTAAGTGGAGTTTGCGATTTGTTGAAAGAAGCGGGGATCTCGGCAAAAAAAAAAAGCTTCCGTGAATTTCTTGTTAGATCCTCTTGAAGGGATGTCTACTCTTCGACCAACAGACGTTCTTGTGTTTGGATGGGCAGGGGAAGCACATTTGTATTGACCTTAATAGAGTATCCCCCTTGTTGGACTAAAGGGATACCGGGTTTGTTGTTAGGCAGGTTGTGTTGAAGGCGGAATCAGGAAAAATTGCTAAGCATAACAAAGCATGTGTTGATAATCAACACGTCTTCATTCATTTTGTTTTTGATACATTTGGGTCCCTTGCCCCCGAAGCTATTACATTTCTTAAAAGAGTTCAACGGGTTGTGCACAGTAATTTATCGACACCAAAGAACTGTAACTTTGTTTTTAGTATGATCGGGTTTGCCATTCAAAAGGGGGTGGCGGCGCAGCTTGTTGGCCGCTTATCCACCTCTATATTTTAGTTGGATTCTTTTATTTAATATATTAATTTCGGTTAAAAAATGTATTTTAGTATAATTTTGAATTTGAAGGTAAGATATATAATGAATCTGAATGCTTTACATATCAAACATCTTAAATTATTTTTTTTAGTTTGGTGTATCTACTTTATCATTGAGTACACCTTCCGTGGTTTTGTTTATTTCCATTTAAATTTTTATTTATTTTTGGTTACAATGTGATATTATTAGGGTGGACGAGGCGTTGAACTTGTAAAGATAGCGAGTAGTTGTGGGTTGGGTGAGTAGAGCTAGGTGGGCGCCCTTGGTGAAGCAAGTGCGTAGTAGGGAGATGAAGACTGATCTTTGCAATTTAGAGCGGGTTGAGCTAGAACCGGGAAGATGTGAGGATGGAAGGGGTAAGATTGTAAGGTGTCACATGTGGGTTGAATTGGATAGTGGGTTAAGCTAGCACACCAGCCCATTCAGATTGGGTTTAAATACGTGACACAATATTATTGGAAGGTTGATGAAATTGATGTGAGTTGTACTGGGATTCTATGTGGTTGTCTTGAATGCAATTGCTTGAACTATATCTATCTCAGCTACTAGATACTATTTGATTAATTATTTTATAAGTAATGTAAGGCCCCAAACCGGTAGCCCTACTTTAGCGTCGGATTTACTCATAAACACAGTTCTTGCAATCAGAGTTAATTAAAACTTTCGCGGAAACGTTTACTTGAAGCATTCGCTACAAAACATTCAATCTCTTCTCTGATACTATAAAACAAATCATTATATTTAAAACATCTTTTCTTCCATCTTAAGATGTCAGCCGTTCAATCCATGCCATGCGCCATCCTCATGCTAGTTCTTTGGTCTGATCACCTGCGTGCATATTAAAAGTCAGCTACGCTGAGTGAGTTCTAGTTAATCAAGCAACTTATCATACAACCACTACATGCATCATATACGTATCCGCAGACACGTAGTCCACTATCTAACCTGCTCACATTACCACTTAGCCTCTTATTTACGCCTACCACTTTGCCACCTTGCCACTTTAATAACGTATGACGTTATGCCACTTTGGCACTTTAATAACGTATAACGTTATGCCACTTTGCCACTTTAATAACGAAGGCACGTATAGGCTTACCCTACCACGTACTATCGTTATGCCACTAACACTCTTACTAGACTCTTGCCACTTCTAACACGTTCTACCTCTACTTGTCTACAACACGCTTCATATCATTTACATAATAAGCAAGTCACATCAACAATCATACACACATGATAACGATGGCACGTACAGGCTTTCCCTATCACGCGCTCACGTTATGCCACTAACACCCTTACTAGACTCTTGCCACTTCTAACACACTCTACCTCTACCTGCCTATATCACACTTCATATCAGTTCAGTATTTACGTAATAAACAAGTCACATCATAGCATTCATACACACTATCAACCACTTGGAATTTACTATCCTTGGCGATACGTGCAATATCCGAAGATCGTTCACGTACCGACAAGCATTATAAAATATATACCTCGTATAACATCTATAGCATACACTTACCACTTAAGGTAAGTGTATTCACACTTCACATCGAGTATGCACACAGCCCCGAAAACATAACAAGGAAATGAGGCTAGAAACTCACCTGAACTCTGCTTCTTCCTCCGATAGTTGTAAATCCCTTCTTTAACTGAGCTCGGCTGACTGTATAAGTTACACGTATCAATACTCGCCTGATTTAATCTGGTGGCCTAGTATTAGCTTACTTTTACTTATCGTTTTTAATTTATTTTCTCATCGAACTTGACTTTAGGCGAAGTTAAACCTTAAGCGAACTTAGCTTTAGGCGAAGTTAAACCTTAGGCGAATTTAGCTTTAGGCGAAGTTAAACCTTAGGCGAACTTAGCTTTAGGCGAAGTTAAACCTTAGGCGAACTTAGCTTTGCAGGTGAAGTTGTCATCAGGCGAACTTAGCTTTGCAGCGAAGTTGTCATCATGCGAACTTAGCTTTGCAGGCGAAGTTCATCAGGCGAACTTAGCTTGCAGGCGAAGTTGTCCAGCTGCAGGTACTGTTCGTCCTTAAATCCCTTAATCATCTTCGTTTCTTAACCAAATAACTCGATTTAGGTATCCACGGAATCGTCTGACCAGCGCCTACAAACCCCAACCATCAAATCGACCTAACATCGATGTTTAAAGGGTGCGCTTTAGGCATATAGGTTACGGGTTCTTTTATCAATCGATTAACCCATCAAATCATATCCATTTTCAGTAAGTTTAGCTTTGATGGATTCGTTTTTACCATACAAACACAGATCTATCATTTCTATACTAATCCAAACCTAAACGAACAAGTTCTCGATATAAACGTACCGTAAATGAGTCGAACTACGAACACGAGCTGGTCTTGTTACTTTGGTTCGTCACGACGATCTAGCACCAACAAGCTCGGGTCCTCGCCTTTGGATCTTGGTTCGGGTTGTGTGTGTTTTGGAGTGTGTAGAGATTAGGATGGATAAATGGATGGAATGGAAAGGATTGGGGTTTAAGTGGGTATTTATACTCCCTTAAGCCCATGGACCGAAGGCCCATATTTCCTTTTGGTCCATATCTAATCCCATCTAATTATCCTACTAAGTCTTCATATTTTGCTATTATTATTATCGTTCCACTAACTCGTTTATTTCACCCGACAAAATAATATAATAAATATTACTTTAGAAATTTCGGGATGTTACAAGTAACGTGTGTTATACGTATTGAATAAATATTATGCTATAAAATTAGTAATAAAAAAATTATCATTAAGAAACTTGTGTATTGTATGAGTTGAATAAGAGCATTCTCAGCCTATTTCATATATTTTTTTTCTATAATTTAGCTAAAAAATGTCATTCCATAAATTTATCTATAATTTTTTTAAAATCTTCAACATTCTATTCTCTATTCGTCTCCATAAATTCTTTCTTTATTATTTTTTTTCTCTTTTGTCTTGTTATATAGAATATGATGACTGGGAGATGGTTGATATATGACATGAATTAAAATTGAGATCCTATACTTAGGTTTTTTACTTTAGTTGTCATATAACTCATCCATATAATAGGGAATATATTAGAGAAGTAGGAAATATATTAAAGAAGTGATTTTGATGGGTTTTTTAAAATTTACCATAAATTATATAGGTTTTATAACTTTAGAGAATGAGTTGAGAATGCTCTAAACCCTTGTATTTCTTTTTAGCTTTGAGTTAACTTAAATTGGAATTATATATCTATACTATCTTTTTTATTATCTGACGTAATATATATTCAAAATTCGAATCATACTATCACATTATATATTATAAAAGTATAAATCACTAGAAAAATCACTATTTGTCTTTTTATTTTATCTTTTAAATTCTTTTAATCAACATGATTAAACTTGGTTATATTTAGTAGCTTAGAGAGAAGCTTTTAAGTAAAAAAAAAATAAGTTTATTTTGCTATTTAAATACTTAACCATGCACGATCAAAGAAAAAATGTATGGTGGGTGTTCAATAAACGGTTGGTGTAAGATTAATATATATATATATATATATATATATATATATATATATGACCATTATAACCATTTATATTATAATAGATCAAAATATTAATCATACTTTATTTTATATTAGTTTGGTAATTGTTGATGGACTATATTACCCTTACTAGCTAATAAAGGGTTTCCCCTTAGGTGTATATAAATGGAGAGACTAAATTAACATCATAACTCATAACCTAATCACACACGTATAACAAATTTGTGACTCCTCTCTTCTAAAACTGGGTTCCTCTCAAGAACCTTAACAACATCCTTAACTATATATCCTAAAGGGGAACTCGATCAAGATGACAAACATGTCGACTACATCATACTCTGTTGCGGTTTCTACTCTCCCTGTTGTAACAGGTACACATATAATTATAGGTTTATCATATTTTCATGTTTTTCTATTACTAATATGAAGAACTGATCAACATGTGACATCGGAGTGATGTTGATTAATCAGTCTTCATGTTTCCCAAAATCCGGAATTAAAGTTGAAAGATATGGATTAAAACGTGATGAACCCTTAAAATAAATCCATTATAATTAAAAGTTTTAATACATCTCTTATTTGTTTTTTACGGGTTAAATAAATACATTGATTAGTCTACGGGTTTTCAAGTTAGTGTATGGTTTTCTAACTAGTTTACTGACCATAACCCATAAACCTCATAAACCCGTAAACCCTTCTCGGGAACTCAAAATTTTCTAGAAACTCAAATTTCCAAGAACTAAAATTTTTGAGAACTCTAATGATTTGTTATTAACTAAATAGTTTTGTAAATTGTTAAACATTATAATTTTTTTACAAAGCTAAAAAGGCTTAACTTGAATGAACTTTTAATATATCACTTCTGCCCAAATGTGATTTGTTACATTTATCATATTATTCAAGTCTAACAAAAAACTTTACTTAGTTTTTGCTTAAGATGATACAAATGTCTCATTTCTGCCCAAAGGTGATGTGTTACATTTTTATCGAGTGTTTATTTATGTTGTTTTTGAGCCTCAATAAGTACGATCATACACACCCCTAACTACTTTAGCCTTGTACTAGTAGAATATGGCCTCATTATCCGAGTATGCTGGTTGTTACCAATTAGAACAGATCCTAATTTATTTATGATTTACGTACCGCAATTGTTTCTTTTATTTATAGTTTCATAAATGAGTTGTGGATTTTGCCTCATATTATATATACTTGATATGAGCTAAATTATATATAAATATTATAACTATTTTATGCACTTTTGAGTAGCTTCGGGGTTGATTTTATATAATATTACTCATTATTGCTTCATATTTGCATCTTAAAGGTTTCAAGAAGGTTTCAAGAGACAACAAGTTAATATGGAGTGTTTATATTAATTTTGAGAATAGCGAGTGATAACCGATGAATTTGGGAGGACCCGTGATAAAAGAGGTTCAAGATGATTGTATTAATGATTGGTTATGAGATTTAGTACGATCTGTTTAACATGTGTGCATTAATATAAGAACTCAAATTGGGCTGAGAGAAGTAGACGTTCATAGATTAGAGATTAGAAAGTGGGCTGCATCAATTAATTATGTTAGTCCACTAGTTAGTTGTGTTTGGAAGCCCGTGTATCAAGGAGGCCCGGACAAAAATAAAAACCTACGTAGGTTTTTGGAGATTCCAAAAAAAGTGGGACGGCATATTGGTTTTGGGAGACGAAAGTCAAGGGGTCTGCCCCCTTTTGGCTATTGTGATTAAAAAACAAGGAAGCAAGCGCGCACGTCTCAAAATCTCGCGGCTAAAAAAAAGCACAAGCAAGCAGCTAGGTGAATTAATTTAACTAGGCACACAACTCAATGAATTTTATTTCTTTTTATGATGAACTGAAATAAATATATTATCTTTGTTTCATTAATAATTATGATTGGCTAAACTTGTTATATTTCCTGGGTTTGAATGAATACTTTTTAGACTCATTTTATTTTTGGTCTTGGATTATTATTGATTGGTTCGTGTTTTGGTAGAGTTTTTATTTTATTTGATTGTAATGCATATGCCTATTTGGTATTAATTTATTTATAATTTATTGTTCCATATGCGTCTTTGTGAATGTCTTTCATGTATGGATGCATATTTGGTTGTTTACTGTGTGTTTACAACTAGTTTATGGTTTATTGTTAACGTATTTCATAGGAACGGTAATTGAGAGTTTAGAGATACTTTATATTCTGCCACTTGAGAGACCGAGAGGTAATTAAGTGTCACCTATTTTGGTTTTTTTAGGGTTTGAGTAGTGATTTCACGAGAGTGAGTTACCCTAGATTCCCTTAGATTCTTACAGATCCGAGTTATAACCAAATTCAATAAGAATACCCCTTTACGCCTGAGGGTGTTTTGTGATCAGAGAGCCGGGAGGTGATTTAATCTTTGGGTACCTTAGCATAGTTAGATAAGGTGAGACCAGGAGGTGATCGGAACCATTAAACCGTTGAGTTTACATGACATTAATGGTTTTTAGGTATTGTTAGTGAGACCGGGAGTTGATCTAGCATACTTTAGTTATTCCTTATATTTCATATTTTTAGAATCCGGTACAGATCATATATCCAATTCCGAGAGTTTACGAGTTGACAAGTTCGATTCCTTGTCTAGGTAATTGTTTCCCCTATTTGAGTTTTAGTTCTATTTTTCCGTGTCTAGTTTAGAGTGAGTATTATTTATTTTATATTATTTAATATTTAATAATAAAAAAATTCAAAAACCAATTAAATCTATTTTTTAGTTATTAATCAGAGTCTAGTTTAGGTGTCGCTAGTGTCCTTTGGGTTCGACATCCGGTCTTCATTAGGATTTACTACATTTGATAGTACACTTGCCTGTCTAGTGGTCTAGCACTAGGATAGTCTAGATTTATAAATTTAAAACTAGAGTGTCTAGATTAGGTTAGGTTTTAATAGACCGTTTTGCACATCAATACTCAAAACTATGAAATTGCTCACTAACATACATGTTGACAAATTATATTTTATGCATTGTTACAAGTTTCATTATTGGTTGATTGGAGTTTGAAGACACTATTTTATTTTGAGACCGTTTAGGTTAATAGAAGAATGAACAATTTAATTATTTGCATTTGGTGTTATTTTGTATGAACAAGATGTGTTACTTTTGATGATTGAATGAAATGAATATTTGTATAAATATTGTCACTTTAATAGTGTCTTGTGTTCTTATGCAATCTGTTGCACCCCGACATGTTCCGCCGCCTTTGGTCGGGGTGTGACATCACATCAGTAACTGGAGATAACTTTGCTTCCTGGAAGGACTCTCTTATGCTTAATCTCGCCTTCCTGGATTTCGATTTTGCTCTAAACGAGGATGAACCTACAATACTAACCGCTGAAAGCACTCCTACTCAGCACTTATTGTTCGAAAATTGGAATAGATGCAACCTCATGTCTCTAATGCTTATGAATAAATCCATTAGCATGCCCATAATAGGATCCATTCCAGACTCTGAAAATTCTAAAACCTATCTGGCTTCTGTGGAGGAACAATTAAAAGGAATGTCTAAGGCACATGCTAGTACTATTATTCTCAAGCTGGTGACTACTAAGTACGATGGAAAGAGTGGCGTTCGTGGGCAGATTATGATGATGAACGACATGGCCCATAGCTGAAGGGATTAGACATGGAGATCAATGATGGTCTTCTGGTGCACTTCATCATGAACTTTCTTCCTATGAAGCTTTCAAGATCAATTACAACACCCATAAGGACAAATGGATTATGAGTGAGTTGATTGCTATGTGCGTGAAAGAGGAAGAGCATATGAAGATGGAAAAACCTGAAGTTGCTTACCTTGCCACCAGTTCCAAGAAGAGGAAGAACACCAAACCAAGATAGGAGTTTGCTAAAGTTCAGAAGACTAATACATGTGCCTCAACCAGCTCTCAGAACTCCACTAGAAAGCCTTTCTGCAAGTTCTTTAAGAAGTACATTCATAAGCAGAAGGACTGTTCAGACTTTAAGGAGTGGTTGGCTAAGAAAGGTAATGATCTCTTTATGATACTTGAGTCCTATAATTTAACTGTTCCTGCTAATACATGGTGGTTTTATTTTGGTTTTATAGTTCATGTGACCAATTCTACTTTGGGATTCCTTTCAATCCGGAAGCTAGAAAGAAACCAAAGAACGCTAAGACGGGGGAATGATAAATAACTTGAAGGCAAGGTTGTGGAAACTTTACAATTAATAATGAAAACTGGTTTATGTATTAAACTTTATGATACCTTATATATTCCTTAGATTACTCGGAATCTTGTATCGGGACCAAAGTCAGACATGGACGGTTTTGATGTTTCTCATGGTCATGGAAAACTTACTATTTCTTTAAATTCTCAAGTGTTTGGTTATAGATTTTTGGATGGTGGTCTTTATAGATTAGAACTAGATGATAATTTTTCTAAATCTTTGTTGTCATATAATATTAATGAATCACTCACAAAGGTTAAAGAGAAACGAGACTTAGAGACTTCTTCTACGTTGTGGCATCAACGTTTAGGCCACATCTCACGAGACTGGTTAGCCCGCCTCGTGAAGAATGAAGTCTTACCACGTATTGATTTCACCGATTTTGGAATATGTGTAAAATTCCTAAAAGGCAAAATGACATCAAAAAATAAGAAAGGCACCACTAGGAGCTCTAATTTATTAGAACTCATTCATACTGATATTAGTGGTCTTTACCCCATTGCTGGCATAGCTGGACATACTTCATTTATCACTTTCATTGATGATTATTCCCAATATATGTACCTGTATCTCATTGAAGAAAATTATGAATCTGTTACAACTTTTAAAGATTATAAAACTGAAGTTGAAAAGCAATTAGATCGTCAATTAAAAGTTGTCAGATCAGATAGAGGAGGTGAACATTATGGAAGACATACTGATGTGGGTCAGGCCCCTGGTCCATTTTTTGAGTTTTGTAAGAGCCATGGGATCGTGAACCAATATACCAAGCCAGGTACTCCTCAGCAAAATGGTGTCGCTGCATGGAGAAATCGAACCCTTATGGATATGGTACGCAGTATGTTAACCAACACTAATTTACCTCTATTTCTATAGACTGAAGCCTTAAAAGCAGCCGTTCATATACTCAATAGAGTTCCTTCTAAGTATGTTCCTAAAACTCCTTATGAACATTAGACATGAAGGAAACCGAGTCTTAATTATACGAAAGTATGGGGCTGTATTGCTGAAGAAAAACTTTATAACCCTTTCCTAAAGAAACTTGACCCTAATACTGTTACCTGCTTCTTTATCGGGTATCCTAAAAATTCAAAGGCTTATCATTTCTATTGTCCTTCCTATGTCACTCGCATTGTAGAAACCAAGCGTGTCGTGTTCCTGGAGGATTACAAGATTAGTGGGAGCAATACTAACCCTTATGAAGAATCGCAAGAAATACAAGATGCAGTGGGAGACTCGTCGATTATTGTAACTCCGGTTATTCCTCCTGTACCCCATGCAATTGAACCTTCTGCACCACCTTCTTCACACTCAGAGCCCGTTATAACGAAAAATGAAGGCACATCAAACACTCAAAACCAAGACAAAGCAGAACCCGCTAATCAACTCAGGAAGTCATCCAAGTCTAGAAGACCTACTAACTTTGATGATTATGTCACCTACCTGACCTGAAGTTGATGCTGGAAATCTTAATGATCCTATTTCTTATAACGAAGACATAAGCAGTGATCAGTCTTCTGAATGGAATAAAGCAATGATTGATGAGCTTGACTCCATGAGGAAAAATGACGTTTGGGATTACGTAGAATTCTCAATGGTGTCAAACCCATAGGATGTAAATGGGTGTTCAAAACAAAACTTGATCCAAATTGGAATGTTGAACACTATAAAGCAAGATTGGTTGCAAAGGGCTACACTTAGAAAGAAGGAATTGACTATCAAGAGACTTTTTCACCTGTCTCTCGAAAAGATTCATTAAAGATCGTTATGGCCTTTGTAGCTCATTTTGATTTAAAGTTGCATCAGATGGACGTGAAAACTGCTTTCCTTAACGGAAATTTAGATGGAGAGGTGTACATGAAGCAGCCTGAAGGTTTTAAACTTGAAGGTCAAGAACATCTAGTCTGTAAGCTCAAGAAGTCAATATATGGGTTGAAACAAGCATCGAATCAATGGTATCTAAAGTTTGATGAAGTCATGAAGAAACAAGGTTTTGCAAAGAATCAAGTGGATCGATGCACTTACCTCAAAATGAGTGGGAGTAAGTTTATTATACTTGTCCTCTACGTAGATGATATTTTATTGGCAAGTAATATTTTAGACATGTTGCATGAGTGGAAGCGATTACTCTCGCATAATTTCGACATGAAGGATCTCGGAGATGCTTCTTATGTTATTGGCATCTAAATTCACCGAAACAGACACACAGGGATCTTAGGATTATCTCAAAGGGCCTACATTGATCGTATCCTTACTCGTTACAAAATGCAACATTGTAACCCAACTTGTCACAGCCCCCGACCCCTATACCTTGGGAGGGAAGCCGTGAACATTGATTGGTGGTGTCGGTGTTTATTAAATTATTTTGCAGCGGAATATTTTATCAGAACCGTAGTTAGGAAAAAAACGATCAGAGTTATAAAAACACCATGTTTATTTTTATTATAAACTGGGTATTTAACCCATTTTGATACAATCATAAACTTTATAGGGATAAACCCTAATTTACAAAACACGTTTCTTTATTTTGGTGACAAGCCACTTATTTAAGCTGGAAGCCCGCATGCATCATTCCTTTGTCTCTAAAAAGTCACCTGAAACATGTTTAAAATATTTGATCAGTAAGAAATAGTGGTGAGTACATTCATTTATAAATGACACATTATACATTTACATCTTTAAGATGTTTTTACACCTACCTGCTTACGAATTACCGAAAGGTACTTGTCACTCACCGTATCTATGACTGTGGCCATATTACTTATTGGATAACACTTGTCTAATAAGTAACGTGTAATAGCCCAGTAGGCAAGCCTTGTATACAAAACCCCACAATACCAGTAGTAACCATCCCGTAAGTCTACAGAGACTTAATCACTGTAATGTATTTAAAATACTTTAAAAATATATTTGAAACCATTTAGACCATTTGCCATGAGTTTTATTGGTTTTGAAATCATCATGACAGTGTCGGAAAAATAGTTGTCTCACACAAATGTGAGTGGTACAAAAACTTGAATGTCTCACCTTGCAAGTTTACAATTAAAGAACACCTCTTGGTGTTAAGCACCAGGATAAACACAATGTACTATATCTAGATTAGTATAAAACCAAAAGTCATAACGATAATCACGATGGCACAATGTCTTACCTTAATAGGCAGAGCTTTTGGATTCGTGTATATTAGTTTCTTTCGATCGGATATGATACCGCTACAACACTCGGGTATTATACTATACTCTTAATTTATATATATGTGTGTGTGTGTGTGTGTGAGAGAGAGAGAGAGAGAATTCAGAGAGAAAGAGTAACTTTGGACGAAGAAAGAATGTGCAGTTCTCAACCAATTTATAGCAAATTCTGGAGCCCATCGCGATACGCGATGGCCACAGTCAAAGGGCATCGCGTATCGCTAAGAATCTCATAGCTTAGCTGAGTCATCCCTAGGCATGCTACGTGGCATGAAAAGTGTCTCGTCTGCATAACTTCCACGTCGCGATACACGATGGTGTTACTTTGATAGATCATCTCGTATCGCTACGACGCAATGTTTCTGGATAACTTACATGTCATCGCGTTAAGCGATGAGGCTAATCTAAGCTCGCCGCATGCGCCATAAAAGCGCCACATTGCGCCCATTGCACTTCGCCTGTGCCCGTGAGCGTGCGCGTTCGGGTGCTTCTCACCCTCCGCTAGGACCACTGGGTGTGATTTGTCTTATAAGAACATTAATATATGAATTTTATTTCTAATAAAGAACTTACTAATTTTATAATCTAGTGATGTGGGACAAGGACTTACACTCCTATTTATACCATGGTGGAAGCTTCTCATTTTCTTTCCTCCACCAACGTGGGATGGATTTTTCACTCATTTCATTTCCTTACTTTTTTCTTTAATTTATCTTATGGTTTGTTATAGTCTTCCCTCATTATTTTGAATCTTGTCATCGAGATCTACTTGGAATAAGTGTGGGTGCTTCCGTTTCATTTCTGATTCCAATTCCCAAGTATATTCTGTCACACGTTTTGAATCCCACTTCACTTTGAACAGAACTATCCTTTTATGTTTGAGACTCTTGACCTTTCTGTTTTCAATTTGTAAGGGTTTCTCAACGAATTTCAACTTTTCATTTACCTTTATATATTGAAGGGTACTTTAAGTGATTTATCAACTAAAGATTTCCTTAAGTTACTTACATGAAATACATCATGTATACCTGACATTTCCTCTGGTAATTCTAGTTGATAGGATACTGGTCCAATTCGTTTGATAATTTGAAATGGTCCAAAAAATCGTGGACTTAACTTTCCTCTTTTACCGAATTGGATTACTCCCTTCCATGGAGATACTTTTAGTAGCACTTTGTCTCCAACTTGAAATTCCAATGGTTTGCGTCGATGATCCGCATAAGTTTTCTGACGATCTCGTGCGGTCTTTAATCTCTCCTTAACTTGATTTATCTTGTCAGTACTTTCTTGTATGATTTCAGGACCTGATAATTGTTTTCCTCCTATTTCTGCCCAACACACTGGAGTTCTGCACCTTCGTCCATAAATGGCTTCAAATGGAGCAGCATTAATACTTGTATGATAACTGTTATTATAGGAGAATTCTATTAGTGGTAAATGGTCATCCCAATTTCCACCAAAATCTATTACACATGCTCTTAGCATGTCTTCCAATGTTTGTATGGTCCTTTAACTTTGACCATCAGTCTGTGGATGGTATGCTGTGCTCAAGTTTAATTTTGTACTCATAGCTACTTGGAAACTTTTCCAAAAATGAGAAGTAAAACGGCTATCCCGATCATATACAATGGATAATGGAACTCCATGTAACGAGACAACTTTGTCTACATACAGCTTAGCTAATTGTTCCATTTTGAAAGTTTCCTTCATTGGTATAAAATGAGCTGATTTTGTTAATCTATCCACAATTACCCAGATTGTGTCATTACCTTTTCTCGTGGTAGGTAATTTGGTAACAAAATCCATTGTTAGAAATTCCCATTTCCATTCTGGAATTTCTAATTGTTGAAGTAATCCTGATGGCTTTTGATGTCCTGCTTTAACTTGTGAACAAGTTAAGTATTTTGAAACATAACTAGTTATGTCCTTTTTTCATTCCTATCCACCAATAGTTTTCAATCAAGTTTTGATACATTTTATCTCTTCCAGGATGCATTGTATATTTGGATTTATGATATTCTTCGAGAATCTTTTCTCGTAATCCTCCTATGATTGGTATCCAGATCCTATTCCCCATTCGGAGAATTTCATCATCTCCTTTGACAAGTAGATCAATGGTACCATTTCTTTTCTCATCAGCAATATTATTTTCTTCTATTGCTTGTTTCTAAGCATTCTTTACTTCATCAATTAAATTGATTTGAAGTGCTAACCTTAAAGCTCGCACTCTTTTAGGTTTCTCATGCTCTTTTCTGCTTAATGCATCGGCTACTATATTAGTCTTGCCTTCATGATATTGAATTTCACAATCATAGTGGCTAAGAATTTCCATCCAGCGTCTTTGCCTCATGTCAAGCTCCTTTTGCCCGAAAATATATTTTAAACTTTTATTATATGTGAATACGGTAAACTTACTACCATATAGATAGTGTCTCTAGATCTTTAGGGAAAAAATTATTGCTCCCAATTCAAAGTCATGTGTTGTGTAATTCTCTTCATGCTTCTTTAGTTGCTTAGATGCGTAAGCAATAACTTTTTCACGTTGCATTAGTACACATCCTAATCCTGATTTAGAAGCATCACAACAAACTGTGAAATCTTCAGTTCCTTCTAGTAGTGCAAGTATTGGGGCGTTTGTTAACTTTTGCTTCAAAGTTACAAAAGATTCTTCTTGCTTAGGTCCCCATTCAAACTTGACATTCTTACACGTTAACTTTGTTAACAGAACTGCTATTCAGGAAAAATTTTGAATGAAACGTCTATAGTATCCCGCTAATCCTAAGAAACTTTGAATTTCTGTAGGAGTTTTAGGAATTTCCCAATTAGTAATAGCTTCTATTTTAGCAGGGTCCACGTAAATACCTTCATGGTTAATCAAGTGTCCTAGAAACTGTACTTCTTGTAACCAAAACTTACACTTTGAGAATGTAGCGTAAAGCTTCTCTTTTCTCAATAGTGTCAAAAGTGTATGAAGATGTTTGACATGATCTTCACTGGTTTTGTAATAAATAAGTATATCGTCTATAAAAACGATTACAAATTTATCCAAATATGGTTTACATATTCGGTTCATCATATCCATGAATGCAGCTGGTGCATTGGTTAAATCAAACGGCATGAATGTAAACTCATAATGACCATATCCTTTTCTAAAAGTCGTTTTATGAATATCTTTTTCTTGCACTTTTAATTGGTGGTATCCTGAGCGTAAATCGCTTTTAGAAAATTATCGAGCTCCTTGGAGTTATCGAATAAATCATCAATTCTCGGTAAGGGATACCGATTTTTAATTGTGACTTTATTCAATTCTCTATAATCTATACAGATACGCATTGACCCATCTTTCTTTTTGACAAACAACACTGGTGCTCCCCAGGGTGATGAGCTAAGTCGTATAAAACCTTTTTCTAGCAATTCATCTAATTGCTTCTTTAATTCTAATATCTCTGTTGGCGCTAATCTATATGGTGCTTTAGCAACTGGAGCTATTCCTGGTATTATATGGATTCTATATTCAACCTCATGATCAGGCGGTTGTCCGGGTAAATCTTCTGGAAAGACGTCAGAATATTCCGATACTACCGGAATTTCTTTTAGCTCTTTTCCTTTGGCGCTAATGATTACAGAAATCATATACGCTACGACTTGTTTTCTTAGATAGCTTGCCACTTTCATTACCGATATGAACTTTCTAGGCTTGAGCATTTTATCTCCTTGAATGGTAATGATTTTTCCCGTTGGCGTGAGGATTTCAATAGAATTTGTATTACATAGGATTCGAGCATGATTGGCTGCTAGCCAGTCCATTCCAAATAGGACATCGAATCCAGCCAGATTCATCGGGAGTAAATTTGCTTTAAACTTGTGGCCTAGTAAGTTTATATTTTCTTCTTGAAGTACTTCATGAATATGAATGGAATTTCCATCGGCCATTTCTACTGTTGTCACACCCCCACTTAAGGCCTAGGCGTGTGACCCAATAGTTGGTACCATATTTGTATATAAATAAGAGTTACGTTCGATTAGCGGAAGTCTTATAAAATATAAGGATCAAAGTTATAATATTACAAAAGACGGAATTATAAAAGATTCACGTTTTAAGATAACAAGATCATTTGTTTTAACTACAAACCACCATTTATATATTAAGGTTTTAAAAAAAAGATCCGAGCCATCGGATTCAAATATAACACTTCGACACTCCAAGCGCTATCCTTGTTCACCTGCAAAATGTAAGAAAATACGTCAGCAACGAATGCTGGTGAACACGCTGACGCTAAAATATTTCCTTTTACTTTATTACCCCTCGAGACTACGCCTGCCTCGGGCCATCGTGGCTTGGGAATAACAAAGTTAAATAACACATTTATAAATTCAAGTCTCTACTCTAGGTCACCTCAGCAAACACCACAGCGTTCGACTCAGTTAAGTACCCGTAAGTATACACAAAGATCGTACTTCCCACGGGTCCTACGATCAGGGTGGTGTGATGTGCCCATCGAGTACTAACACATATGTAAGGATCCAGACACACGTATACCACAGCCTGAGGGCTAGGTTTATACTTTCATTTATAATGGTTTTAGGGACACGTAGTCCCTTGTAATCATTTTCATATAACATGTTTGACTCATTTGAAAACAAGTTTAAAAGTTTGGAGGCGTATTCACCTTATCACTTTGGGATCGGCTTCAACACCGTCCGAGGGTCTTTCTCTTGCTATATCGCACCTATAGTACGAGTTTAACCATTTGTTAGTCGGATATACAATCCGGCTTAAGACCTTTAGTCTTATTTTATAACTCTACCTTGATGAAACTTTAGTTCATAGATCTCTTTTACTTGGAAACCTTTAGTTTAAAAGTAATTATAAACCTTTAGTTTATTTATGAAACCCGATGTTTCTTCTTCTCAAAGAAACATATTCTTTTATTTTAATATTTAAGAATACTCATTATTACTTAAATAATATTTTCATAACAAAGAATATATACATCACACATATATAATATTCATATTCTATCTTAATTCTTTTCTTTGCTATGTTTTCTTTTCTTTTATCTAGGTATCGAGTATAACCTTGACTTAAGGTTTAAGCCGTTATAATATTTTATTATTATATTCATTGGCGTTTTAAGCCTTACCTTAAAGGCTTAAGAAAACCCTAGTGACTCGAGCAACACTCCAACGCCGCTATACTTCTCGATCAACTCTTTTTCTCGACACTCAAATCAATGAACGCCAATCTTCAACACTCGTTTGCACGCTTCTCGAGACTCATTGCCATAATAACAAACGCCTTCTTGGTATGTGGGTGGAGGGTGGCACAAACTTCGAGGAATCGTTGGTACACAAAACGAGGAATCGGAGCACGTTTATCGAGGAAATAAGGCACGAACTTCGAGGTATGATAATATGGCTAGAGGGATGTTAGAGAGACAAATAATGACTGATTTTGGTGTGGGTTGGAATGAATCCCGTGGCCTTCTATTTATAGCCAAAATTTGGATCCCGTCGCGGTACGCGGCGGCATCCTGGGCACCCGTTGGGTACCGCGACGTAGCCCTAGCCAGTCACAACGTAGGTCTGCCACGTGTCGCCAGTTGGCAGACGGTGTGCCACGTGTGTACACGTGGCGGACGACATGCCACGTGTGGCCATGTGTCCGGACACGCGGAAGACGGTGTGCCACGTGGCAGCTCTTGTGCATGAGGTGTTAGGTCACGTCATCGCGATACGCGATGACGTTGGCTCAACAGCGATCACGTATCGCTGTTGACTTCATCTAGAACCTTTGACAAGGCCTTATCGCGATACGCGATGGGCTTGTCCTTTGTCCCATCGCGTATCGCGATAGGACAAGAAAATAGAATTTTCATTTTAAACCCTAAGGTTTGGAAATTTGGCAAATTTGGTCCCTTAACTTTGGAAAGTTTATAATTTGAACTCGAAATTTTCTCGATGTTACAACCGTGCAGCCTTGATTAAGTTTGGTTAATGGTTGATTTAGGGCTTGGCAAAGCTTCGTATTTATAAAACTTTGATTTGCTCCGGAATCAAACAATACTTTAGCGTAAATGTTATTGATAAGGAATGTACCCGCAATGACGTTTGGAATCATTGCTGCTTCTTGTGCAGTAAGCTGAAAAGCTCGTGCGTTCTTCTTAGGTCCATCTGTGTTCTTTGCTTTGTTGTCAAGCACCTTTATAAGCTTTGGACATTCTGGATGGGTGTGACCTGGTTCTCCGCAATTGTAGCAAACACGACTTTCTTTTCTTCTACATTCTTCATCCGTATGTGCTGCCATTTTGCAATAATTGCAATACTAGTTTTCTTAAAAGCGCATCTCCCTGAATGCCTCTTTCTTCAAATTTTACAGAAAGGATGAGCATAAGATTTCCCTGTTCCTTTCTTCCGAAATTCTTGGGTAATCTTCTGGGCTAGATCTTTCTTTTTGTTTTCTTCCTGAGTTCGAATTAATCCGTCTGTCAAGGTATTAGCTAGCTCAACTGTTTCTTCAATAGTCTGGGGTCTAGCTGACTTTACCAAATCTCGGATTTCACTTACAAATCCCCAAATATAACGAGAAATTAGTACTGATTCTGGCGAAGCCAAAGCCGGTACCATTCTCGCATATTCAAAGAATTTTGTCGTATACTCACGACATTTCACACCTTCCATCTTGTGGTTTAAGAACATAGTAGCAATCTTTTCTCTTTCATGAGGAGGACAAAATTTCCTTTCTACTATTTCTTTAAATTCTTCCCAGGTCATAGTATAGACAATGTGACTTCCCTTTAATTGGAGGACCGTGTTCCACCATTCTATTGATTCATTAATGAAGAGGTTAGAAGCATATAATATTTTATCTTCTTCAGCACATAACTTATTCTTTTGATGGCTTCTGTCTTTTCTAACTAGCGTAGTGCTGAAATAGGTTCTTCATTTCCAGAGAATTCGGTTGGTTTACAGGCCAAGAAATCCTTGTAAGTACAACCGTGAACTTTTGACTTTTTGGGTAATGGGTTGCTATTTCCTCCATTCACACTATTACTAGCCTTAGTGTTAGCCTTGCGTTTATTACTCTCGGTCTTATGCCTAATTATAGAAAGGGGTTCCTTAATAGCATCAACAATTAAAGGAATTGCTTCAGTGATTTTCTGATCTATCATATTTTCAATAGCATTCATATTCAGACGATTTTCTTGATTATGAATTTCATGATTATGCTCGTTTTCGTGACTGTGCTCGTTTACGTGATTATGCTAGTTTGACATCTGAATTACATACAAGAAAGAAATTATTAATATCGTTAAATAATAAGGTAAGCAAGATATAATAACATATAAATAACACATAGGCACATAATATGTCAAAATCGTCGATCTTTGCGACATTTACTCTTTTATATATATATATATATATATATATATATATATATATATATATGCATCACTATATTTTACATCTACACACTTATATATTGGCGTCACTACAAACTTTTCTTATATACATACACAATTTTTTTATCAAAGAAATTACGATAATGAACATATATATATTATATATATATGGTTTATATATATGATTCCTGGTCATTGTATTTCCAGGTTAAGTTCTCCCCTATATTTCTCAGTCTATTCCCTGTGCCTATCAATTCTTCCCCGTAGTGACGGAGCTGTGTCGTCATTTCTGGTGTCATATTGGGGTAGTTAGAGGTTTCAGCCTGGAATGGTGCATATGGATTTTTCATCATTGTTTGATACCGCCAGTCATTCGTCCACCATTCTTTCAACTGGGCTTGGTTGATGACATCATCTGGGAGGAGTGTATTATTCGGATTCAGGATGGCATGTTAAAGTTGCTGGAGCTTGCTGCACCTATATCGTTGAATATTGGCTGAAAGATTTCACACTCATCTGGGCATCAACCTAGACGCTCATGCGTTGGTATTGTTGAAAAGGGTTGTGGTAGAGTAGGTTGTGGTTCAATTAGTTGTGGTTGAGTTGGTTGTGGTTCAATTAGTTGTGGTTGGGTTGGTTGTGGTTCATGTAGTTGTGGTTGAGTTGGTTGTGGTTGAATTGGTGGTTCAGGTTGTGGTGGTGGTTGTGTGACTGTGGTTCTTCCTTTAATATTCTTTCTCAACCTTTTTTGCCAGTCTTTTAGCCTTCTTCTTCTTTTGGGCTATGGTTTTTCTACAGGTTGTTGTGCTTGAAAGACCATGGGATCAGGGTGTTGTTCACTGGATTGTCCTTCTTCCATATCCGTAGTGATAACAGATATATTTTCAAATGCTTCTATGAGCTCACTCATGTTGTTAAGCAAAGACAATAAAAAAACGAACTCCAAAAGAAAATAGTAATTATTTTCACGTGTGGTTAGAATCTTATCTGTATGGTTAATACATAGGTTAATGCATGTATTTCATAACTCTTAATTTTAAAATTAGGTATAATTAAAATACCCATATTGCTTAAACTAGTGGCTCTGATACCACTTCACCTGTCACAGCCCCCGACCCCTATACCTTGGGAATGAAGCTGTGAACAATGATTGGTGGTATCGGTGTTTTTTAAATTATTTTGCAGCGGAATATTTCATCAGAACCGTAGTTAGGAAAAAATTGTCAGAGTTATAAAAACACCATGTTTATTTTTATTATAAACTGGGAATTTAACCCATTTTGATACAATCATAAACTTTATAGGGACAAACCCTAATTTACAAAACACGTTTTTTTATTTTGGTGACAAGCCACTTATTTAAGCTGGAAGCCCGCAGGAATCATTCCTTTGTCTCTAACAAGTCACATGAAACATGTTTAAGATATTTGATCAGCAAGAAATACTGGTGAGTACATTCATTTATAAATGACACATTTTACATTTACAACATTTAGATGTTTTTACACCTGCCTAATTACAAATTACCGAAAAGTACTTGTCACTCGACCATATCTATGACTGTGGTCATATCACTTATTGGCTAACACTTGTCCAATAAGTAACGTGTAATAGCCCAGTAGGCAAGCCTTGTATACAAAACCCCACAATACCAGTAGTAACCATCCCATAAGTCTACAGAGACTTAATCACTGTAATGTAATTAAAATACTTTAAAAATATATTTGAAACCATTTAGACCATCTGCCATGAGTTTTATAGGTTTTGAAATCATCATGACAGTGTCGGAAAAATAGTTGTCTCACACAAATGTGAGTGGTACGAAAACTCGAATATCTCACCTTGTAAGTTTACAATTAAAGAACACCTCTTTGTATTAAGCACATAGGATAAACACAATGTAGTATATCTAGATTAGTATAAAACCAATAATCATAACGATAATCACGAGAGTAGAAACTTTACACGATGGCAGAATGTCTTACCTTAATAGGCATAGCTTTTGGATTCGTGTATATTAGTTTCTTTCGATTGGATATTATATCGCTACAAAACTAGGGTATTATACTATACTCTTAATATATATATATATATATATATATATATATATATATATATATATATATATATATATATTGTGTGTGAGAATTCAGAGAGAAAGAGTAACTTTGGACGAAGAATGAATGTGCAGTTCTCAACCAATTTATAGCAAATTCTGGAGCCCATCGCGATACGCGATGGCCATAGTCAAAGGGCATCGTGTATCGCTAAGAATCTCATAGCTTAGCCGAGTCAGCCCTAGGCACACCACGTGGCATGCAACGTGTCTCGTTTGCGTTACTTCCACGTCAAGATACGCAATGGTGTTACTTTGATAGATCATCGCGTATCGTTAGGCGGCCCTTAAGTGGCTCGCGGCGATGCGAGCGTGCGAAGTGCAAAGTGCGCCATCAAAGCGCCACATTGCGCCCATCGCACTTCGCCCATACGCGTGCGCGTTCGGGTGCTTCGCACCCTTTGTTAGGACCACTGGGTGTGATTTGTCTTATAAGAACATTAATATATGAATTTTATTTCTTATAAAGAACTCACTGATTTTATAGTCTAGTGATGTGGGACAAGGACTTACACTCCTATTTATACCATGGTGTAAGCTTCTCATTTTCTTTCCTCCACCAATGTGGGATGGAATTTTCTCTCCTTTCATTTCCTTACTTTTTCCTTTAATTTATCTTATGGTTTGTTATACAACTGTAGCTCCATTTGTTAAAGGAGATGTTTTCGGGGCATTCCAATGTCCGAAAACAGAGCTTGAAAAGGAGCAAATGAGATTAATACCTTATACATCAGTAGCCGGGAGCCTTATGTATGCACAAGTTTGTACTCGCCCATATATTGCTTATATTTCTGAAATGTTAGGCCATTATCAAACTAATCCTGGCCTTGAACACTAGAAAGCAACTAAGAAGGTGCTTTGATATCTTCAAAGGACGAAAGACTACAAACCGACTTATAGAAGAAGTGATAATTAAGAAGTGGTAGGTTATTTTGATTCTGACTTTACTAAATGCAAAGATGATGTGGCCAAAAATATACATTAATAATATAAATATTTCCTACACTTTTAAGTACTTTTGAGCCATATTTTATAGAATATTATTCGTAATTGGCTCATATTAAGATTTTAAAGGTTTCTAAAGTTAACGAACTAAAATGGATTAATTTTACTAAATTTGTGTTCGACCAGTAAAAAAAAAATAAAAATATCGTTGTATTTAGTATCATCAATTTTTAAACACTGTCTCACACAAACGTAAACTAGATGTGATCTAATAAAGAAAAAATAGTGTTATTTGAACTAGAGTTTATATTAAATTATATAATATATGTGCATGAACTGATTCATATTTTCTTTTGTAGTGAATGCATATGGCCACGTTGAAAAGTTACAAGAATAAATATTACTGATTGGTCTAAAGAGATTAAAGTTCAACAGATTTTTACACCAGTTACATGGCTAAATAAAGAGAGATGAGCCCACTGGTGAATACAAAAAGCCCACGATGACCATTCTTCTTAACCGACATTGATAATCTAAATTGATATTACCTGGAAGGTCGGCTACTGTGTGGGATTGGACGGAAGCAAAGAGCAGTAGGTTTTTATCTTGGGAGTATTATTGAGGCTTGGTCATCGCAAGAGAAGAGTGAAGCACACGTTGGTTCGAGCAGAGATCGTTTTGGTTCAACACTTACTCAACCAAACATCATAATTATTGGTTCAAATTTATTATTATCTTTATGAATTCATTAATTTAACCAATTTATTTTCTTTTGTTCTTGAGTATGGTTGTTGGCTAAACCCTATAACTACCTAGGTTGAGATGAATATTGATTTTGTTTGACGGTTTATTTGGTTTTGATTGATCACATGACGTATTATTATTGAAAGACTTTATTTAATTCGATCTTTAGTGTGTTAAAATATTGTGTTTATATAATTATTTCTTATTGATTCCGCGTATTACTTTGATTGATTGATTGATTGTGTGTCGTTTGATTAGGCTCTACGTTTAGGACATATACTTGGTGTTTTTGATCTATTTGTGGTTAGCGCGGCCATAGGAATCTTGAGTGCGATTAATTATTAAAATTCAATAGGTTCACCTTCCTTGTGACCGAGAGGTAAAAGGAGTCGGTTTGTCTCGCATCTTTATTCGGTTAGGTTAGAATTGCGCGAGAGCGAGTTTTGGTCTTGTCCGGTTTAGTTTGGCATGAAAATATGTGTCTTAGATCGTGTTATATTTTGTTACCCCTTTATCCCTAGAATTTCTAGTACCAATTTTTAGCAGGTTTTGTGTCGTTGAGTCCGAGATGAGATGCGTCATTAGGGTACCTTAGTAATCTTTATCCCGGTGCATTTATTCAATTTTCTTAGATTTGTGAGGGTTAGTTGGTGTGACCGAGAGGTGATCTAGCGAACTTTAATGAGCCTTAGTTGTGTAACATTCCGAATTTTATAATAATAAATAAAAGAAGTTTATGATTTAAAAACGAGTGTTAATATTTAATTAATATTAAATATTGAAAGAATTATGGACTTGAGTAATCAAAATGGATTAAGATGCTGGGATGGGCCTTAGGTCCATGGGCTTTAAGGGATATAAATACCCCCTTAAACCATCCTAAAACCCTAACTCCTCATTCCATCTTTCCATAATCTCTACACACACCCAAAACACACACACACTAGCTAAGTATCGGCCGAGAGAAAGAAAGAGAAGAAGGAGCGAGATTCAAGGTTAGATATAGATAAATCCGAGGTTTATGGTTCATAAGCAACCTAACCAAGACCAAACGAACACAAAAAGGTATGTTCTTGATCTTAAAGTTTACGTTTTTATGAACGGTTAGACTTGGAACTTGAACCTAGAGTAGATCGGGTATAAACGAGTATTAAAGTAACAAACTTAATGTTAGAAACGAACTTAATAAACCCACGGCTAGGCACGGCTCGTTTAAAATAGATCTTTGATCTAGTATTGAACGTTTTAGCTTAAAGGTCCAAACTTTATGCGTTTTCGGGCCGAGTCTTATCCAAAAATGACCATGGGAAGGTTCGCAGGAATGGTTAACATCATATCTAAGGGTTACGGGTTGAACAAAGGTGTTATGGGGTTTAAAATCGAAACCCGTCGCTACTGTAGATAACTTCGCCAAATACGTTCGCTTAATACTAATTTCTCTTATACTAAGTTCGCTTATACTAAGTTCGTTTATACTAAGTTCGCTTAATACTAAGTTCCCTTAATACTAAGTTCGCTTAATACAAAGTTCGCTTAATACAAAGTTCGCTTAATACTAAGTTCGCTTAATACTAAGTTCGCTTAATACTAAGATCGCTTAATACTAAGTAAAAGAAATCTGATACGATAGGCCGAGTTTTGATACGTATAACTTATACACAGTCAGTC
Source organism: Bidens hawaiensis (assembly GCF_021521415.1). Taxonomy (NCBI): domain Eukaryota; kingdom Viridiplantae; phylum Streptophyta; class Magnoliopsida; order Asterales; family Asteraceae; genus Bidens; species Bidens hawaiensis. Next base: position 260,574 of record NW_027493917.1, read on the forward strand.
GAGCTCAGTTAAAGAAGAGATTAACAACTATCGGAGAAAAAAGCAGAGTTCAGGTGAGTTTCTAGCCCCACTTCCTTGTTATGTTTTCGGGGCTGTGTGCATACTCGATGTGATAGTTAATACACTTACCTTAGGTGGTAAGTGTATGCTTGGTATGATTTATGTATGATGATTGCTAGACGGTGCGTGAACGATCTTCGGATATTGCATGTACCGTCAGGTGGTAGTTAAAGATATGATTGATATATATGACGTATGAATGATGTGTGTATGTTATGTTAATAGCTTGTCGGCACGTGAACGATCTTCGGATATTACATGTATTGCCAAGAATAGTGATGATTTCCTTATATGGATATTAAATAATAAATTATACATAGAGTTCCCTCTACGGATAATATATAGAGTGTTCCTTTAATGGAAAGCATAGTGTTCCTTTAATGGAAAGCATAGTGTTCCTTTAATGGAAAGTATAGTGTTCCTTAAATGGAAAGCATAGTGTTCCTTAAATGGAAAGCATAGGGTTCCTTCTACGGAAATACATAGGATGTTCCTTCTATGGAAGTATATAGAGTGTCCTTCTATGGATAGTTTATACAGAGTGTCATTCTATGGAGAATTTATACAGAGCGTCCTTCTATGGAATATATATAGCATGGGCTATAGCCATGGTTCTTGTAATAGATATTATGTGACGTTCCTCTTATGGATATTTATACAAGATTAAGATATGTGTGTATGATTGATATGTGTATGTATTGAATGTCACCTGATTAACTAGAACTCACTCAGCGTAGCTGACCTTTAGTATGCACGCAGGTGAGCAGACTGAAAAGTTAAGCATGAGGATGGCACATGGCATGGATTGAACAGCTGGCATCTGAAGATGAAAGAAATGATGTTTTAAATATAATGTTTTATGTTATGGTTTAAAATAAAAGATTAATGTTTTGTACCGAATGATTAAAGTTAACGTTTCCGCGAAAGTTTTTAATTAACTCTGATATTTAGAACTGTGTTTATGAGTAAATCCAACGTTAAAGTGAGGCACTGGGAATGGGACCTTACAAGTTGATTACTTTAAGATCCCGGTGTCGTGTGATTAGTTAATTCCGTTAGCCGTTAACTATCAATAGGATTCTTTCCTAGGTAGTAGTTTCTCCATATTCGTTAAGAGCTCAATTAGTGTCGTTAGATTTCCGTTGAGTCTCGTTAGTTATGTTAAATTAGGTAAGTTTAGTTAGTTTAAATAAATAAGATATATAAAAATATTATCTAGGTAGGACTTAGATTAGGGTTAATTATCTAAGTCGTTCTCAGGTATCTTTTTGTTCGACATCCGGACTTCCATTAGACTGTGCTGCTACGCGATCGGTACACTTGCCCTTTGTGTGAAGCTTAGTTAGGATTGTTTGGTTTTATACATTTAAGACTTAGTGTTGAGTTGAGATTTTTGTTTACTATATATATATATATATATATATATATTTGCACATCAAATTTTCGGCGCCGTTGTCGGGGACACGGTTTGAGGCGATTAGAGAACGACCCGAGTTGGGGACTTGCCTTTTGTATTTTTCTGTATATATTTAGTTTAAATTAGTTAATCTAAGTAGTTTAATTTAGCTTCTTTTATAATTATATTATTATATTTTTTTTTCTGGTGCCCGTGATCCGTTTCTTTTGAGTCTTCTTTACAGGAAAAATATTCAAATTACAAGTTGAAGAACCAAGGTGCAAAGTTTGTGGCGGAAATCACTGGGTGCATGATGCTTATGAGAGGAGAAATATAGAAGTTGAGGCACGGAAAGCTCCATGGGAATCACTTTTAGCAAAGCCTCCTCCATTCCGATTTGCATATGATCAAATGGGGAACTTCTTAGGGTATGCAGATTTGTCAGGGAATATATTAGAGCCCACCCCATAATCGGAGGCAATAATGGATGATGTATTGTTTGCTATTAGAAACGATTTGGAATATATTCCACCTTTGAATCTACCTTTGTTTGAAACCCTGAGTGAGATTCAAGATACCGGAATGGAGGAGTAGAGAGTAGAGGAGTATGTTCCCTCTTGGGAGAAGAATTTAATGATGAGTTTGGTGAAGAGTTGATGGACTTTGCCATTACGGATGAAGGTGAGTTTGACCCACTTGGTGATCTAAAGCTGCTTGAAGATTTAATATATAGCGAGCCAAGTGTGGGGATCGAGAAGGAGCTTTGTAAGGAGAGCCATGAAGTAGTTAGTGATTTGATTCATACGACACTTCACCTCGATTGTGAAAAACCAAAACACGAACCGTACTCAATCTCCATTCCGGACGTGTTAAGGTTCAAAAATGTGGCTAAAAGGATTAGAAGGAGGATATATGGGCTCAAGGATCATGGTTTGATGACGAGTTTGAATTCTCCACCTTACTTTACTGAATCATTTCCGGGGGTATTCACTAATTGGTGGTTCGAGCTGAATTCGGATTTTCAAGACCACATGAGTTTTGCAGTTGGTTTTTGCCCTACTAATTGAGGACAGAGAGTGTTGAGGAGTGTTGATGGGAAGCGGATAAAGGAGAATCCTCCTTATTGAGGTTTCAGGAGAAAGTCTGGCTGAAGACTTTTTGTGTAAACTTAGCGCTTCCGGGAGGCAATCCGATACTACGTTTTCATTCTATTTTTATTTTTATTTTATTTTATTTTTACTTCTCTGCTCTACCGGGTGTTTCTTCTCTTACTTGCAGGTTGTTCCAAGATTGTTTATGAGATAGTTGATGAGCTATGGTTTTAAACAAGTGTGGGGATGCCACTTGTTTCAGGATTGCTGCTTTTGTTCATGAAAGATGACACTATTTGAAAATAGTTTGCTGATTGCGATTGAATTGGAGGGCATGGATCATGACTCATGAGGCATATCATCATATTTACCAGGGGAGTCTGTTCCACTTTACTTATATTTGAATGTGTTTTAAATTTTATCTTTTTCCTGTCTCATTGAGGACAATGTGACATTTAAGTGTGGGGATGGGAAACTAACGTTTTTATATTAAAAAAATCAAATATTTTAAAAATAAGAATAAAAAAAATTGAAAAATGTCACGAATTTTAATGAAATTTTTGCAGATAATGGAAAATGATAGAAAAATTTGAAATTGTTTTTTTTAAAACTACTATTATATAAGAGATTAAATAAAGATAACGCACTAAACTTGGGATGTGTCGGTAGGCCCAACACACACACACACACACATATATATATAATTTGAAAAATGGTGAAACCGAATTTTGATGCTTAGGGAGGATTACCATAATCTAAAAACTTTGAGATGGTAAGACTTAGATGGGCTCAAACCAGCACACCACCACATGTCCATCTTTTTTCGAGCTTAGAAATAGTTATATACTTTAGGGTGATATAAAAAAATGAAAAAAAAAGAAGTATGTTTTGAAAGTGTATTATGAAAAGTTGTTCAAGAAAGCAAACGATTGTGAGAAAGTTATGTATTGTAAAATGCCAAAGAAGCATTCTCAAAGTTAGTAAAAGAGGCCAAAGTTGCACATACTACACGGGGTTGGGAGTTTACGCGTTGCTAAGGGGATAGTGACTCTATGGTTATCGCTATTGGGGCTCAAGGTTTTTAGTCAATAAATATCAAATTAGGTATTTATAGAATAAAGTCTAATAATATTTAGGAATAGCTCGTACGGCCTCCACATGACCATTCATCCATCAAATTTCACCAAGTGCATCTACTTAGTACCATCAACGAGTACTTGGCTTATGGTGATTTGTCAAACCAGTCTGCTTTGACTCTAGTTTTTCTAGCTCTCTTTGTCTGAGATGGGGTAGGTGTAGCCTTGGTTTTTGAACTTAAAACGCTTAATGCAATTGGGGGATTGATAGGCTGGTGGCTGGGTTTAAGTGGACAACAATATCGACAATCGCAGTTTTTGTGTTTATAGTGCTTAAAGGATAACCTATATGTTTTAAAAATCAGTTTTGAATTCTGATTCCATTGCAAAATACTTTTCCAGGGACGAAAAAGGTTTAAGTGTGATGATATTTGACGTGGCCTAAAATATACATTAATAACATAAATATTTCATACACTTTTAAATACTGTTGAGCCATATTTTAACTACGTGAAAAAAAGGCTTTAGCCACACATGTGCTGAAATCGGTTTGCCACACTTCAGATTAAATGTGTGGCTAAAGGTCACCAATCATAGTTTTAACCACACAACTTTTATTTGTGTGAAAAAAAAAACACACTTGCTAGAACTTTTAGCCACACATGTTTGGTTCATGTGACAAAAACACACAAGTTCTGAACCTTAGTCACACATGTTCGGAGCTTTAGCCACACATTTTTGGTCGTGTGACTAAAAAACATACCTGTACACAGCTGGTCGAAACCTTTATCCACACTTTAACAAAAAAAAAATGTGACGGTTACCAGCCACACTTAGAAAAGTGTGGCCGAATGTGATCTACGGCCACAATAGGTTTCAATGATGTGGCCGAATGCTAATATATATTGTCACACTTACGGGTCAATGTGACCATATAACATTGTTTGTTAGCCACTTATATGCTTTTATGTGTGACTTAAAGCTAACGATGACATTAAAACAAAACGCGTGACTATTAACATTAATGGTCACATTTTAATTATTTCATATATGGCTAAAAGCTAATATATATGGTCACACTTACGTGTTTATGTGACCATAAAACATTATTTGATAGTCACTTATAATATTTTATGTGTGGCTAAAAGCTAATAGTGACAGCAAAACAACAAATGTGACTATTATTAGTTAATGGCCACACTTTATGCTTCATGTGACCATCACCTTCACCTCCTCCCAATTACAAACCTAATCCATAAACATCGATTGAAGCACATTACTCTTCTTCATCAATTTGCTTCTTGCTATAAACTTCATCAACCATCCAGCGATCAGATCTAACGGGGGTTTTTAACATGATTAATTATAACCTTAGAGATGTCATAAACATGTTAGGGTTTGAGTTTTCTTGAGAACAGTTGGCTGACAGATTCGTTCTCGTTTATTGATTGGTCTGTAACTCGATGTTAAACAATGATTATTGATCGATTCTTGATTTTAGGATATATATTCTGTGTCTAGTTTCCAGAAAGGTAAATTTTGTAATTTTTGGATGAGTTTTGAAAACCTTTTATGATTTTACAAAAAAATATGTCAAAGCTGGTTCGAGGAGTTATATTTTGGTCCAAATTTTGGACATAATAACTCCCTAATGACAAACCCAAATGGGTTGGTTCCACTTCTGGAACTTAGTATTATGAGTTTAAAAGATAACCCAGTTGGTCATACACAATTTGGTTTAACGACTTGATAGAACCATTAAATTAGTTTTTGTTGCGCAATCTGCTGAACTGTTAATACCTATCTGTAATGGTTGAATTATTGTGAGTTTTCTATGCATGAGAAAAATATAATAAAAATTGTTTGAGAAACCTGATTCATATATACTACTGTGGTAAATTTTGTAGAATTTATCCTTAACCTTTCTTTGTGAATAAAATCAGTTTGTACATGCCAGAATCTGTCTCGTGAACTGAATGATCATAAGTTAAGTTGTATGATGAATATTTGGTTGCTTTGCCATGATATGATGTGTGGATACATTTAAGGACTTTGGTACTGTTGACATTACCTATTATCACCAATGATTTGTTGGTTCAATTGTGTTTTTGTGTGTGAGTTCATACGTGGGTCTTAGAGTCATGTGTTGTTGAACATATTCTCATAACATAAAACACTTGTACTAGGTAACGGTTAGCGAGTCAAATGCATTCATTTGGTTTTGAGAAAACTCTATTACACGCGACACCAGGTTTTGGATTGAAAACACAGGCATACTTACATACTGGTGTTGAAAACACTAAATGTTTGCCTATACTTGTTTTCTGGATTGAAAACACAAAACGTTTTGAAGTATTGGTTATGTAACCTGCTGAAACGGGGAAAAACGAGCCGAGTTGCTGACTTTTAATTGCTGAATTGCTGCAAAATTGGTCAAAACGCGTTGAAACGACCTGTTAAGTGCCGAAACGAGCTGTTAAGTGCTGAAACGAACTGAAAAATCGCTGAAACGAGCTGTTTAACATGCTTTTTGCTGTAAAACGAGCTGTTAAGTGCTTAAACGAACTGAAAACTCGCTGAAACAAGCTGTTTAACATGTTGTTTAGTATAAAAAAGAGCTGTTAAGTGCTGAAACAAACTGAAAACTCGCTGAAACGAGCTGTTTAACATGCTGTTTGCTATAAAAACGAGCTGTTAAGTGCTGAAACAAACTGAAAATTTCTTAAACGAGCCAACACGAGTGTTTGTACTCGACGAGTTGGGTTTTGGTTTAGGCTCATTTCTCAGTTTTTTTATACTGAACGTTGACACGAGAGAAAACGTTTTAGTTTTTTTTTTAGTTTTTTTTTTTTTTTACTTTTTTCGTTTTTAAAGACCCGAAACCCGTTTAGACTCGTTCCGACCTTGACCTATTTTGACTCGAACCTTTTACGACGTGAACCTTTTGACCTTGACCCGTTCCGACCCGAACCATAACAACCTTTATTTTAATTGAACCGTTCCGACCCTGACCCGTTTCGACCGAACCCAAACCATTTTCCACCCCTATGTTTAATGTATATCGACGGGTTAGGCGAGTTGTACCTCTTAAGACACAATTTAAAAAAATATTCAAAAATAATAATAAAAAATCATAAGTCAAAATATAAATAAAAAACGGAAAAGGTAAAAAAAACTAAAACATTTCCACCATTGTCATTGTTAAAAAAACGACCCGAAACCCGTTCCAACCTCGACCCATTTTGACCCGGACCCGTTATGACCCGAACCTTTTGACCCTGACCTGTTCCGACACGAACCATAACAACCCTTTTTTTAATTGACCCATTCCGACCCTGACTCGTTTCGACCCTAACCCGTTCCGACCCATAACCCGTTTTGACCCAACCCAACCCATTTGTCACCCTATGTTTAATGTATATCGACTGGTTAGGCGAGTTGTGCCTCTGAAGACAAAATTTAAAAAAATATTCAAAAATAATAATAATAAAATCATAAGTCAAAATATAAATAAAAAGCGGAAAAACTAAATAAACTAAAACATTTCCTCCGTTGTCCATGTTAAAAAAAAACGAACCGAAACCCGTTTTGACCCGTTCTGACCTTGACCCATTATGACCCGGACCCGTAATGACCCGAACCTTTTGACCCTGACCCGTTTCGACCCATAACCCGTTCCGACCCATAACCCGTTTCGACCCAACCCATTCCATTTGCCACCCCTATGTTTAATGTACATCGACGAGTTATGCGAGTTGTGCCTCTTAAGACACGATTTAAAAAAATATTCAAAAATAATAATAAAAAAAATCATAAGTCAAAATATAAATAAAAAACGGAAAAAGTAAAAAAACTAAAACATTTCCTCCGTTGTCCTTGTTAAAAAAAATCGACCCGAAACCCGTTTTGACCCGTTCCGACCTTGACCCATATTGACCCGGACCCGTAATGACCTGAACCTTTTGACTCTGACCCGTTCTGACCCGAACCATAACAACCCTTTTTTTAATTGACCCGTTCCGACCCTGACCCGTTTCGACCCATAACCCGTTTCGACCCAACCCAACCCATTTGTCACCCCTATGTTTAATGTATATCAACGGGTTAGGCGGGGTGTACCTCTTAAGACACAATTTAAAATTATATGCATAATGGGCCATTATAGATTTCAAGGCCTAATATAGCCCATTAGGATATGTATGACTTTTTTTGTCTATTATGGTTTAATATGACTCCCTATAACACGATATAACCCTTAAATATCTAATGTTACATATCACATGCCATAATAGTCCACTAAGAGATTTCAAGCCCTAATATAGCCCATTAAAGCGACTATGACATGAAAAAGGCTATAATGGGCCACTAACACCAACAAGGCCCAATAAGACCTATTGATGAAAGTATCACATGTTATCGGCCATTAACATCTAACTATGACTAATGACATTCCTATACAACCTTCTTAGAGCAACTATGATGTGATAAAGGCTATAATGGGCCATAAACACCAGTTAAGGTCCAATAAGGCCCATTGATGAAAGTATGACATATTATTGGGCGTTAACCAAACTATGACTCACTAAACTCATATTCAACCCTTTTAGAGCAACTATGATATGATAGAGACTACAATGGGTCTCTAACAACAATCAAGGCCCAAGACGGCCCATTAATGCAAAGTGTGACGACCAACTATGACTCACTACACTCCTATACAACCTGTTAACGTAACTATGACATGATAGAGACCATACTGGCCATTAACAACAATCAAGGCCCAATATGGCTCATTAATAAAAGTATGACATGTTATTGGGCGTAGACACATGCGTATGGCTCACTACACTCATATACAACCCTCTTGTAGCAACGGGGACATGATAGATGCTATAATGGCTACTAATACCAATCAAGGCCCATTGATGAATGTATGACATGTTTTGGGCGTTAACATCGATAGTCCTATACAAACTTCTTAAAGCAACTATGACGTAACCAAGGGACACTAACATCTAACTATGACTAATAATAGCCAAATAAGGCCTATTGACGAAAGTATGGTGTGTTTCAGCCGTTAACACCTAATTCTATTTAGTTTCTATTAATTTCACTTCACTCAAAATTTCAAATTAAATTCACCCCCTTTTTTCTTTAAAAAATTTTGAATTACCCTCCCATTTTTAAATCTAATTTTACCACATATTTAACCTACCTTTTTTCTTTTTCTTCATTCCTTTTTATTCTTATTCTTCTTCATCTCTCTACATCTACCATAATCCTTCATCCTTAATTCTCTAACTCACTCAATTCTTAACCAAATCATTTAATTCCGGGCTCTAATCTTATTACTTTTGTAAGAGGAATTCACATGTGGTGTCGGTTTCCATCAATTCTATCTCGATTTTTGCCGGATTCGTGTTGAGTGTGAAGAACCCTAAGAACCAAGTTTGGGGATTTTCAATTTTAAGTGTTATTTGTTGTAATTGAAGCTTAGTACACCTTCTTTCATCGCTAAAGATGTATGTATTTCACTTGTAATTGAATCTTAGTACATCTTCTTTCATCGCTAAAAGGTTAATTGATGAATTAGAACCCTAGAGATGTCATAAATATGTTATGGTTTTAGTTTTGATGACAACAGTTTGCTGACAGATTCGTTTTTGTTTATTTATTGGTATGTAACTTGATGTTAAACGATGATTATTGAACGATTGTTTACTCTATAATATATTCTATGAGTCTAGTTTTCAAAAAGGTAAAGTTTGTAACTTTTGGACGAGTTTTGAACAGTTTTTATGATTTTACAAAAACACTGGTCAAAGCTGATTCGGGGATTTATATTCTGGTCTGTCTTTCCGACACCATAACTCCCTATTGACAAAACTAAACGGGTTGGTTCCAGTTCTGAAAATTAGTATTATGAGTTTTGAAGACAACCCAATTGGTCTTCCATAATTTGGATTATTGAGTTGATAGAACCATTAAACAAGTGTTTGTTGTGCAATCTGCTGAACTGTTGGTACATACCTGTAATCGTTAAATTATTGTGAGTTTTGTATGCATGAGAAAAATATAACAAAAATTGTTTGAGAAACCTAATTCATATATTCTACCATGGTAAATTTTGTAGAATTTATACTTAATCTTTTCTTAGTGAATAAAATCAGTTTTACATGCTATAATCTGTCTCGTGAACTAAGTGATCATAAATTAAGTTGTATGATGAATGTTTGGTTAATTTGCCATGATACGATGTGTGAATATATGTTAGTACTTTTTTTATAGATGACATTGATTATTATCACCAACGAGTCGTCGATTCAAGTTTGTGTTTGTGTATACATTATGTGTAATGTGATTGTGCGTGATAGTCGTCGTGTTATGCGTGGACGTACCACGGTACCTAGGAAGGGTGAAAACCATCATGGTGGGGCATCACTTGCTGGATCACATGAGGATGGTGTTGGTAGTGGCGATGTCGATAGTTCTACAAATGTATACTTGTGGGAGACACGTAATCTATCCTGCCTCAGGATACCTCTGGGAAGAAATTTATTGTAAAGATTTGGGATAGGTATGTTTTTAGTTTTAACATTTTCATTATATATGTTACAAATATACTTGGTTATTTCAATATTCTAGGTTTGAGAGTTATGAGATTCATATATAGAAATTTCATAAAAATACTAATCGAGCACTATGATGAACATTGGGCTACATTCAGAATGGTGCTTGTTTTCGGGTAATATATTAGTTAATTATTTTATATCTGCTTCATTTGGTTTGGTTTGGTTTGGTTCGGTTTAAAAGTTATACGGTTTTGTTTTGGTTTACATAAATCAAAAAACGTTACCAACAGTTTGGTTTATGGGTTGACGAAAAACCGCGAAAACCGGACCGTGAACACCCCTACTTGGCATTGAGGTTTCGCCTTACATTAACCATTTACTAGTTATGATGTTAATATTTTAACAATTTTAGGTTCAACAAGTTAGCGCCAAAATGGAGAAATAACAAGAAAATGAAAGGAAGTCAAGAAACGAGTTGGAAGAACGAGTGCAACGAATGGAACAAATGGAAAAAGAACTTAAGGAAAATGAAGAAAAGAGGCAAAAACAATTTGATGAGTTTATGAGAATGTTTGAGGTCGGTAGTAATTAGTAGTAGTTTTAAATATTTTGAATTTATAACTTATTAGTGAAGGTTTGGTAATGTAAACTCGTTTTGAATTTATGTTACTAGGTTTGTTAAACTTATGAAATAGCCACATTTATCTATGTGTGACCAAAAGTATGATAATAGCCACACTTTATATTACAAAAGCATTATGTGTGACAAACGGTAAGACAATGGCCACACCACAAACTACAAAAGAGTGTTTGAGTGGCAAGTAGCCACATTGACAATAACCTCCAGTGTCTATATGATATGATTGGCCATACAATACATCACTATGTGTGATGAAAAGTTTGACAATAGCCACACTTTAAATTAGGAAAAACATTATGTGTGACAAACGGTAAGACAATGGCCACACCACAAACTACAAAAGAGTGTTTGACTGGCAAGTTCACATTTTTAGCCACATTGACAATAACCTCCATTGTCTATATGATATGATTAGCCACACAATACCTCACTATGTGTGACAAAAAGTTTGACAATAGTCACACTTTAAATTACGAAAAGCATTATGTGTGACAAACGGTAAGACAATAGCCACACTATAATCTACAAAGGAGTGTTTGAGTGACAAGTAAACATTTTTAGCCACTTTTAATGTAATATCCAGTGTCTATATAATATAATTAGCCACACCATTATTAAATTTAAGTAGCCATTGTTTTGCTATATCCACACGGTATAGTTCACAATGCACGCTTAACACAACCCTGTTGGTTATATTATTATAAAATTCATGTGGCTGAAACATGAATTCATGTGGCTCTATACGTGCAATGGTCACTCATAGTAAATAGTCATGTGGCCATTTTCTACGGTTTAGACACACTTATTGGAGAGGTTTCTTGATGGCCAGCAACTAATGCCTGTACCCTTTAGCCACACTTATAACCACATAAGGCCACTAAAAACTGTGTGTGGCCATATCATACCCATAGTGTCGCGACATTTGGTCACATATGACCTGAACCAAATGTGTGTGGCTAAAGGCCTACGGTTATACTTTTTTCGTGTGACCAAATGTCAATTTTCACGTAGTGTTTATAGAATATTATTCGTAATTGGCTCATATTAAGATTTTAAAGGTTTCAAAAGTTAACGAGCTAAAATGGATTAATTTTACTAAATTTGTGTTCGACAAGTAAAAAAAATAAAAATATCGTTGTATTTCGTTGTCATCAATTTTTAAACACTGTCTCACACAAACGTAAACTAGATGTGATCTAATAAAGACAAAATAGTGTTATTTGAACTAGAGTTTATATTAAATTATATATTATGTACATGAACTGATTCATATTTTCTTTTGTAGTGAATCTATATGGCCACGTTGAAAAGTTACAAGAATAAATATTACTGATTGGTCTAAAGAGATTAAAGTTCAATAGATTTTTACGCCAGTTGTTACATGGCTAAATAAAGAGAGACGAGCCCACTGTGAATACAAAAAGCCCACGATGACCATTCTTGTTAACCGACATTGATAATCTAAATTGATATAACCTGGAGGGTCGGCTAATGTGTGGGATTGGACGGAAGCAAAGGGCAGTAGGTACTTATCTTGGGAGTATTATTGAAGGCTTGGTCATCGCAAGAGAAGAGTGAAGCACATGTTGGTTCGAGCATAGATCGTTTTGTTCAACACCTACTCAACCAAACATCATTATTATTGGTTCGAATTTATTATTATCTTTATGAATTCATTATTTGAACCAATTTATTTCTTTTGTTCTTGAGTATGGTTGTTGGCTAAACCCTATAACTACCTAGGTTGAGATGAATATTGATTTTGTTTGACGGTTTATTTGGTTTTGATTGATCACATGACGTATTATTATTGAAAGACTTTATTTAATTCGATCTTTAGTGTGTTAAAATATTGTGTTTATATAATTATTTCTTATTGATTCCGCGTATTTCTTTCATTGATTGATTGATTGTGTGTCGTTCGATTAGGTTCTACGTTTAGGACATAGACTTGGTGTTTTTGATCTATTTGTGGTTAGCGCGACCATAGGAATCTTGAGTGCGATTAATTATTAAAATTCAATAGGTTCACCTTCCTTGCGACCGAGAGGTAAAGGGAGTCGGTTTGTCTCGTATCTTAGATTTGTGAGGGTTAGTTGGTGAGACCGAGAGGTGATCTAGCGAACTTTAATGAGCTTAGTTGATTATTTTAAGATCCCGGTGTCGTGTGATTAGTTAATTCCGTTAGCCGTTGAACTATCAATAGGATTCTTGACTAGGTAGTAGTTTCTCCATATTCGTTAAGAGCTCAATTAGTGCCGTTAGATTTCCAGTTAGTCCCGTTAGTTAAGTTAAATTAGTTAAGTTTAGTTAGTTTATATAAATAAGATAAATAAATATATTATTTAGGCAGGACTTAGATTAGGTTTAATTATCTGAGTCGTTCTCACGTGTCTTTTTGTTCGACATCCGGATTTCCATTAGACTGTGCTGCTACGCGACCGGTATACTTGCCGTTTGTGTGAAGTTTAGTTAGGATTGTTTGGTTTTATAAATTTAAGACTTAGTGTTGAGTTGCGATTTTTGTTTACTATTTATATATATATATTTTCACACATCAAAAGATGACAAGAAGTCCACTTCGGGGTATATCATTATGTTAGCAGGTGGGCCAATCTCATGGAAGAGTCATAAGCAACAGTTTACGACAACTTCTAATATGATGGCAGAATATATAGCTATTTATAATGCTACATGTTGTGAAATGTTGCTTAAAAATCTGATCTCTAGACTCAAATTAGTCAATTCTATTTCTAGACCATTGAAGCTTTATTGTGATAATTCAACTGCCGTTAATTTCTCGAATGGTAACAGTTCAACTGTTACCATGAAAAGCTTTGAAAATGATTAATTAATCATAATAGATAAAGTTGTAACATAGAAATCATGGTCAAGGATGATTAATATCATCATAAAATGTCCACACGAAACATCAATCAATTAAAATAGCCTTCAATTTGAATAATTGCATTATTTGAATTAAAAAAACACGATTAAAGTTTGTAACACGAAATGAAACTTACGATCGATTAAGAGAAAATAAAGTATAAATTGCATAAGACAAATAAAAGTATAAAAATGCATAAAATGGAACTTACGATCGAATTTGTAACAATGCATACATAAATGTAAAACAATATAAAAAACATGAATAACCAACTATTCTTAATGAACGAAGGTTCGGATTATATTTATAAAAAATTTAAAACGGGTCGGATTTCATGTTGAAAAATGACTAATGTCACAGGTGAATCAATGGTGGAACGAGGTAGATTTTGTTTTTCAAAAACTCACGAAGAAAACTTTCGACTGGAGCTGGTTTACGTCTTGATACAAAGTATTTGTTCATTTGTGAATGAGCTGAGGAAAATAAACTTTGTATTGAGTATATTAGTACACATAATATGCTAGCGGATCCGATGACTAAAGCTCTCCCACCTAAAGTTTTTGAAGAACATGTTGCTAATATGAGATTTGTTGAAGACCTTATTTAATTGCATATTGTACTTATTTACATTTTAATTAATAAAATTTCCTCAGTTTGATTTTGTATGTCTCTTAATATGTTCTAAATGCGTAATGACATATATATAAATTATTATACAAATCAAATATTTGAAGGGCTTACGTATAAAATTTTGATAATAGCTACTTAGGTTTTAAACAAGGAGTGCAGTATGATTAATGGGGGTCTTGAGCTGATGTTCAATTCAATGACTATATTTCTCTGCTCCAGTTTGAGTTTAAAGTTAAAATAAGTGTTAAAATCTGCAGACTAATCTAATGCTCATAATAAATGATTATTTGGCCAAGTGTAAGAATGTAAGAATAAATATTTGGGTATATATATATATATTTATGTATGGCCCTCATGATCATTTATATTATAATAGATCAAAGTTAATAAATTATATCTTATTAGCTAGATAATTGTTAATGGACCAAATTACCCTTTCTTGCTAATCAAGGGTTTCCCCTTAGGTGTATATAAATATATGGAAAGGCTAATTAACATCATTCAACATAACCTTAAACCTCACATAAACATTTCATGACCCTCTCTCTCTCTCTCTCTCTCTCTCTATATATATATATATATATATATATATATTATTCGGTTTCTTAAGAACCCTAATCCCCCTCACTAATATACATCCTAAAGGAGAACCCAACAAAGCTGGATATCATGTCCTCTGGATCGTTCTCATTAGCCGTGGCTTTTCTCTCTGCTGTGACAGGTATGTTTTAGTTGTAGATTTATCATTAAATTCATGTTTTTTTATTATATACATGAAGAACTTATCAACATATTGAAGGCAAGAAATAAGCCCCTTTTCTACAAAAAGCGAACATTGGCGCATCGAATAAACAAAGACATCAATCTCATTCTCATGGGTCAAGACTCCAAAATAGGGACAACATGGGGGAATTAGATTGGGAAACATGGTGTAAGTATTCGTTTTGCGATCATGTAGCATGGTATGTACGTAAGTTGGTGTATGTAACTTGGGAGAATAGCTAGCTGCTTGCTACTCTACTTTTTGTTGATGAAACTTGGCATTTCAAAAAGCAAAAAGAAAAGAGAGACCAGAAAACACAAGTTATAGTGATATATGGGAATGCACATATCCTCTAATGTAATCATTTATTAAGCAGGATAGATTGTTGGTTTACCGGCCTATTTTATTTCTAATTGTGTCACTGAAAATCTTGAATCCACTATTCGTGGGTGAAAGGGATGGTGTGTTTGTTTAATTTAGGAGGTTGTATGGTAGGTGCATAATAAAAGATAGTTCCCTATTTGTGTTTGCTTGCTCAGGTAGGATTTTTAATTAACATATGTTGTGTTCAAGCTAATCAATTAATTTGATGTTAAAAGTAGATTTGTTGCCTAATTCTGCCAACACCTGTAGAACAACGTGTAGAACGAACTATTCAAGAAGTAGAGTTGAATATCTCGGATTTACTGAATCTTTGTAGTTAAGTTTTGAATAGATATCACCTTGTTTCATGTTGAATTTGGCTGATTACAAATCAGACTATACCTTCAAATTTCAAAGAAAACACACATCAAGTAATCAAGTATGCTATTGAGAACAATATATTAGAGAGTATCGATTACAAAGAACTGACAAAGAGCTTTGCTTTTACTAGGAGAACCTAACGTTTCATTGATGCATTTAAATTAGATACTTTTGTTTTGTTTATTGTTATCACAATTATCGTCGCATTATTGGCATTTTATATATGAGCTAGTAGTTTATATATTAAAGGCCTATTTTTTCATGGATCACCTGAATTTTAAGGGATTCTTGAGGATGGATCTTGGTTTATCAAATGAGTTGGAGTATTTATTCTTTGTTCACCCGTTCTAACTTCTAACTATGGAGGTATTCCGTACATTCTCTCACGTGTTGAGAAATCTTATATCTATAAATTTAAATAAAAACAAAATGCCTTTGTTTTTGACTTGTTGTTTTCTCTTTTTTGTAATTGATAGATTAGAGTTAGATCAGCCCTATTATTAACCGATTTAAAACACGTTTTTTTCCTTACAAATTACAATTAAGGAATTACAACCGTGTAAACTAAAATTCTTCTCTAAAATGATTTACCTTCCACAACAAAATTATTGGTCTATAAGAAAACGCAAGATATCAAAAATTACATAGCACAAATTAATGAAAGCATGCTGTAACCAATAAATCCCAGATTGCACAAATTTTTTTTCTTTTTTAAAAAAAAAAAAAACGATTTCTTTCATTAAATAGAAACATAGATATTACATCAACATAGCAGGTAGGCGGGCAACAAGCTGCGCCGCCACCCTTTTTGAATTGCACAAATGGAAATGAAAACCGTAATTTCACTCATGTTAATCCTTCTTCAAGCAATCCTCATTAGTGTTAATCTCGCTATGGCTCAAAAACCCGGTCCACATCAACAATCCTTCAGATGCAGTAATAAAGGTGATTTAAAATCCGATATCCTACTAGCACATCGAGATACTGCATTCAATTTGCTCTACCGAATGCTTGGGCGTCCAGACATGTACACCGGTTATGAAATTGGTTATAGCGATAACGGTGAAATTTGGACCACCTCTCTTTGCCCCCCAAATATTAAACTGGAAGCTTGCCGGGAGTGTGCCAACAACACCATCCCATATCTTAAAAAAAACTGCCCTAAACAAGGAAGGTGTGGCTTGGACCGCCTTACCAAACCTAAACTGCATGGTGCGTTATGAGCATTATAAAACTCAAATGACGCTTATGGATTGGGCTAGGACCAGCTTCTCTTCCCCACCAAAGGAGGCGTCTGCTAACACCGGTGAGTTGGAGAAGGGGTTGAATAATTTGGCAAGTAAGTTGATGGTGGGAGCGGCCTTTGGCGGTATCATAGAGAAATATCGGTCTGGTTCTATAACTTATGGGCAGGGTTCCAGCACCTTATACGGGTCCATGCAGTGTACTCCTGATATAACGGACGACGACTGCATCAAATGTTTATCTGATGCAACTGATGATATCCATAATTGTTGTAGTAGAGAAAGAAAAATGTCTGGAATAAGCATGTCTACTAATTGTTATTTTTGGTATGCACATCATAATTTTCTTCCTAAGACATCTGATCCGTAGACTTCAGGTAATAATAATGTATTAATTTCTTATGAAAAAAGTTCATCAATCCGAATTTGATATTTTAGCATGACTGGTCTTGTTTGACATGTGAATCAACTATAAGTAACTACAGCACAATCAGTGCGTAGCATAATGATGCCCCCTCCCGGTGTTTTCGTTCAAGCTTCGCTACTGTGCATAATTGTTACGTATGTGGAGGCTATGCTCCATTTCTTTTACATGGATGTCATGTACATTGTTAAATGAGATCTAATTTCGTAAATTTTTAATCGCTTTATATACATATTCATGCAAAACGGTTATCTGCATGCAACAAGTTTGCACAACTTAAATACCTTTTCGTCAAACTCTATTAATTAAAAGGTAACGAGTCGATTTCAAACACTTTTCAATGCTTACAAGTTATAATAATAAAGTATTCAAATATTTAATCATATAATATATATTTGATTTTAAGTATAAAGAAATTAATCCTAAAGAATTCAAACATGCCTAAAACTGTAAACTGTATTTTTTTATTGTAGAATCCATGATGAAGATGACAACAACCGATGATTTTGGAACGAGATGATTGTAGACATATGAATTTATTGTTAGTCGGTTATTTATGTTGAATTAAAAGAATTGTAAGCTGAATAAAATCATGTGTTTTCAAGTCATTTGAGTCTTACCATGGATTCGGTATCGTTATACACCACAACTTAAATTTTAGATGAGATAGAAAAGTAGGAAAAAAATCCGAGCTATATTTAAATAACGGTATAACACCTTCACGACTTTACTTATAAGGTTGGTTTTGACTACTAGTTTTATCATGAATCCAGTTACAAAATGTCGTAACATTCTATTCTGGGTTTATTATATATAAAAGATATTTTTTAAATTAATTAAAAGTTATATTAAAGGTCTTTTGGAGATTTAAAATGGATGATATTATTAATAATGATTTTTTTTAAAACATTAGATACAAAAGTTGAAGGGGTGTAATAAAGCAATTATCTCAATGAAGGGATAATTATCTAACAAAAATAAGCATGAGGGACCGATGTTGTCAAACGAAGAAAGTTTAATTAAATTTAAAGAATTTTTTACATGAATGCTTCTTAATTTTTTAATATTACATATATGGTTTTTAATAATTTGTTACCGCTAGTGGCGGTTTTAAAAACTTTTCAATGACTCACCATTTACTAATGCTCATAGGTCGACCAAACATAAACCTCCTCACCTTGCTTTCTCACCTCCTCCATAATTTTTTAGTCACTCATTTTATTTGTTCACTCATCAATTTCCATTAGTTGATGTTTAAAGCTTCTAACTTGTTTGACAGTTATTCCAATTTATCCGTTGTTATATTCGATGACGAGCTTCCTACCGCTCATTTGCTTTTGTCCCTCTCGGGAGGGCAAATAGGTTCGTTTATATCTATGATGGCATCTAAATCATTCAAGTTGAGATCTTGTTAACAATGAGCGTCGGATTTTCATCGAAACGAAATCATTGTCTTCCGAGGTTATTGTGCGTTTCGAACTATCGAAATCTTGAACCGTGGTGGGCACTGCATGCCATTTTGGTATATCCTCGACAACACGCCAAAATTCAAAATGAGTAAACTTTGATCCCTATGCTTGAGTATTTATCTTGTACTTTTGTTATAATATCGCTATTGCTCCAACCATTTTTGGGGTTGTTGTGAAGGTTGTTCTAGACACCAATAAACTCTCTTATTCAATTCACACCACTTTGAGTTGATTTCGTGATAACTTCGGTGTGGTTCAGGGGTTAGAACAACATAAAATTGTTCGGTACTCTTGTGTAAAAAGTATCTCATTTTTGCGCGCGTTATATTTGATGTACACAAACAAAATTCGTTTACATTTTGTTAAACATATAAAGAAGCAAGAAAAATACAAAAGGAGCAGGAGAAGAAGAGTTTAGTTCGTCATTTGAAGTTATAAAGAAGATTTTTAGAAAAAATATATATTTCACTATAATTAGTTTAGTTTTTGATCGAAATGGTTATAAGTTATTTGTCTTTAGTTTTTGTTAAAAGTTTTAGTTACAATAGTTGTTAGTCATGATAATTCGGTTTGACTCGTTCCAAGAAAAGTGAAACGGGCCTAAATCAGTTTAAGCGAGTGGTTCGGTTTTGGTTGAACACAATCTTGACAAAATGCCAAGTTTGGTTCAACTATGTTAGTTTATGGTTTTTGAGTTATAAAGATGAAATAATTGTGTTATGCATGTTAAAATGTTTCAAACTTGACCGAAACTACAACATAAGCGAACAAGGGTAGGGGTGAGAAAGAAACGGTTCGGAACCGTCAGAACCGAGGAACTAGAACTGAACCGGTGCTTCAGAACCGCTAACGTGTGTTACGTTACAGTTCTTGGTTCTCAGTATCTAACTTATACTGTTAAAGCAACACAATTCCACATTTCATTTAATTAGACCATCCACATAGGTTGTCAAGTGTACAGGTTTCCACTTTTACAATTTCCTCTTCATTAATGAATTATAAAATGAAAAATATGTTGTTTTTTGGAAATTGAACCTACTACATTGCTTTTAAAATGTTTGCTGGTTACCAACTCAAATAGGATGAATTGATGTTAGCCTTCTCTTTTTCTTAATGTAAGGTCTCGTTACCGGTGCCTCACTTTTGACTTTGGATTTACTCATAAACACAGTTCTAAACATCAGAGTTAAATAAAACTTTACGTGGAATATAAAACTTTCATAACGTTACAATAATAATTCATAACATGTCTTAAAACATTCTTTGTGTTTTCAAAATTAATACATTAAATATAAAACATCATGCGTATTCAGATGCCAGACTCTTATTCTTCTGCCATGCGTCCCCGCTCAAGCCAGCTGTCTCATTCTACTCACCTGCATGCATACTAAAATCCAGCTACGCCGAGTGAGTTCTAGTTAATCATACATCATACAATACATATACTTACTTTCAATTAGGCATCCGAAGATTCATAATAATTACTTACTAATTTACTTTCATTACATTATTTCATACATACGCTCATACTGTATTACTTTCATACTATATAGTTACTGTCCTTTTTAATCTCATATATTATTTGGGTCTGATCCCTCTTTCCTTGGCTATATCAGATATTATTAGGGTATGATCCATTTCTTGTCTATCTCAGATATTATTAGGGTCTGATTCCCTTTCTTCTCTTTCTCAGATATTATTAGGGTCTGATCCCTATTTTCTTCTCTATCTCAGATATTATTAGGGTCTGCTCCTTTTATTCTCTATCTCAGATATTATTAGGGTCTGATTCCTTACCTCTTCATCTTGTACATACTGTCTTTACATACCCGTAACATACATATACTTTCTTTAATCATTCATACATATTTATATGTTGTACATACATATATATATATATCATACACATATATCTTTCATATACATACCTCCATTGTCAATACATGCAATATCCGAAGATCGTTCACGTACCGACAAGCTTTCATTCACATACATAACATAATATCTATCACATAAATCATACATGGAATACACTTACCATTTAAGGTAAGTGTATTAACTATCACATCGAGTATGCACACAGCCCCGAAAACATAACAAGGAAAGGGGCTAGAAACTCACCTGAATACGGTTACGTTTGCCGTTTACAGTTATTCCTTTCTTTAGCTGAGCGAGACTAACTGTATAACAATTACACGTATCAATTAACTATCACTACCCACGTCGCATTTCTAGTCAAATTATAACCCTCGACGAACGGGGGTCTGGGGGCAGCGCCCCTGGCAGCGGGGTTCTAGGGGCGGCAGACCCTAGCGGGGTGCAAGGGGCAGAGCCCTTTGCTGGGGTTAAGTCATTAACTGTCTTAACACATTATCCATTAGAATTTTAAATTATTTTCTAATTCGCTAACTCATTCGTTGTAACGAATTACGCCTCCTTCGTTAACTAATTCGTTATCTTGCATGTCTGATTCGTTAGCTGGTTTGTTATTCTGGTTCGCTAGCCTAATTCGTTATCTTAACGAATTGGGTGAGTAACGAATCATTTGATTCGTTATCTAATCATAACGAACTGGGGAAACTGATTCGTTATTTGGACATAACGAATTGGTGAGCTAATTCGTTATCTTGCCATAACGAACTGGTGAACTGATTTGTTACCTTGCCAGAACGAATTGGGTTAATTAATTTGATATCTTATCTTAACGATTTACACCAATCTTATCCAAACTTTGACTCAAAGGTCAAAGTCAAAATCAATAAGAACATACGTGTCACACCCCAACCTACGGCGGAAATGCTAGGGCGCGAACTGATTGTCACAGCTCTCAAGGTTACTATCATGCACAATATTTAAATGACAATATCTATTAATTGAATTCAATTATCAAATAAATCGAAATACAAACAAGTACATCATTTATACAACAATACAAATTTTATACTTCTTGATTAAAATATTCTTCTAACTAAAGTCTTCACTAAGTCTTCACAAACATGCATATGCATATAAAATAGAATTTTGTCAACAGCACATATTGAGTGAGCAACACACCAGTTTAAGTGTACATATAGTATAGTATAAAAATAAGTATTTGCAACAAGTCATATGAGAATAACAAATTAACCAAATGAGAAAGTATAACTGAGATGTCGAGAAGCACAAAGGCTAACGACTTGCGTATGATCATACTAGACTGAGATTATGTTGGACCTCTTCGAATGCGAAAGCATACAAAGCAAATAAGCACATAAACACGTAAGGTATAAGTTGTTAACACATAAGACAAAGTTGCAGCTTTAAGTATAAGTATATATGAAAAGTATATTCACGCATATGTCCCCAAAACGTGAAAACACAAGTAAAATAGGGAAATGTGGTACTCACCTTAGCGATTAGGCAAGAGATATGAATTTTGTTAAGCTATAAAGATAGATCGACTCTTCGGGAAATACTGACGAGATATCCTTTAACTTTGCCGAATTGATGTTGAATTCGCTACAACAGCCGACGGCCAGACGGGATTCAGATGAGGGTCTTGCAGGTCACGAAAACATAATTAACAGTGGGGGTTTGAACGACGATAGGTTTATGAACGTGCAGAGAGGATTAATTGGATTATTATAGACGAAAAGGATATAAACCCATTCTAGGTTACAGATGGCTTGTTTATTAAGCAAATCATATCAAGTTGATTTTTATTTCTTAATTGGTTACGTCGGTGAGAACAATTAAGGCAATGAGATTAATATACCCAGATCAATTCTATAATAGACGCGAGGATTAAGGTGAAATCAACATACATGGGTTACGGGTTTGGTTCCCGGGCTATGGATACAAGTTGGGGAAATGGGTTTATGGATTATAAAATTCCAGAAGTTGCAATAAGGCCCTTGAAAATGGGAAAGGAAACAATAAGGGGTTAAAATTTGGTTTAGGGTAATTTTGTATACTAATCAAAGCTAAAAGGATATTAAGTATATATATTATTAAATAATATGATATTTTAGTGATTAGTTTACCAAAAACGCAAATGGGTCAAGTAATGGATATAATATATTAGATGGAAAACCCGAGTTGTTACAATACGCGGTCAACCTTCTCCAGATCTGCAATTAATCCCTCGTTTCGTGATGAAACAACACGAATTGGGTATCATTGGACTCAATTTCATCTCGTCTACAAACCTCAATCCCTCAATCATCCAAGTACTACGTTTTATAGGGTGCGATTATACATATATACTTACGGCTTGTTTACCCTCGATTAATCTATCAACTGTTAACCAATTTCAGTGAGGTTTGTTGCTTTGGATTCGTTTGTACCGTTTACGCATAGATCTATGATTTCTAGACGAAATCCGAACATAAACGAACAAGTTTTAGTCATAAACGTACCTTAAACGAGTCAAACTACGAACATGGTGAAGTCTTGATGTTGGTTTGGCTTGTCACGACGTTCCAGCACCAACAAGCTCGGGTTTTCGCCTTCGGATCTTGGTTCAGGTTATAGGATAGTGTTTGTGTGTGTTTTCTAAGGTGTAGGCTATGGTGTGGAGATAGATAAAAATAAAAATGTTTAGGGTTTAAGGGGTATTTATACTCCCTTAAGCCCATGGACGTAAGGCCCGTTTCATCTCTTATTCCATCTTTTAAAGTCCAAGCCCATCATCTTATAGTTTATTTATCTAAACTGACACACGACACTTTATAGAATAAACGAAATTTCATTTATTTATTATAATCAAAAGTAGGATGTTACACTTAATTGGTATAGATTCACAATATTTCATTTTGATTGCTTTTAAAATACAAATACAAATTATTCTTACAATGAATGTATTTTAGGAAATTATTTATATCTTATGAATCCATAAGATATGTTATAATGTGAATAATTAAATTTAAATTTTTTGTTTCTTTTTTAAACCACCCGTGTATCACACGGGCTCTATCATAGTTTTCATTAAATGGTACCTGATTCGTTTCCGAGTAAAACAACGGTTCTAGATGTGGAAACGAATAACCGGAATATTAAAAACTTTTTAAATAAATTTAACAATCTCCATTTTTTACAAGGTAACTTATTAACTGACATCTATTCAGTCATTCTTTAATTCAAATATTCTTTCTTTGCATTCAATACCTAGTAGTCAAGATCAATTTTGATTCACGCTTTTAAGATAATATAATATAAAAATGTGTGATATTCCTTTAATCTATCGCCACTAATAATTTATTTAAGGGTCAGGCTAAACGTACCCCCTTTTTGCTTGTCATACCCTCCCCCCTCCCCTTTGGAAAAACCAATTTTAATGTTACCGCTTGAAATCATATAATTAACAAATTAGCACAAAATTAAGGATTTCATATTTATTTACGAGTTGCGTTTTCTTTTTATGATTTCGGGTTTAGGGTTTCAGGTTTAGGGTTTATTTTGCAAAAGATAAAGAGGTAAAATAAGGATATTATAAATATGTATACTATTAAAATTAAAAAAAGATATTATAAATATTTACAAAATTAATACTAAAAAAATAAATTAATAGTAATACTTGAGGTTTTTAATTTGATATATGTAGTTGAGATTATTAACTGAAAAAATTGTTGCAGGGATAATATGTATATAAATAATGTTAAGAGGTAATAGTAATTGATTTAATAAGTTCATGAGGGGTGTATATTTAGTATAAATGGTGTAAGAGGGTACGTTTAGTAGCACACTTATTTAATTTCAACAATTAAGTTTTAATAAAAATATAATGAATGTATATGTTGTAATCTAAATTCATTTTATCATGAAAGAAGACATACAATTATATAAACTCATTTTGAAATTGTAAAGTTTGCATAACCCATTTTATAAATAAACGGAACCGGTTCTAGACATAACTGAATAGAAAGAATCGACTTACCGGTTCTGGAACCGAACCGGTTCCGGCACATAACTGATTAGAAAGAACTGACTTACCGGTTCTGGAACCAAACCGGTTTGGTGGAACCGAACCGTTCACTATAATAGTTTCAGGTTCTTATTTTAGTCATTTTCGAATCCAGTTCGGTTCTCATGGTTCCAAACTGTTGCACAGCCAATAAGGGTTTCTTTTTATTGATGAACTTACACCTTTGTCAAATTAATTTCAACAAAGCATTAAGTGCTATACGATGGAATATAACATGACATGAAATGTCTTACCCGGTGAATGAATCAAGAACAAATAAGAAACTTGAAAACTTTAATGGCTTGACTTTGAAAAGTCAAAGTATGCAAGAACTCCAAAATAACAAGCAAAAACAAGTGAAAATTCATAAATTGAGGCGAGACAAGGTTGGAAGAAGAGAATGAAAAACTATTTATATGGAAATTGTAACAAGGATGTTTCAGTTCATTGTACTTGGTCAACGGTGAAAGATGTTTGAAAAGCTTTGAAAATGATTAATTAATCATAATAGATAAAGTTGTAACATAGAAATCATGGTCAAGGATGATTAATATCATCATAAAATGTCCACACGAAACATCAATCGATTAAAATAGCCTTCAATTTGAATAATTGCATTAAGAATTAAAAAAAAGCACGATTAAAGTTGAAACATGAAATGAAACTTACGATCGATTAAGAGAAAATATAAGTATAAAATTGCATAAGAGAAATAAAAGTACAAAAATGCATAAAATGGAACTTACGATCGAATTTGTAACAATGCATACATAATTGTAAAACAATATAAATAACATGAATAACCAACTATTCTTAATGAACGAAGGTTTGGATTATATATAAAAAGAATTAAAATGGCTCGGGTTTCATGTTGAAAAATGACTAATGTCACAGGTGAATTAATGGTGGAATGAGGTGGATTTTATTTTTTCAAAAACTCACGGAGAAAACTGTTTTGGTTTGAAATCTCAACGGTCATACGGATTTTCTTTGAAATCTCACGGGTCAGACAGATTTCCTTTGCAATCTCACGGGTGGGGGTCAACACTTTACACATGTCACTATTTCATTGGGGAAGAAAATCATCAACGGGAAACTAAATTGTACGGCGGAGATGGATTTCAATGACCTATTTTAGAAAGTTTTGAAACTTTTGGCCTATTTCGAGACTCTATTTCCTTAAATGACCTATTTTGGTAATTTTCCATTAAGCTGAGTACGTTTACAATTTACAAATGCACCTTAATTCAACTATTCACAGAAGGCCACTGATGTCTGGCATTTGAATCTGTTGATAATGCAATTTACCGTCAATCAATGTTTAATTAGATCTCTTTTCCATTCTTTTTTTCTACATGTATGGCAAATCACGTAGCTAGATTAATATAACATAAGTAGAATTGTATAGAACACCAAATTCTATTTTAATACACGTTTTTTTCTCTTTACAATAAACCAATTACAACCGTCTAAACTCAACTCACTTTTTCTAACATATGATACCATTCATATCTAACTATTGATTTATTGCATACGCGAAATATAAAAAAAATTCCAACCACAAATGGAAACCAGATTGCTAGTTTTACTCATACTTCTTCAAGCAATCTTCAACGATATCTACTAACCAACAATCTGTCATATGCGGTAAAGATGGTAATTTCAAATCCGATGAATTGTTAAAAGAACGAGATGTAGCATTCGATGCACTCCAGAAAGGCTTAAGGCTTGAACAATATTACAATGGCGCTCATGGCAGCAGTAGTGAAGGAGTTTGGACCAAAGCTCAATGCCCCCCAAATATCAAAAAGGAAAATTGTTTGGAGTGCGTAATAAAGACCATCCCCACCCTTAAGAAAAACTGCCCTAAACAAAAGGAGGCGTGGCCTGGTCGGTCTTACCGAAACTGTATTGCATGGTGCGATATGCAGATCATTCAGGTAATACAAACCTTGGGACGGAATGGATGCGGTTCTTTCCTACAATGGCACCTCCGGCTCCTGGTACTGCCGGTGAGTTGGAGAAGGGGTTGAATAATTTGGCAAATAAACTCAAGGATATCGTAAACAAAGTTAATAATCGTGACAGGTACGGGTCTGGGTCTATAAGGCCAGGTTCCCGCACCTTATACGGGTCCATGCAGTGTTATATTGGGCTCTCAACGGACAACTGCATGAAATGTTTATCTGAAGCAACTAATCAAATCCATTATTGTTGTAGCAAATTAAGAAAACAGTATGGAAAAGCCTTTTCCGCTAATTGTGCTTTTTGGTATGCACATGATAATTTTCTTCCCAAGACGCTACCGACCTTCTCCGTCACACCTCCGCATATATCGGATTGATTTAATAAAAATGCATGTTGGAAGTTCAACGGTAATGAGATCGATGTATTTTGGTGAGCACTGGTGTGTATATATATATCAGGTTGATTTAATAAAAATACATGCAAGAAGTTTAATCGTATCAAGATTGACTAACACACAAGGATTTAGGTGAACACCCGTGTATAACTCTTTACTACGAATAAAAATTCTCAACCTACAGGGGCGGACTTACCTTATACGGAGCCGTAGCCTCCGCTACGGCTCAAATTTTTACGGGTAGTGTAAAAAAAAAATTTTAGTCGATTTTCGTGTTTCGTTACGGCTGGAAAAATATAACGTTCCGACAAAGATTTTAAGCCCAACTAATATATGTTTTAATACTAATCAAAAGATAAAGCCCAAACAAAAAAACACCCATTAACCCAACCCAAGAGGTTTCCCTTGCACGAGCCGGAGACACGCGATGGAGTTCTCATCACAGAACAATCACAAGTTTGTTAAAATTATTCCCGGAAGTTGTTGAGGTGCTTCAATTTATTAAATTAGATGGAAATAGTGTGCAACAAAAATACAACGCGAAAGGTATTCTATCATTTTTTAAGACTCTTGAATTGTGTTTTATATACACTTGTTGGATGAAATTTTAGGTCTCACAAATGCTTTATCAAAACATCTTCAAAAAAATAGTCAAGATTTGTTGGAAGCGTCTAAGTTGATAAGCGAGACAAATCGAGCATTGAATAATCTAAGACAAACCGTATTAGACAAGATGTTGGCAAAAGTTACATTTTTTTGTGAAAAAAACAAGATTAAGATGTTAGATATGAAGGAAAGTTATGGTAATCAAAGAAACCGGAAGTATGCCGTTACTAATCGACATCATTTTGAGGTTGAAGTTTTTAATACGGTCTTGGATATGCAAATTCAAGAACTTGGAAATAGATTTAGTGAGGTCTCAACTACTTTGTTAGAAAATATGTCGGGTTTAAATCCTTGTGATTCGTTTTCCAAGTTTGACATATCTAAGATAATGGCTTTTTCAGAGATGTATCCGAATGATTTTTACTAACGAAGAAAGAGGGTGTATTCCGGGTGATCTTACGATCTTTTATTACACTTTAAAGCAAGATGATAAATTTGCAAAACTTGGTGGAATGGGTGATCTTGCTCGTGTAATGGTGAAAACCGGAAAACACACAACTTTTCCTTTGGTTTATCGGATATTGAAGCTAGCATTGGTTTTACCGGTTGCAACTGCAACCGTTGAAAGATGTTTCTCTAAAATGAAGCTTATCAAGACGGATTTGCGCATTCGAATGGGTAGTATTTGAAAAATGCTTTAGTTTGTACGGTCGAAAGAGAAACGTTTGATAAAGTAAATGAAGAAGATGTAATGGCTCCGTTTCAAGCTATCAAAAACCGAAGAGGAGATATTTTCATATTTATAGCCCAACCTAGACCCGCCACTGTTGGTTCGTTAACCCGGTTAGTTTAATTTATTTGTTGTCGTGTTCTTTATATTTGTTTCGTTAACATTGTATTAAATATGGGGGAAAAAAATTTGAGCGCTCCGGCTCGGTTTCGAGTCTAGATCCACCACTGCAACCTACAATATGTTACGACTCTCTTAACCCTATACTTTTATATACTCCGTATGTCTTAACTCAAATTAACAGGCAAATTGATAAACCTACACACTTTAAATCAAAACTTAACTCAATATCTTTATAATCTTGATCAGGATTAATTATGCACACAATGCAGTTATTATACATTTCTATTAGAGAACACGAATTTTTAAATTGTGTTGATTTCATTAGCAGTTACTGTATTTGTTGTGACATTTAATCATTCAACTTCATAAAACTATGCTAAAACCGTTTCATAATGGTGCGTCGGGGACGGTATGTATTTTTTTTTCTTCTGAAAATATTGTTATTGATGTCTAATGTAAGTGATTATAAATAAAATTTTAAAGCATTGGTCTATTATAACAACCACCATACAAAGGATCACTTACAGCAAAGCTATATATTAACACGGTATGGGGAGAGTGAGATATAGACAGGCCATACCTCTATCCCAAGAGATAGAGAGGTCGCTTCCAGTGAAACTCTCGGCAAAATTTTAAAGCATTGGTCTATTACTAAGCAAAACCTTAATGCACCAAAGGGGAAAAAGCTTGGAACAAGGGCGTCCAGGAACATACATTAAAGCTTATCTAGGTTTTTTCTTTTGTTATGCATCTCATCAAGTTAATATCCAATTCAGAACTTACCATACGATGGTTACTAAACAATAAGTATATATAAACCGAAAGTAATTTAAGTTTTTTATTTTAGTATTCTAAATAGTAGTAATATTAATGATGATAGCTTTGTAATGTCAAAAAGTACACTAGCTAGATCTATATATTAGATATGGTATATGGTATACTAGTTTGAGGCCCGTGTATAACACGAGTACTTCTTTAAAATACAATATTTAATAAATAATTAGTATACAAGTAACAATAAACGTGTAAACATTATTAATACAGTCGTTATACAATAGTCTTTAAAATAATTTTAAAGTAAAAGATAATTATAAATATCAAATGTTTGAAAAAAGAATAGAAAGTAAATATTAAATTAACAAATTTGAAGCATAAATTTTAAGTATGGTAACTATTATTTACTATTATAAATTTATTAAAAAATATAAGGATTAATGTAGGAGTGACAATTGGCAAAATTTATAGCCTTTTATTAGATAGTATAGATAGATAGATATAGATTGGTATACATGCCGGTTTGTTTAAAATAAGAAAATTATATAAAGAAAAAGTTGGAATTAAAAAGGAAAAGGAAATGTTACGAAGTAGGTTACATTATCATCTATGGGTAAAGTTAAAATACAAAGGACAACAAAAATAAGAAAGATGAGAATGAATCCAGTCCATTGATTTTAGATTTGAATGACTGAGGTTAATTTAATAAATAAAAATTGATGAAAAGGGCATTAAGGTAATAACCCATATTTGTTGACTTTCTCTCTCCACATGCAAGGCACATGCCAATTCCCCCATCATTTTAAAATGTCCATAATTTTTCATACGACATTATTTTTTTTAAAAAAATTCACCATAATAATAAGCGTTTTTTTATCTTTAATATGAGTATCATATTGTTATATAAAAATAAAATAAAAATTAATGGGTTTTTTAATTGTGTTTTTTTGTTGTTCATTGTGTCATTGTGTAATATATTCACCATTATGTGTTACGTTTTAGGCCATTGTGTTATACGTATTCGCCATTGTGTCTTACGTTTTAGGTCATTGTTTTATACGTATTCACCATTGTGTTTTACGTTTCAAGTTATTGTGTAACATGTATTAATGGCGAAAAAAGACACAATGGTGTGCGAAAAGACACAATGACGAGAAAAGACACAATGATAGGCGAAAAGACACAATGAAGAAAAAAGACACAATGGTGTACGAAAAGACACAATGAAGAAAAAAGACATAATGACGAAAAAAGACACAATGATAGGCGAAAAGACACAATGGTGTGCGAAAAGACACAATGAAGAAAAAAGACACAATGACGAAAAAAGACATAATGATAAGCGAAACGACATAATTGTGTGCGAAAAGACACAATGAAGAAAAAAGACACAATGACGAAAAAAGACACAATGATAAACGAAAAGACACAATGGTGTGCGAAAAGACACAATGAAGAAAAAAGACACAATGACGAAAAAAGACAATGGCGTGCGAAAAGACACAATGGTGTGCGAAAAGACATAATGACGAAAAAAGACACAATTATAAGCGAAAAGACACAATGGTGTGCGAAAAGACAAAATGAAGAAAAAAGACACAATGACGAAAAAAGACACAATGGTGTGCGAAAAGACACAATGATGTGTGAAAAGACACAATGACGAAAAAAGACACAATTATAAGCGAAAAGACACAATAGTGTGCGAAAAGACACAATGACGAAAAAACACACAATGATCTGCCAAAATGACACAATGACGAAAAAAGACACAATGATAAGCGAAAAAACACAATGGTGTGCGAAAAAAGATACAATTATAAGCGAAAAGACACAATGGTGTGCGAAAAGACACAATGATAAGCGAAAAGACACAATGGTGTGTGAAAAGACACAATGACGAAAAAAGACACAATTATAAGCGAAAAGACATAATGGTGTGCGAAAAAACACAATGACGAAAAAAGACACAATGATAAGCGAAAAAGACACAATGACGTGATTTTTGTTTTAAATTTTATATAACAAAAATCATACTCATATTAAAGATAAAAAAACGCTTGTTATTATGATGAATTTTTTTTTTTAAATATCATACGAAAAAGTTATAAACGTTCTAAAATGATGGGGGTATTAGCATGTGCCTTGTATGTGGGGAGAGAAAATGTGTACAATTACCTTTATACCCTTTTTCCTTTGGTCCTCATTTGGCACATGTCAATTATTTATGGCTTCTCACACTTCTCATTTTTATTACCTTTTGTAGAATAACTTGACCCTATCATCCGTTTGATCCGTTATTTTAAACACAACGAAAATTAATTTCTATTTAAATGTGTCGAATAAAACACCAATAATTTGTTGTCAATATACCTTATTTTCGGGGTTATTTATTATTGTTATTATTATTATATTATGCGATCAACTAGTTAGAATCCGTCATAAAATTGTTTATACTTGTTTTTTTTTTCAAGTAGTCAAACTTTGATCCATATTCCTCTAATATTTACTTGCAAATACTCGAATGCCAAAATTGCCCCTGTTCAAATTCTTTCAATGTTGATCCATCACCAAATCTGTTTTGGCTAAATCTTCAATTAGTTCGACAATACCCGAAGTAATCTTTGTCAAATTCACAACTACAATTTTGACCCAAATTAACTTTCACTCGTATCCAGTACTGATTTTCAACTTGAAATTTGTTGTTGCACTTTTTACCGTATATCCTCAACTAGTACCGGTTCCTATGTTGGAATTCTTCAATTATTTGATAATACCATACCTTTGTTGTATTATCTTTAACCGATATGTAACTAGCGGGAAATAACTCAAGTTAACTTTCATTTGACCCGTATTGTATTCTTTCCTTTCAAAATTTTGACCCTATATTTAACCTTTTTAATCTACAGCTTGACATTTAATGTAGTCAAGTTCAACTCTTCATTTCTTTTCTTGTAACAAATTGGTTTGACCAGTTTATGTAAAATAATCAGTATGGATATTGACTTTAATTACCGGTGCTAACTATGTACTCTAATGAATAAAGACTAATGATTAAGCTGTGATGTTTAAACTCAAACAAAGCTTTTATAAAATGTTAATTCATAACCTGGTGTGTATTAACTTGTCTGTCGTGCATATATTACTTTTCATGGAATCTACTTCTAACATAAAAAATGAAAATTTGCAATTCTGATAACCGGATAGCTAACTTAAATTCAAGCTAACTTTATATTATAAGTTTCTAAATATACAAATGGAACATCATTAGACTTGTATAGACTTGAAACTCTACTCCAATTAAGACACGTTCTTTTTACAACTAGCCAACTAAAACGGTATGACATTAGAATTACCTTTTAAACTATGTTACCTTTCATGGCTATAAGTATAGGTTTATTGGAAACACGAAATATCAAAAGTTTTCAACCACAAATGGAAACCAAATATCTAATTTCACTATATATCTTTTTCTAGCAATTATCAATGGTCTTAATCTCGCCGTAGCTCAAAAAACCAGCCCAAATCAACAATTCACCCAATCCGGCAGCAGTAAAAATGGTAACCTCTACAAAAGCTTCAGAAAATCCTACACCAGTTTTGAAATTAACAATGGTGACCGAGTTTGGGCTCATGGATTTTCCCCCAAATATCAAACGGGAATATTGCCATGAGCGTCAATAACCCCATCCCCATTGTTAACAAAAACTGCCCTAAACAAAAGGAAGGTCCGGCATGGACAGTCTTACCCATACTATATTGTTATACCTTAGACAAGTGAATCAAGAAACACTAACACGATATTGCATAAACCTTATGCGACTATTTTTATTAATAATAAACAAGAACGGAATACAATGAAAACAAATAAAGTATGCCCTAATTACAACGGGAACCCTTTTTTTGTGCAATAGTGTAAATTTATCCGTTTTTCGTCCGAAAATTTGTATATATAGTTTAAATTTACCTGTTTTTGGCTGAAAAACATAACCTACCCCCTTGTTTATGAATTTTTTTTAATACATTTTGAGTTTGCCCCCGACTAACTCGTCCAACCTTCGCCACTGCCTATTTGTAGGCTACATGAAACTTAGAAAACAAGAAATTAGGAAACCTAATGAACTTCTAATTCTAGTTTATTTAATAATAAATAAAACTGATAACTTTGGCACCAAGTTATTCAACTTGGTCCATGAATTTTAGATCTCTACCAAACCGCAAATCTTCCGTACCACCCTTATACTTTCCACATTAACCGTTCGGGTCCTTCAAGTTAGTATCGCACCAAGTTTTCACATCCTCTCAATTGGAACTTCCATTGGAGGACAATATTGTTCCTCCAAGATCTTTAACTCCTTGTAACGCTCGCATTTCCTTGAGCTTAGCTCTTGTATCAGACTTCATCACACTACCTTTAGGTATCATTTTTGAAACACCCCAAATAATAAAACACAAGAAGATTCAAAACAACTCGATATCATTTTTAATCACGCGGAAGTTTGGTCCCATTTTTTTTATGAACAAACAATACTTAGTTAAATCTACATACTATCGTAATACATATTTACAAATCATAAGTGTTTACTTTAAATGCAAATTGTAACCTATCAATTTTTAAATCAGTTCGCAAATCATAATTAGATCTTCATGATGTGTGTCCGTTTAACGTCCCGAGCGCTTGATCGTTATCAACATTCTTGTCCATGTACAGTAGCTAGGGTAGAACAACCCCACAAGTTAGTATAAGTATATACAAAAGGAATAATAATATAATGGTATGCAATCAAATCAAATCAATATAAGACAAACTCAACCGGAGAATCAGACCATGCGTGTGTCGTTGCAACATTATTATACATAATGTTGTTAACTGCTATTTATTGAACAAAACACCCTTAAAAACAACATTAAACAAATTAATAAAAATATATAAATTTTACCAACAATCCATTATGATAATAACTAACTTCTTACCAAAAATCATGTAAAGGTAAAATGGTTAAGACCACGAAACAACCTTCGCAAATGGTTGACGTGGTTGCTGTCATCAACTAATTTACAGACAAATCAATCGCAACAACACATAAAATCATTTCATAAAAATAAATAAAAATTCCCAAAAATCTATTATATTTCTAGCAAGGTTCTCACCAAAAATCATGTAAAAATAAAATGGTTTAAAACTCGAAACAGCCTCTGCAATCGGCTGACCTGGTTGCTGTCAGCAACTATTTTATGAGCAAATAAATCTCAAAACCATATAATAACATTTAGAAAAATTCTATAAAAACTACCACAAGTCCAATATTATATTAGAAAATTTCTCACAAGAAATCGTGTACTAATAAAATGGTTAAGACCTCAAAATGATCTCTGCAAGTGGGCTGACCTGGTTATGGCAGCAGGTGTAAATCAATTTTGCAAGCAAGATACGGCCTCTTAAGCAACCCATTTTGACTTGAAATCTTTTGTGGGCCTAAACAAATGTGTCGGGAATGATGGCACTAAATTTCGCATAAAAACATAATGGTTTAGTACCCGAAATACCCCTCGAACCATAACTGCGTACTTTGGACAGCATCATACATTATTTGTTATTCATTGCATTTTACACATGTAGAGGATAAGAATCACTTACTAAACTAGAGTACATGACGTACTCACCTTTGCCCGTAGGAAGAACTGAATCATGACTTTTCCTCCGACCCGTTAGCTTCCAAGCTTCATCATACAAAACTATTTTGCAAGCCAATACACAACATTTAGCATAAAGTTTTCATAACCATGCCATTTGAAATCACCACATGAATCTTCAATCATACATCTCCATTATCATGTCCATATATAAATCTTAATTCAAATCAAATACAAGTACTTTGTTTACTAGGATCTTTAATTAGAATCTAACTAGCACTAGAATCTATTCTTTCAAATTTCATCAATTTCTTTTACTAAGGCATTTCATCAAACACTTGGCGTGCATATTATTTTGTTATCAATCTAATTCATCCTCTAATATTGAATTTTTTCTACATAAGCAACACAATTATCATCATACCTCAAGAAGATAGTGCTACGATACAAACTGTAATTGAGCTAAAGAATTGTATAAGAAGAAGAACACAGAAGAAGAAGGAGATAATATCTCAAATCAATAGCTACCTTCATTTATTCACAACTCCTGTATATGTATCCTACCCTATTACAATTATAACCCTAAACTATTTAGCATTTACACTTTAGTCCTACTATTTATTACGTAACATTACTCCAACCTCAAAAGATTTTTGTCCCCAAAAATCATAAGAAGGAAAAAAAATTATTCTTTTTACAATTTTTATCAATGTTGAAGAATTTCACAAATGAATTTGCACTTCCATTTCCATTTCACTAGCCATCTCTTCACCGATTCTCTTTTAGACTTGAATGCCAAGACGTCCAGCCAATTAGGAGCATTGTTTTCCAAAACTACATCCACAGAGGATGAAAAGTGCTTTGTTTGCAGATTGTTAAAAAACAATGTATCTTTTGGTGCTTCCATGACTAGTCTTCCATGAATACCTTTACACTTTATTACTATGAGTCTTTCTAGATCTATAGTGAATTTAATATTCTTCGATTTGAATGGTCTATTTGTTGTATTTGCATCAACAGATAGAAACTCATTAAGCTCTAACTTAGCCGACTCATTTGCACAACCATGTCCAGTTCCTTCCAAATGTACACCACTCATCCTTTTTAAATCACCCATTATCAACCTTTTGTCAATCACAATTACATGGCCCGGGTCCCACTTTCTAAGTTTGAGAGAAATCACACAAACCGAGTCATTGTAGTTGTAACTATGTTTGACTTATTTCCATTCGTGCCCCCTTTATTATAATGAAAGATTATTAATATACCCACAGTTGTACCCGACTTCATTTGAAGTTCATTATTTGTGAATGGAGTTGTCTTTTGATAAGCTGGTTGGGCCGAAGGAACAGATGCGGTCTTTGGGTTGCTAAGTACTGGCGAAGATGCTTCTGTAAATAAAGCAACATGCAATATGTCTTCTGCACATTTGATACTAATCTTAACATTCCTTTCAAATTTTCTAATCTTCATTTCCAGCTCAACATTTTGTGGCTCATCAGAAATGTAAACGATAACTAGCGCGAAGATATGATGAAAAGTTCACCCAATCAAAGTATTGTATATAGTATCAACACCAACAATTTCTAGCTGGCCAGTATCAGAAAATTGATTTGAATTACGTCGAGCTTCCCTCAAATTTTCAGTAGAACAATATTGCCAACCCGGTTTCCATTCAAAAGTTTTAATAACTATCACTTCAGAACCTAATTGCCTTGTTATCATAGTCTTGACCATAGCAGCTTCATTATCTTTTTTTTATATAGATTTTAATCCAATTCCATGGATTTTGTTCACATCTATAAGAAATTGCAGTTCACGCATTTTTGAAACAACACCACTGTTTTCATCATGAAAAAGATCGCTAGCATACTCCTGCCCAAAACTCAGTTGCAGCCTCCCATAACTCACCCATGACTTCATCAATTGTTGTTTAATCAAATCCTTTGGTCTGCTAGAATTTGATACCAACAACTTTTCATTTTGATGCAAATATGGTGACAACTTATCAACAGTAACATCACTCTCACTTGACTCTACTACATTACCCTAAATTACAAAATTTCCACTCATATCTGAGTTCATTTTACTTCCAAAAACTTTAGTGATTTCATAATTTCCTTCACTTTCATTTGAATTATCACCACCAATTAATTCTCGAACACCAAAATCTTGATTTAAAGAATCAATCCGCTTTTCACACCTCCTAATATCAGATTCACATTCAATATTAATGGGTTCTTGAATATCATTTCTAACCCTTTTTGGCATTTCCTCAAACACTTGATGGGCAGATTCCACGTTTGTGATTTGAGAAACATAGGGTGAATCAAGAACTTGTTCATTATCACTAAAGATATCAATTAATGCCTCACAACTGGATTCAAGACTACTTGTTTGGTGTGAATCGAATGTACTTACCTCACAATTTGATGATTCTCCTTGAATTGACCCATTAACTAAAATCCCATCTAAAAACCTTTCTTGATATCTAGCCAAAGAAAATGCTTGTTCCAACTTTAAGCCATCGCCTATATTGTGAAACCTCATAAGACCATAACCAATTTTTGGCTTAAGGCCATTAATGAAGAGATATGTTGCGTAATCTTCATTAATTTCTTCAGAATGTTTGACCTTATCGAACAAACTTTGGAGTCCGCCACAATACTCATTAACCGTACCCTGTTGCCATATTGATGTTATTTTTTCCAAAGCGATTTCCATGATTAACTTGTTGATGATGTTGTGAATCTTGATTGTTGTTGCCACAATTCTTGAACTTGACACCCGAGTGGCCTTTGATTTTTATTTTTCTTAGACTGAGCTCGTTTGTTAATTGATTGAACAATGATCAATTGAGAAATTGAATTGAAATCAGACGGAAATTGATGGCTGTTAAGATGAAATTGATCGAAACAATGATCAATTTCAGAGAATCCAAACGAATTTGAGGCAAACAGAATGAATTACGGTTCCAGATTAAGAGCTTCTGAGGATCGGAGAGCTATAATACCACTTGTTACGATACAAACGGTAATTGAGCTAAAGAATTGTATTAGAAGAAGAACACAGAAGAAGAAGGAGATAATATCTCAAATCAATAGCTACCTTCATTTATTTACGACTCCTGTATATGTATACTACCCTATTACAATTATAACCCTAAACTATTTAGCATTTACACTTTAGTCCTTCTACTATTTACGACGTAACAAATAGCCTTAACTAATACAAGTATAGTCAATTTCATGTAAGAACCCATAAACTCAAACAAAACCCCTAATCAACCTACACATGGTTACTCCTCAATAATGGGTGTTCTCTACATTATTGAAGCATGCAAAGATGATTTCTAACATATCTAAAAATGGATAACATCATGAATCACAAAATTCGTCTTTCTCACTTGATGATTTTAGGGTTCTAAATCAAATGAAACACTTACCGCTTGACTTCTTTATGATCCAGGATAGTATAGTGCTTTAAGCATTGAATTATAATATTAATTTGTTGAAATCACAGTCCCCTTCCCTTGATCTCTCTCTCTCTCTCTCTTGGCGTTTTCACCAGCACACACACATACACGATACGTGTAATACAACTGGCTTTTACACCAAATCAATAATAGTTCTAGTCTTGACACTTTTAGCCCTTCAAATCTTATAGCATGGGTTACCAAATTATAAGTTTAATTGTTGTGGGTTTTTAATACCAAGAAAACACTTAACACGATACTTTTTATAAAATCACATCCCTATATACATTATTGTACATTTTTATAAAAACTGGGATGTTACATTTTTCCTGGTGACAGCTAAGCTAGTTTCTAGATTGCCACTGTTTAGAACTGCATTACCTGCTTTTTGATGGGAAATAACTTTTTTTTTCTCAACTTCATGACCAACTATCATGGTACTCAAAGCAATTCTTCCATCCCCACTCGATGCATGCTCTCTCTTGAACTCAACTCATTTACTCACCCGCCCTTTCAGATCACAGGAACTTTGCATGAACCTCATGCAAACTCCAACGTCAACCGTGTTGGTTTGTTGATCTTCAACCTTTTCTGTTCCACCGTGACAACCTGTAACATGAGACTGAACAATCTCTCATGCACTTCATCCAACAAAGTTTCTTCCTCGTCATGTTCGGTTATCGTCACGATTATGTTTTGATCCACTGTACTTTTTTCTTCAACCTCAATTTCCTCATCATCATGATTCAAAATAACAATAGATGATTCAAAGGTTACCATCAACGAATTCAGTTTGAATTCGGTGATTGTTGTAAACGCATATTCTTCTTGAACCTTGACCATATCACCCTCCACATTTCATGGTTCTTCTTCTTTAACAATACAGTAGAAACTCGATAAATTAATACTCGATTATTTAATAAACTCTCTAAGATAATATTTTTTCTGGTCCCGACTCAGGGATAGGGTGCTAAATTAATAATTCGCTAAAATTATAAGATAATACATTTTTGATAATTCTTTAGACCTCATATAAAATATAAATTAATAATTCCTTATATAGCATATTAAATGAATGATTTATGAAGGTTTCTTGAAAAATGACTCAATTGTCTTTTGTTTTTTGTTGAAATCAATTTCCCCTAGAGTCTCGTATCTGATTTTCCTTAGCATGGTAAGAACTTCTGGTGTTGTTTTCTCATAGCTCAACAAGAAATTGTTCAATGTGATTGCCGCTTTAATAGCTTCAATAAGAAATTGTTCAAGAAATTGTTCAATGGGGGCTCCATTGTAGAACTTTCATCATCATCTTCATCGATATCATCTTTATTAATTCCAATAACGCTTTCAATAATTTCTTCATCAGTCAACAACTGTGCAACTACATTTTGTTCTGGGAGAGTCTGAACATCTTCGACATCCATTGCATTGCGATAACCCAACTCTTTGATCAAATTCTGGAGTTCTTGAGTGCTTTCACCACCTTCATCTAAGTTCTCAAAAGTCATGTTATATGTTGGTTGAAGTTTACAATGACGAAAGCAGTTCGCAATTGTATAAAATTAATAATTATTAATTTATCAATTAATTAATAACTCTTTTAATTAATAAATTTTGGGGGTCCCAAGTGTATTATTTTATAGAGTTTCTACTGTAGTTGCATTACCTTCCTTCATAGGTTCTCAGTAGTATTTTGTCATTTTCCATTTTCTTCCACATATATTGTACTTATACGAAAACTGCTTAGGTTGATACCTTGATGCCTTGTCTCAGTTCTCTTCATCCGAGGAATCTTCTTCAGAGTTTTCAACTAGACTTTTTATGTTCCATTCGTTCTTCTTTGATTGGTGACGTGTCTCGTTTTTCTAGTACTTACCCTTGCCTTTATCACCATTACGGTTCTGATTTTTATTCAATCGATGGTTCTTCTTTCTTTCGGCATACATGGCTTCTCTCTTGGTTTTAATCGACACCCTTGCAAACTGCTTTGCTAAGGCTTCTTGTCCGACAAGATACTTTCAAACTTGGTAATACTCGGTTGGGTCCCCCACTCTTGGATATCAGTAACGAATCTACGATACTTCGGCCTTAATCCGTGGATGAGTATATGCTTCATATGAGCACAGCTAACCCGAGACTGTGGATCAAGTTTAATCTTGCGACATAGATTCTTGACTTTGTGAATATATTGTGCGATTAGAAGGTCTCCTTGGGAAAACGTCATCAAATTACCTTCGACTAGTTGCAATCGAGCATCGTTCTTCTTTGTGAATAAGGTCTCTAACGTATCCCACGCTTGCTTTGGGTATTTGAGATCTTAAATGTGATCAATAACATCATCATCGATGGTTGTGTTGATTAAAAACATCGTGCGGGCTGCTTTTACTTGCCACTTCCTGATAACATCGTTTCCGGGTTGTTTTGTCTTGGTATCGTTCGTTACATGCAAATGATCTTAACCTTGAAGATATGATTAGACGCATGTCGACTATTGTATGTAGTTGTTTTGATTCAGTTTCTTGATTCTTCATACCATCTGTAACTATGCCATTGTCTTGGATTCGCTGATCAATTTCCTTCATTGATCATCAATTTCGTTAATTAAAACAATGCTTCTTTGCGAAAATAATTACACCCGGAAACACGGTCGGTCAAACGGTGGTGACAGAACTAATTCCCTTCCGCTATGATACCTCACAAATCAAAAAGTGGAGCTTGACTTTTGCTATAGGTTAATTCATGTAGGAAAAAGCACAAGCAATTTGTGCGGGACCCCCAGTAATGCAAATTTCTAATAACACAATTATAAATCGATCATGGTTTGGACTTTCTGGTGATGATATGGGTTAACTACAAACAAAGCCACACAAAATTTAAAATTATATATATGCCTTTAAAAACGTAAATAAGAACCAGGTTTTATCCACATAGCGATCTTGAACCGTATTTTATCTGTGATCGATTTCTTGGCCTCTGATTGAAAATTACGCAATCAAGACTTGCTAAGACTTGCTGTCGTTCAAAAACAAGAGCATGGATCGTTAGGCTCAAATACAACTTGTTAAACTTAGACACGTGAATCAAAATACCCGAACACGATATTGTATAAACCTTAAACAACAACAAAATGCAATGAAAACAAATAAACTTTGCCATATTTATAGGTTACATGAAACTTAGAAAATAAGAAATTTGGAAACCTAATCAACTTCTAATTCTAATTTATTTAATAATAAAAAAGGCAAATTGGATTAAAATAATCCAACTTTTTATGTATTGATCAATAATAATCTCACATGAGTTATTTCCCTATGGTAGTTTCACATTTTCCATGTTTTATTGGTTTATGATACCCGTTAAAAATAGGTAACGATGTTAATTTTTTGCTAACGTGGTTTGATGTGTTGGCAATTAAAAATCCTACCTGGAAGTGACTTGGCTTTTTTTTTATTTCTTGTTTGACCAAAGCTGTAAATCCGGAGATTACCAGTTTCGTTAAGTTTCATTCTTCTCAACTTTCGGTCACCGTAATCGGAAGTAATAAACGATTGTCCGTTTTCAGTTGGACCATACCCGCATCATTTAAGCTTAAAAACGCGTTAGCGATCGAATAATATGATGTTTCCGAATCAAAGCTTCCGTTGAATATTAAATCTTTTTCGGTAAACCGGAAAGTTTTATTTTTCACGGCGAGTGTTGTTCTCGTGATGTTTTGATTCGGGATGATTGTGTCTCTAGGGTGACTGAAGCTACTCCAGTTTCCACACGTCAGGCTTCCGTCATCGGAGAGAATAAGGTTTGGGTTTGATTATAGGGTGTTGCCGGAGAATCGAGAAGTGGGATTCTGGCGAGTTGGAATTCGCCGGATTTGGTTATTACAAGAGATGATGATGC
The DNA here is from genome assembly GCF_021521415.1 of Bidens hawaiensis. Classification (NCBI taxonomy): domain Eukaryota; kingdom Viridiplantae; phylum Streptophyta; class Magnoliopsida; order Asterales; family Asteraceae; genus Bidens; species Bidens hawaiensis. The sequence goes on from NW_027493917.1 coordinate 303,109, forward strand.
GTTGACTGGTGAGTCGTTTGGTGAGGTTGAAGTAATACATGGAGAAGATGAAGTGGTTGCCAGAGTTTGGTGATTGGAGAAAGACGGCGGAAAAGACGGAGTTGCTGGATAACAGGATTTTGTTATCAATGCATAAAATCAGAAAAAGAAACATGAAAATAATAATAAAAAAAGCCAAGTCACAACCAGATAGGATTTTTAATTGCCAACGCATCAAGCCAAGTCAGGAAAAAATTAATCCTGTTAACTATTTTTAACGAGGGATCATAAACCAAAAAACATGAAAAAAGTGGGACTATTAGAGGGAAATAACTTTGGTGATATTATTATTGGGCAAAACATAAAATGTGAGATTATTTTAATCCAATAATTGATAACTCTGGCACCAAGTTATTCAACTTGGTTGTTAAACTTTAGATCTCTACCAAACCATCCTTTAAGATCTTTCGTACCACCCTTATACTTTCCAAATTAACCGTTCGGGTCCTTCAAGTTAGTATTGTACCATGTTTTTCATATATTACATGGTGAATTACGGACATCATACAACGCAAGGACATCATACTATGAGACGCCGAATCAGCCTCCGGAAGAGTGTTTTCTGGTACTTGTGTCTTTTGGTATGCGCATGTTAATTTTCTTCTTGCGGCAATTTCTACCATATCTGCTCCGTATTTATAGAATTTATGCAACAATTCAGTAATGATATATGCATATCAATCCAAATTTAATACGTTTACAACACTCAACTTGTTTAAAATACATTTATTTGTATATATTATTACGAGGAAGGTTCATGTGCATTTTAATCTTAACATAAGAACGTAGGAAATAATAATAATTTATAAAAAAATGAGAACGTAAGAAACAATACCAATCTACATAAACAATGATTTATAATAACAAAGAAAAAAACCTAAAAAATACAATAAAATAATCAAAATCAAGAACAAAATAATAACAGCAAATACTTATAACAGCAAAAGAAAAAATCTAATAATTACAACAAAATATAAATCAGCAAATACTTATAATGTCTCATAATCGAAAACTAGCAAAGACGAACAAAAAATAACAACAAACACCTATAAAAATAATCCTAATACTAACAACAAATTGGTTCTCACTGTTTCCATGTTAAGAATAAAACGTATTTGATCATGTTTCTATTATTACAGTCATTATTACGTATTAAAAGGTTGGTAGTGGTGAATTCAGAAACTTATGTGAGTGAGCAAAAATTGATTCGGGTAAAATAAGGCCCGGACAAATAAAAACCAAGTAATTTGTTAAACAATGTTTGGATTGTCCACAATAACCAAGTAATTTCATTTTTAAGTAATTATAAATTATATAAACTTATGGTAACATACAGAGTTTTTTTCCCAAAAGAGTGTTGGTGAAAATAATATTTATTAAAAGAGTGTTGGTTGAGAAATATTACCAAACTAGTGTTTTACTCAATTAATGTTAGCTTCTCACTCTATCTTATTTGAATAACTTCAATTGAGTATACAATTATTTAGTTAATAATCTTACTACCGTACTTATATTTTTCAAACTATTTAAATCATTTTATATTAAATAAGGTACTAATATTCTTTAAAAGAACATAAGAAAAATAATTGTATTTAGTTATCAATTATTTCGTACGGCTCTTTTTACCGATATGTAATTTAAAATGAGAATAATAATCTTAAATATATACTAGTTTAATAAATAATTAAAAATTCTTGACTAATCCTTATTATTTAGTATTTTTTATATGATAAAAGTATTAGTATTTTAAATTGAAACTAAATTTTATATGAGTACGTATAAATTGTTATATTTAGAGAATACATATAAATGATTATGTTTAAACTATACAATGCGATTGTAATTCCTCTTTTAGATTTATTTAGAACATGAAACACAATTATTTTTAATCATAAATTAAGTTGGTCAAATGAATCAACCCGTTAGTCGAAAATGAACCTATATACATGAGTTCAATCTTAAACTAACAATCTCCTAAGACTCAAACAAACCTTCAAAATTCATTTTAAGTCTATATCATGTTAGAAATGCACATTTCTAAACATGCTCCTTCCTAATCATTTTTTTCAAATTTGATGCTTGAACTGTCGCTTTGTTTTGTTCATCGTTGTAGTTTGAATATTTATCGAAGACGTAGTAATATGTAAAACTTATAAAAATATATAAAAACTTATATCTTAACTTTTATTATAAAAATTTAATGGACAACAAGAATTTCTTTTCAAACTGTTATATAATTAAAACTAGAATTTAAAATGATTAAATTCATAATATTTAATTAATTAATAACTTTGAACACATTTAAGACTTTTAGTTATTTTTTTTAAAACTACGTGTATGTAAAGAAGTACATGGAATTAAAATAGTAATTTAAAAATATAATATTCTTTCTTTCAGATTATCTGCATCAGGATAAAATAAAAGTTATTATAAAAATCATAATATGATATATTTATGTATTTTAAATAAATAAAATAGCTAGAAAATGATAAATTAAAAAATATTTGCATTATCAGTTGAAGTTATTCAAATGGGATTAGAGTGAGAATCTATCATTAATTGTAACATCCCGAAAATTCTAGAATAATATTTAATGTAATACCTGCGTAGGGTGAATTATTTGAGTTAGCGGGATAATGATAATAATATGATAATAAAGCTTAAGGGGTAGCGGGCTTGGTTAATAAAATTAAAGATGAACCAAAAAGGAAAGATGAGCCTTAGGTCCATGGGCTTAAGGGAGTATAAAAACCCCTTAAACCATAATTCTTTCCATTTTTATCTCTACACCATATAGCCTACACCTTGATAAACACACACAAACACTATTCTCTAATCCGAGTCAAGATTCGAAGGCGAAAACCCGAGGTTTTTGGTGCTAGAACGTTGAGACGAACCAAGACAACATCAAGGCTTAACTGTGTTCATAAACCACCTCGTTTAAGGTACGTTTATATCTAGAAATCGTACATTAAGGTTCGGTTTTGTTTGGGAAACCTTAGATTTGTATGTTAATGATAAAAACGAACCTTGCATGACAAACCTTACTGAAAACCATAAACGATTGATGGGTTAATCGATTGATAAACGAGCCGTAGGTGCTTAGGGTTTGTTGGCGCTAAGAATACGAATCTAATGGTACCGATTTGTGTTGTTTCGTTGAGTATCGAAGGTTAATTGCTTATTTACGGGGTCTGTTGACTATTTGCTGTTCTTGGCAATTTTGACTTTGACCCTGAGTCAAAGTCTGGATTAGATAACGAATTAGTTCACCATTCGTTAAGTTCAGATAACGAATCAAGTGATTCGTTATTCACCCCCTTCGCTATGTTCAAATAAGTAACTAGGTTATGCTAAGATAACGAATCAAGTGATTCGTTACCCGCCAGTTCGCTATAGAAAGATAACGAATCAAGTGATTCGTTACTTACCCAATTCATTATGATAAGGTAACGAATCAGAGGACGAATCAGATGACGAATCCGTTAACGAACTAGATTATGAAAGTAACGAATTAGCTAACGAATTAGGCTTAATTCAATAGGGCGAAGGAGTTAGCGAATTAGAAAATAATTCAAAATTCTAATGGAAAATGTGTTAAGACAGTTAATATAAATAAAATTTTACCAAGCTGACCTGGCAGCTCGACCCCAGCCAGGGGCTCTACCCCTTGGACCCTGCTAGGGGCTGCCGACCCTAGACCTCGCTGACAGGGGCGTCGCCCCAAGACCCCCATTCGTTGCGAGATATAATTAGACTAGAGACGCGTTATGGGAAATGATAGTAATCAATACGCATAATTGTTATACAGTTAGCCGTGCACAGCCAAAGAAAGGAGTAATCATTAACGGGAGACGTAACTGAGTTCAGGTGAGTTTCTAGCCCCATTTCCTTGTTATGTTTTTGGGACTGTGTGCATACTCGATGTGACAATTAATACACTTACCTTAAATGGTAAGTGTATGCCATGTATGATATATGTGATAGCTACGATTGATTGCTTGACGGTGCGTGAACGATATTCGGATATTGCATGTACCGTCAGGTGGTAGTTAAAGATATGATTGATATATATGATGTATGAATGATGTATGTATGTTATGTTAATAGCTTGTCGATACGTGAATGATCTTCGGATATTGCATGTATTGCCAAGAATAGTGATGATTTCCTTATATGGATATTAAATAATAACTTATACATAGAGTTCCCTCTACGGATAATATATAGAGTGTTCCTTTGATGGAAAGCATAGTGTTCCTTTAATGGAAAGCACAGTGTTCCTTCTATGGAAATATATAGGATGTTCCTTCTATGGAAGTATATAGAGTGTCCTTCTATGGAGAATTTATACAGAGCGTCCTTCTATGGAGAATATATAGCATGGGCAATAGCTATGGTTCTTTTAATAGATATTATGTGACGTTTCTCTTATGGATATTTATACAAAGTTAAGATATTAATCCGTATCTTCGGATATGTATGTATATAAATGTAATTGTATGTATGGTATGATGTATGATTAACTAGAACTCACTCAGCGTAGCTGACTTTTAGTATGCACGCAGGTAAATGTGTTTAATGAGTTAGCATGAGGAAGGCACATGGCATGGATTGAACGGCTGACATTTGAAGATGGAAGAAATGATGTTTTAATATAATGATTTATGTTATGATAAACTATCGTACTAGAAAATGGTGTTAAATGGTAGGATGGGTATCGTACTAGACACTGTTTGTGTTTTTCCTTTTAGAATACGATGGCTGGAGCTAGAGAAACTGTTGGAACTGGAGGTCGCACTAGATGTCGTGGCAGGCCTCGTCTTATCCGGCAACCCTCGGTGGAAGCAGCTTCCAACACCGGAGGCGAAGGAAGCGCAACTGGAGGAAACCCGAGCAACAACGAAGGGGTTCAACTTGACCCTGCGATTCAAGCAGCTATTGTTCAAGCTGTAGCCGCTGCTGTGAAGAACCAGAATCCCGAGAGATATGCTGGAAGCCATGGGAGAACTGCTGAAAGGTCAGGGGGAAATGGTAAGAAAGATGGTGAGGGAGAGAATGGTGACTCGGGTGAAGCTGGATCTGTGAAAGTTGATGATGGAAAGAGAGGCCGAGGTGGGTGTAACTACAAGTCCTTCAAAAGGATGTGACCCGCCGAAGCTAAATGGTTTGGAAGACGCAATCGCTACTCTTCAATGGATAACCGCCATGGATAAAATTATCCGCATTAGCGAATGCCGTCCCGACCAAGCTGTGGGTTATGCTACTCTGTCATTTGGAGAAGAAGCTATGTATTGGTGGGAAAGTGTGGAGCAGAGAAAGACTAGGGATGAGGTCAAGGCTTTGAGATGGGACGATCTTAAGGAATTGGTGATAAAGAAGTTTTCTGCGGATGCCGAAGTTGAAAGGACGGAGATGAAGTTCTTGAATTTGAAGGCCGGTATGATGACACATCGTGAGTATACTACTGAATTCAACCGACTGTCTAGGTTGGTGCCTGATATGGTTAACACCGAAGCTAAGAGGATCAAGTGTTACGTAAGGGGATTTCCGCGGAATGTTCTCAGTTTGGTTATGGCTAGTAAACCCGCAACATTTGACTTGGCCGTGGAATTGGCCGAGATGGTTTATGAGGACCTTGCCATCTGTGAAGAGGAGAAGACGGAACCGAAGAAAAAGAACCCAACTCCAGAACCAAATGAAGCCAATGAGTTGGATCCACGTAAGAAGAAGGCAAGGCATGAGGAGTTCACCGCTTGTGAAAAATGTGGGAAGAGACACACGGGAGAGTGCATAATGGGATTAGGTGTTTTCTACAGGTGTGGAAGAGCAGGACATTCCTCTTGGGAGTGCAAAGATCATCATAGGTGTCACAACTGTGGAGGGCGTGGACACCTAGCAAGGGATTGCAGGAAGCCAAAGGAAGGACATGAAGCAGAGGAGAATTCTTGAGGTTAATAGTTTCCTCATTATGCTTAGAAAGACCGTTCAAGAAGGCTAGTTACTAGCCATAAGTTTAATTTGTGTTTGATTTATTAATGACTTAACGCGTGTTTTATGTATTATTTTAAAGTTAGACTGGAGTTGTCTGAATTAATTATGCTAAGAAACTGTTATGAGTTGATTTTGGTTATGAATGATTGTTGTGTTGTGATAAATTTTATCTTAGAAAATAGTGTTAAGTAGAACGAAACATGGTCCCTTGAAAGGTGACGTGAGGTCGAAGACTCACTATAAAATAAACCGATTACAACTATTAGATAGCGGTAAGCGGGTATCGAACACAGGGAGTTTGTGGAAATTGTGTTACCAAGTAGTTATGTAATTTATCTAAATTAAACTAAATTCAAAACGTAAATTCAAAGATTTGGTTGTTTGGTTTTGATTAACAAAGATAGCTAAAAAAATTAAACGAGTTTTAATCAATATGCGAAAATATGCCTTCCCTCGGTTTCAGGTTTCCATGAATGTTACGGTTAATGTTTAACTAAGATGAACAATAGATAAAGTTCGTGTTTATGTAAATGATTGCGGTAATTGAAGATCAAGTACTTGGATTATAAAACGCAAGGTAATCACATTTGCATATTATAAAACATAAAGAGATTTAGCCGAGCATGATTCGGTTCATCATCATTTGCATATGAATCAAAAACAAGTCTTTAACGATTACCACACTCAAAATAATATTCCTGTCTCCCAAAATCACCTCCAGGTCTTTCTTAGATGATAAGATATGATAAAAACATGAAAGGCCGTCCCAAAATACAAGAAAAAACGGCAGTTACGAATTGCAGCAACGCGTCCACCGTAAGCTACGGTGGCCACCGTAGCTTACGGTGCCTTCCAAAAAGCCAACGGTGAGTACAAACTGCCTTACAGAAGCTATATCTTCAACTCCCACCGTAGCTTACGGTGGGTACCGTAAGCTACGGTGGACTTCACTCTAATTTCATTTTCTTGTTTTTGCCATAACTTCCTTGTTCCAAGTCCGTTTTCTTCACCGTTTTCGCCCACGCTCTCGTAATTCCATCTTCTATCTTCTCATACCTTCCATTACACGAGTAAACGTAGTTATCTAATTCAACAAAATAAACATATTAAACGCGTGAATATTAACGAACTTAAACCACTTAAGGGTTGTCCCATGGACCACCCGTCACATTCCCACACTTACACGTTGCTTGCCCTCAAGAAACATCTCAACACAAAAATTTTCTATTACATTCAACTTGTATCCACCAATCTTACCACAAAACCAGTTTAGTTAAGGTCCCAAGTCATACCCTATTCCTAAGAACTGACACTGTAAGTTGATAACCCACCAAATAATTTGATGTTACAATTTAAAACTATGGAACCGCCGAAACGAGTGTACTTTGTTTCCGGTTAGGGCACACATGATCACACCCCTCATAATATAACATCTCTCCTCTCGGTTTAATATCTGGACCAACATAAAATGTGCTAGTATCTCTCTGCCCTCAATACCAAGTATGAACAAAATGTAATAAGCTTGGTAGCAAGTCATATCTCCACCCATTACCCACCGGTTGCATAGAGAAAAGAACTACGGATTTTGTTGTGGCTTAGGTTAGGGTGTGGAAGTGGATTTATTTAGTGACTTATGGTGGATGAAACCCAATTTATTGACACTAACAAACAAACGAACAAACAAACTCACTAACCATTATTTACAACCAATAACGACTTTAAACACGAACTCTTTTTGAGTTTTTCTTTGAATTTCCAACTTTTTTTTTTGGCAAAGTCTAACATTACTATATACAAACAACTGACCCGAGACGTACATTGTGTACTATGCTCGACAAACAACTTATATACAACTCTTGTTATACCGGGTTTCATCCACAAGGTTAAAACAACAGGCCAAGGCTAACACGGCTTGTAATGTGGGTTAAAAAAACAAAGAAAAATGGAAAAGGCAACAATTGGCTCCTAAGGGATAATGTAAGGCAGGGATTTTTTATTTTATTTTATTTATTTATTTTTTTGTTAAGGCCATTATATATGGGTTTTCTAAAGTCCTATTTCTCCATACAGGTGGTGGTATTAAGATCTCGAAATGCATGAGACAACCAAGTTCTAGATATCATGGGCATACCGGTTACTCTCTATAATGGCACTCATATGACATGTGTATATACTATATATTATATGTGTATTATATATAAAGCAAATCTCACACACGTACCGGATGAATTAGGCTGCCGATATGAAACATGTGTACCCGTCCCCATGACTCATTATCCCCTCTAAACGGTCCATTTTAATTTTTTTTAAACAACTAGGTACATGTTATTTAAGGAATTGTGACCATGAAAAGGGACCCAAAACTTCACCCCGCCATATTACCACTTTCCAGTTTCATTACCGTAAGGTACGGTGGACTTCACTCTAATTTCATTTTCTTGTTTTTGCCATAACTTCCTCGTCCCAAGTCCGTTTTCTTCACCGTTTTCGCCCACGCTCTCATAATTTCATCTTCTATCTTCTCATACCTGCCATTACACGAGTAAACTTAGTTATCTAATTCAACAAAATAAACATATTAAACGCATGAATATTAACGAACTTAAACCACTTAAGGGTTGTCCCATGGACCACCCGTCAAAAGGATGAGACGAGATTTGTAACATCGAGGGTCTCATGGACAAGCTACCTTAAATAGCTAAAGCACATGAACACAGCTCGGTAACTGCAAATCAGGAGTAAGAAGGGCAACCCATAAAGCAAAGACGATCCAAGAAAATGCGTGAATGCAAGAAGTGTTCTTCCTACAAGGAATAAGCTTGGTTTCGGGGATGAAACCTCTTTAATGAGGGAAGACTTGTAACATCCCGAAAATTCTAGAATAATATTTAATGTAATACCTGCGTCGGGTGAATTATTTGAGTTACTGGATATTGATAATGATATGATAGTAAAGCTTAAGGGGTAACGGGCTTGGTTAATAGAATTAAAGATGGACCAAAAAGGAAAGATGGGTCTTAGGTCCATGGGCTTAAGGTAGTATAAAAACCCCTTAAACCCTAATCCTTTCCATTTTTATATCTACACCATATAGCCTACACCTTGATAAACACACACAAACACTATTCTCTAATCCGAGTCAAGATCCGAAGGCGAAAACCCGAGATTTTTGGTGCTAGAACGTTGAGAAGAACCAAGACAACATTAAGGCTTAACTGTGTTAGTAAACCACCTCGTTTAAGGTACGTTTATATCTAGAAATCGTCCATTAAGGTTCGGTTTTGTTTGGGAAACCTTATATTTGTATGTTAATGATAAAAACGAACCTAGCACGACAAACCTTACTGAAAAACATAAACGATTGATGGGTTAATCGATTGATAAACGAGCCGTAGGTGCTTAGGCGTAAATCGCACCCTCTAAACGTGAATGTTAGACGGATTTGATGATTAGGGTTTGTTGGCGCTGAGAATACGAATCTAATGGTACCAAATTTGTGTTGTTTCGTTGAGTATCGAAGGTTAATTGCCGGGGTCTGTTGACTATTTGCTTTTATTGGCAATTTTGAATTTGACCCTGAGTCAAAGTCTGGATTAGATAATGAATTAGTTCACCATTCGTTAAGTTCAGATAACGAATCAAGTGATTCGTTATTCACCCCCTTCTCTATGTTCAAATAACGAACTAGGTTATGCCAAGATAACGAATCAAGTGATTCGTTACCCGCCAGTTCGCTATGGAAAGATAACGAATCAAGTGATTCGTTACTTACCCAGTTCGTTATGATAAGCTAACGAATCAGAGGACGAATCAGATGACGAATCCGTTAACAAACTAGATTATGAAAGTAACGAATCAGGGACTGTGTGCATACTCGATGTGACAGTTAATACACTTACCTTAAATGGTAAGTGTATGCCATGTATGATATATGTGATAGCTACGATTGATTGCTTGACGGTGCGTGAACGATATTCGGATATTGCATGTACCGTCAGGTGGTAGTTAAAGATATAATTGATATATATGATGTATGAATGATGTATGTATGTTATGTTAATAGCTTGTCGATACGTGAACGATCTTCGGATATTGCATGTAATGCCAAGAATAGTGATGATTTTCTTATATGGATATTAAATAATAACTTATACATAGAGTTCCCTCTACGGTTAATATATAGAGTGTTCCTTTAATGGAAAGCATAGTGTTGCTTTAATGGAAAGCATAGTGTTCCTTTAATGGAAAGCACAATGTTCCTTCTATGGAAATATATAGGATGTTCCTTCTATGGAAGTATATAGAGTGTCCTTCTATGGAGAATTTATACAGAGCGTCCCTCTATGGAGAATATATAGCATGGGCAATAGCCATGGTTCTTTTAATAGATATCATGTGACGTTCCTTTTATGGATATTTATACAAGGTTAAGATATTAATACGTATATTCGGATATGTATATATATAAATGTAATAGTATGTATGGTATGATGTATGATTAACTAGAACTCACTCAGCGTAGCTGACTTTTAGTATGCACGCAGGTAAATGTGTTTAATGAGCTAGCATGAGGAAGGCACATGGCATGGATTGAACGGCTGACATTTGAAGATAGAAGAAATGATGTTTTAATATAATGATTTATGTTATGGTTTTAAAGAAAAGATTAAATATTTTGTAATGAATGATTGAAGCTAATGTTTCTGCGAAAGTTTTAATGAACTCTGATTTGTAGAACTGCGTTTATGAGTAATCCGACATTAAAGTAGGGCTACCGGGTACGGGGCATTACATTAATTGAGTAAAACACTAGTTTGATAAATATTTCTCAACCAACACTCTTTTAGTAAATATTTCTTTTTGAAGTAATTATAAATTATATAAACTTATGGTATAACATACAATGCAAGGGTAAGGAGAGCAAACTTGTCTTTTGTTCGTCCTACTTCATCGATCTACGCATTATAAATGTAAGTTACACCTTTAGTATGATATTGTTATGTTTTTTATAAATTAAAATAATTCAACATGCGATATTGATACGTGATTACCAGGTTCTGTAAATCCCGTCGCATAACTCGGCCACCTTTCTAATGACTTTTGGTTTTTACATCTTTTGTGCAAAAAGACAAAAGTTAGCATTTAATGACTTTTGGTTTAGGCAATTGACTATACAAACCCTTAAAGTATGCTAAATTTTCATTTGATCTTTTTTCTTCTTTTCAATTGGTTTTTACATTTGTTTAGTAAACTTAATAATAAGATATATAAGCATGATAGTAGTCTACCCCTTTCGTTCTCCTTTCCAACAACTAATATTGAAATAAAGTATGAAATTTTTAGTCAAGTATTAAGTATACGTATACCATTATAATATATGTGATTATTTTGTGACCATATGGTCTGCTGGTGTGCCACTAGTTACAACGAGATTAGAGGGTGTAAAGAAAACGATAAGGCATGTAGTTAGTTGTTTATTTTATGTTAGTTTGAGTTTTTTCCCGTCTTTTTAACCATATCCACTTAAAACAATGACGGGAAACAGTTATACATGCATCGACATACTTTTCCTTGTCAAATCCTCATTTCAAAAATATTCGTCTTATTGTGAAATATTTAATAATTAAAATGCTTAAATAAGTATCTTATTTTATTTCAGTTTTACCTTTCATTTATTTTTTTTCTTTCTTAGTGTATTTATTTTAATTTAAAGTTCAGATTTTTATTAAATATATTCTTTACGTTATTACTTAATCTATCTCATCTGTAAAAGACATATTATTATTATTAAAATTATTATTATTATTATATGTTATTTAAAAAAAGTGATACTACGTACAATCATCCGGTTAAAAGTCTCTAGATCCGTCGCTGATTATAGTGTTTGACATACTTTTGTTCATTATATAAAATATGACACGACATGATCCAAACCTGACAAAAAAAATGTTATATAGCGATAGGCAAACGATCATTAAAAAGTTTTCGCCCCACATGAAAAATTTTCTAGGTCTGATCAAGAAATTGGATAATGTTATGTGAGCTCAAGTATGTGATTGTCAAAAAAAATAAAAATGGGTTGTAAAGTAGAATTAAAGTGTGTGAGTTGACCGTTAAATACTAAATATAGTTATAACTATGACTCGTTTGTAAAAGCCCTGTTTTAATTTAGTCTATATCATATCAGTTTAACTAAACTAACATAAAAGATTTTGTTGACAATGGAACATTGTTTAAGATCGTTGTTTTATTCGAAGGTAGAATAAAACATAACTAGAATTGTATAACTAACCAACTAGAACCGTGTAAACATAACTAGGCATTCTATTTTAATGCACGGGCCAACTAGAACCGTGTTAAACTTAACTTATTTTTTTGGAAATTTGTTACCTTTCGTAGCTATAACTATTGGTTTATTGCAAACATGGAATATCCAAAAACTCCAACCACAAATGGAAATCAAATTCCTAGTTTCACTCAGTACTCCTTCAAGCAATCTTCAACAATGCTAATCTCATCATACCCTACCCCCTGATGGACAACTTGCCAAATGCAGTAAAGGTAATTTAAGTTCCGATAACTTGTTAAAAGCACGAGATTCTTTATTGGATGAAGTCTACAAAGGCAACGGCTATAAAGATGGAGTTTGGACCAAATCTGCTTGCACCCCAAATTAATATCAAAAATGAAGATTGTCAGGAGTGTGTAAAAAAAAACCATCCATATTCTTAAGAAAACCTGCCCGAAGCAAAACGAAGGTGCGGCCTGGTCAGTCGCACCAAAACTGTATTGCATGGTTCATTATGGAGAACCAAAGCAGCCTATGCCCATACTATTGGCCGAATGGGTTCAATTCTCTCCTACACCAGCGGTAGGGCCTCCGGCTCCAAGTACAGCTAGTGAGTTGGAGAAGGGATTGAATAATTTAGCAAATAAACTCAAGGAGATCATAAATGGAGCTAATAATTATCATGACCATTACGGGTCCGGGTCTATCAGTTATGGGCCAGGTTCCCACACCTTATACGGGTCCATGCAGTGTTATCCTCCTATAATAAAGGAGGACTGCATGAATTGTTTATCTGAAGCAAATAAGCAAATCAACAACTGTTTTAGCAAATTAAGAAATCAATCTGGAAGGGTCTTTTCTGTTAATTGTGACTTTTGGTATGCACATGAAAATTTTCTTTCCAAGACACTATAGACCATCTATGTCACACCTCCGAATATATCGGGTTGATTAATGTTTAATAATAATACATGTTGGAAGTTTAGCGCTTTGCTATTAATAAAATACTCTCTTAACCCTATATCATCGATCTTACTTTTAATTTAAAACCAGGGGCGGACCTTGTTGGAAATATGGACCGGTTCGCTTAAGTCAACGTGACCGACCGGGTTGTGACCCCTGAGAGTTACACCTTGGGTAACGAGCGAAAAATCCGCTTAAATTAGTTAACCGGTATTGACGATATTTAACGGGCTATTAAACGAGTTGGGCTTTGGGGCTAGGTTAGGTTTTATAACTGATAATTAAATTTATCAATATATTATATGATATATGATATTATATAAAACCTAACAATGAGATAGATGATCAGTAGGGTTGCAGGCGTAAAAGTGGAAAAAGAAACATATATTTGTTTTGGTTTTTCACGACAGCAAGCAAGCAACTGCCGAACGGTTCCGTAAGCTCATCTCCGGTCATCGCCGCTGCCAAACACGTCACCGACCATCACCGCAGGAGAGTCACGCACCACCTGTCGCCGCAGTTCGCTGCTGTCCCGAGCCACGTTAGCCGCTGCCACTGCTACTGTAGTGCACCGAAGCCGCCCCGTTGTTCGTTTCGTCACCTAGCGCCGCTTGTTAGCTCTTGGTGTCTCAACCGGTTATTTATTAACCGAGGTAAACTTAAATATTGTCATTGTTGATTTATATTTACTATGGTTGTTTAGACTCGTACTCGTATTGTTTGTATCCGGATCCTGTACGGTTCCGTTAAATGGTGATTACTTGATTTTGTATTCCGCTGCGTATTCTGTTATTAATGTGATTAATAATTATGAAACCTTTATAATTAAAACCGGGTTTAATTGTTAAACCATTGACTGATCACCACTGGAACCCAACAGTGGTATCAGAGCCTTGGTTACTGTGGGTTCCCTGGACGGATCACACGAGATATCCCGATATACACAGGTGCGGAATCCCTGTGTAGATCGTTACGGACGTAGAACACAAACACACGAACACACGAATTCGATACGAACAAACACACGTTATATTAATAATTCAACACGTGATACTTACAGACTCTCGACCTCACGTCACTTGACTCACTGAATTACACGTAACTTAACCTCTTAAAACGAACAACCGTAACCTATATAAATACACGACAACTTCGCCTCAGGCGAAGTTGTCCATAACTTCGCTTGTTCAACAAGTTCGCCTAGGCGAACTTGTCAACAACTTCGCTTGGTTAACAAGTTCGCCTAAGCGAACTTGTCAACAACTTTGCTTTAAACAAACAAATACATAAACAATATTACAGACTCGATTACAGACATTAGACATATGAACTACTGACATTTATGCATCAACAGACTCCCCCTTGGCAGTAGCTTCATATCTTGATCTTTCAGCTCTTGTCTCGTAATCCTGTATCTTCACGCGTGCACTCCTTCTCTAACACATACCGTGACTACTCGCTGATATTTCCTTGCTTCATCCTTCCAAGCAGGAATATAGAATATCTTCTTTTCATTCAACACTTGCAGATCAGCTTTCGATAAGTTAACAAGATGCATCGGATCATACACCCTTAGCACTTCTTGTTCATCTTCGTCTTCCATCACGGCTTCAACAGTCTGGCAATCAACGTACCACCATTTTAGATTCTTCAACACATCTTGAGGCATAGTCTTCATTGGAACCTCCTTGATGCATCGGATCGGTTTGTACTTCATCACCATCCATGGCTTGCCATCTGCTCTCATTCCCCTTTCTGTATCCTCCACGAGCTTTCCCTTCTGTGGCTTTAATAATTCAAACTTCTTCTCTTTTATGTTTTCTTTCCACACGATCTTCCCAATCACTCTTGCCATGTTGTCTTCACTTCTATTTATCAGGCCCAACCTGGCCAAATCCTTCACCTCACAGTCCGGCAACGTATTGAGAGATCTCAGGGTTCTTTTGAAGTATTGAATACCATCATAACGCTTCACCACAAACAACTTTATCTGTTCATCATATATCCAACAGATAATTCCCTTCTTCGACTCAGCATAGCCTTTGATGTTATAACTCTTCTTGAACATGGCTGGAACAGCAGGCTTCTTGGTCTTAATAAACCAATGAGCACAGCCTTCCTTCCACCTAGGCTGCTCCTCCCACTCAGTCTCATCCATCTCAGTACCCATGTCGGCTTTCTCAACATCTGGGATCTCGTGTTCAACGTCTTCTTCTACTATCTCCCCCTCTTCTATCCCATCTTCAATCACAATCTGTGCGCCAATCTTCTCAATCTCCTCACACGGCAGCACATCTTCATCAAACAACACATCATCGCTGAACATATCATCGTCAAGTTCCCTCAACGCATCAATCACGTCATCATCAACTAACACCACATCATCACCACCAGAACCACCAGCCGCGTCGGCAGACTCCCCCTCAGCTGTGGAAGTACCAAGAGCTTGAGAAGTTCTTGGCAGCTCACCACCTGCATCTTTCGATGCATTGGGATCATCGTCTCGGTCATTTCTTCTTTTCGTCCTGAGCTCGTCGCCCTTACAGCTCATCTCCCCCTGAGATGCCAAGAACTCCTTCAAGGCATCTATAATTTTCCCATGCTCAACCAGGAGGGATGACTGTAGTTGATTTGCTTCCACTAGGCGTTGAATAGTCTTCGATTGCTCTGCCACGATCCGCTCTAGTGAAGCTATTCTCTCTGAGTCTGACATAGGCGTAGGCGAGACATCAGAAGCAGGCGTAACCGCAGGTGGTACCATACCTGATAACCCTGCAGCAGTGACGACCGTTGACTCTAAAAATCGTGCAGCTACCACCGACTGAGTAAGCGTTGGAGGTGGTAGAGACACAATCTCCGGAGTCGACGTCTGAATAGTAGTGGTAGATGGAATGCTAGCAGATGATGTAGCCACCACGGGAACATTCGCAGCGCTTATACCTGTAACCTGTACAGAAGTAGGAACGATAGACATACCAGACAGTGCGGCCGGAGCGAAACGTACCGTCCTTGAAGTCTCTCCAGCTCCCATACCAACACCTGTCCTTTCCCTTCTTGATCGTCTTATCAGCTTATGTATGTCTTCTTCCTCTTCCGACTCATCATCATCCTCCGTTCTCTTCCTCTTCCCAAAAGTTCTCTCTCGAGACACCATCAACCGTCTCCCCTCATCCATGATCTCATCCAAATCTGAGTCAGCCATCGACATAGCTGCTCTAGTAACACTCACACCCGAACCCTGTGCAGCAGAGACCTGCACCTCTTCAACTTGATCCATATCAAAATAACCTTGACCTCCAAAGACAGCATCAAGATCTATATCCCCTGCAGCCGACACAACAGGCACAGCAGATGAAGCTTGAGTTGCTCTTGCCTGTTGCGGTTGAGGATCTCTGAACTCGTCCCCACCAGCAGGAACATACTCTGGGTTGATTAAAAACCCAAACAGTGGAGTATGCCTGGGACGAGGTTCAGGGTTGCTCCTCGCACTCGAAGTGCGGCATTGAGCAAAGATACGTTTGCTCACAGATTCCACGTATCTTATCGGTCGTCTCTGAGGTAGATTTGGAGCCACATGGTTCAATATCATCTGGATGAAACGTGGGTACATAATGAACCGCTCCCGAGACATCGCCCTCCTCTGTCTGTCTATCTCGTAAAAGACCATCTGACTGAAACTGTAGCGTTTATTGTAAGTCAGTGCAGTCATTGCAGACTGCATGGTCGCACCCATACCATCCGTGCCCGCCTTCCTTCCTGACATGTAAACTATCACGAAGTTTTGTCGAATTAACATTAAGTAAAAATGATCTAGGCGAAGTTAATGTTAACTTCGCCTCATCACAACATTGCCTCAGGCGAATTTAAGTTTCAGGCGAAGTTACGGATAACTTCGCCTCAGGCGAACTTAAGCTTCAGGCGAAGTTACGAATAACTTCGCCTAAACCCTAACTTCGCCTGAATCTGAAACGGCGATAGTAAGGTTAATGCAAACATCGAAAATCTGATGTTTCGGCTAGTGTAGACGATTAAGGACCCTTAAACCAAGCTTTTTAAGGACAAGTTGACGATCAGTATGGTTATTAACACGTAACAGCAAGTTTTGAAACTCGGTTTCAAAATCCGATGGTCCGAGGGTTCGAAACCAGTCGAAACAAACATTTAGAAGCTTGAATGAACATTGATTATGTGATATAATGGCATTTCGAACCTTGAATCGGTGTGAAAACTGGGAATAAATAACACGTAATCGGAATAGATAACAAGTTCGCCGGAAACAGTAAGTTCGCTGTGGATATAAGTTCGCTGAATAATGAACAATTTGACTCTAAGTATTCTTTATATAGGGGATCTGTTATACAGGCGAAGTTACAGATAACTTCGCCTAGGCGAAGTTATCCACAACTTCGCATGTTCAACAACATCGCCTATATATTTACAAAATTTAACCTTATAAGTTTAACATTTTTCCAATTAAGTTATAAAACTTCCCTTTAAGAAATAAATGACATGATCAATTCTATGTAACCAGTTAAAAAATCATAAAACTATCTAAGTACAAAAACTTAAAAAATTTAAAGTATAAGGGATCAAATTTCAGTCTAGTTAGGGACTGCCACGTTTTAGAAAAGATCCGAACAGGAATCATACTAATTACGTGACTGTCACATAGATCCGTGTTTAGCTGTATTATGACATATAGAGACAGGTTGTAAGCAGGTATAACTTAAAGTGGTTTTCATCGTTTCTGTGATACGAGTTAGGTTCGATTATGCCTCAAAATTTAAGTGGGCAACAACTCAGAAATATTGATGCCTCCTATCTCTCCTCAAAGCGTATTTGGCTTTCCCCAAGTCACCCCGAATTGACTTCGACCCATAGTGTCTGATTAAGTTGTAAGTATTCTTGATCTGCTTCCCGTTCTTCTCTCTTACTCAATAATTGTGAGGTCTTGATTTTGTCATTTCTAATATGTTTCAAAAACTCCAAATTTTAATTTTTTTTTTAATAAACATAGACTTCAAGGTAGAAATTAACTGCAAGTCCCGAATCTGGATCACTGCAGTATCTTGAGACGCTATCTTCGCGGGAATCAGAACACACATGGGCTCGTGTATGACTGGGTAATCGCTTTTCTGCCTATCATTCGGAAAGATATATATGAAGACATGCAAAACTCTTAAGGAGTTTCCACGTAAAATCAAGTAGATTTAGTTTGTATCACGTTTACTTTTACGCACCATAAAAAGTTACCATGACATACAATGACTGTCCTAAAGCCTTTTAAGCCTAATAACTTCACTAGTTAAGCACACAAAGTTAGTATATCTATCATTTTCCAAGGTTGGATCAATTTTCCGTTTAACATAGCTAACGAACTTCTTACGAAGTAACAGACTTGAAAAATAATTTCATTTCCCATTTCTTTCAAAATTTTAACATTAATCGCCCAGACCAAAACAAAGTCTTCAGGTAAACGGCTATCCCGAAGATCCAATGGATCAGCTGGACCGACCACATACAAGTATGTGTCCTTCTAACTAAGTATGATCGACTAATTTTAAGCGAAAGAATGAAAAACTCATCATAAACCACCCCGGTCACTATCAGTAATCTGGTTAATGGCTATCCTCAAAATCTACAAGTAGAAAATGAGGACCAAAACATATCCGAAGACAAGTCCTTCAAACTGATGTAACCGACATATTTTTAAGCGATTAGTGACGTTTTTTTTTTTTTTTTAAATATCACAAGAAAAGCATGGTTACTCGGGATTGATCATCCCATTCAGTTCAATAAGGTTTTGAAATCTTGATTTGTCAAACGCTTTAGTATATAAATCAGCGAAATTATCAAGCGTATCCACCTTTTCAAGCATTATCAGTTTCTTCTCAGCACAATCCCGTATGAAATGATGACGTATGGCAATGTGTTTAGTTTTACTATGTTTCACGGGATTGTTAGTTACTGAGATAGCAGCTGTGTTATCAATGCAAATAGGAGTAAGTAGGAAATTCAGACCATAGTCGCGCAACTGTTGTTGAATCCAAAGAACCTGAGAGCAGCAGTTGGATGCTGCCATGTATTCTGCCTCACAGGTTGAAATTGCGACTGAAGTATGCTTCTTGCATTGCCACGACACCAATCTGCCACCAAGAAACTGACATCCTCCTGTTGTTGACTTCCGACTCTGATTGCACCCTCCATAATCAGAATCTGTGTAAGCGACCAGCTCCAAGTCTCCTCCTCTCAGGTACCACAACCCCAGCTTCGGCTTGCCCTTGAGATACCGCAGTATCCTCTTTGCACCTTTCAAATGAGATTCTTTTGGATTTGCCTGAAAACGTGCACAAAGACAAACAGCAAACATTATATCAGGCCTAGATGCAGTTAAGTACATTAAAGAACCTATTATTGCCCGATATTGAGTTGGGTCCACATCTGCATCATCGTCTACTTCAGCACCCAATTTGTGATTGACGCAGATTGGAGTATCATATGGAGAACTGTCCTCCATCTTGAAGCGTTTGAGCACATCATGAACATACTTCGTGTGATGAATGAACATCCCGTCCTTCTTCTGATCAACCTGCAATCCTAGAAAGAAAGTTAGTTCACCCATAGCACTCATTTCAAACCTTTTCTTCATGACGGCTTCAAACTCCTGACACATGGAGACTTTTGACGCAACAAATATAATGTCATCCACGTAGACTTGTACCAGCAGGAAGTCGCTTCCATCTCTTTTGAAGAACAACGTGCTATCTATTTTCCCTCTTTCAAAACCATTCTCGAGCAAGTAATCCGATAAAGTTGAATACCAGGCACGAGGTGCCTGATGTAATCCATACAACGCCTTGCTCAACCTGTACACGTGATCTGGAAAGTCTGGGTCAGGAAAACCTGGAGGTTGCTCAACATACACAACCTCATCAACTTTCCCATTCAAAAACGCACTCTTCACATCTAGCTGAAACACCTTCATCTTTTCATAAGCAGCAAACGCTAAAAACAATCTTATGGCTTCCAACCTAGCGACAGGAGCGAACACTTCGTTATAATCAATCCCCTCTTGTTGATTAAAACCTTTAACGACTAGCCTCGCCTTGTTTCTTATAATAATCCCCTTATCATCTCTCTTGCACTTAAACACCCATTTTGTGTCTATCGCATGCACATTCTTTGGTTTTTCAACCAAAGTCCAAACTTCCGTCTTCTCGAATTGAGCCAACTCTTCTTGCATGGCTTCGACCCACGAGCTGTCCTTTAAAGCCATTTGATAATTCTTCGGTTCAATCTGGCTTATAAAGCAGGTATACAGGCATTCATTGATTATTCCTGTCTCCTTAATGCTTGTATAAACACAGGTGTGTTCATTCAAGCTACTTCTCGTTTGTACACCTGAGGACACATCACCAATCACATTATCCAAAGGGTGATCTTTATGAATTCTCGTGGTCGGAACAGAACCGACATGCAAATTATTTTCCAAATTAGAAGAGATCTCATCAATGGTTGTTTCATGCTGAGAGTGAAAAGGATTGATAAATTCTTCTTCAGCAGAGGCAGCAGGGGTACCGATAGTGTTTGATGAGGAAGGTTGACATTTACAATCAACTGTCTTTGCAATAGATTTTCTTCCTCATCAAGTATCATCTTCGTCGCAGCTCTTTCTTCTTCTTCAGAAATTTCCAAATCCGGCATGTTAAACGACTTAAAAAGCTTAACATAGTCGAAAAGCTCAGCAGGTCCATTGCTAGGTTTTGGCGGTTGGTAACTTGTGATGTCGGTGTTACACACCACCTCCACCTTGCAGGTCGAAGTATTGAAGACACGTCTGTTGGGAGTATCAACAACATAACCGACTAAGATTCCTTCATCGGCTACTTCGCCAAATTTAGAATTTGTCTTCAAGATCGAACAAGGGGACCCGAATGGTTCAAGACCACTCAAGTTGGGCTTCCTTCCATGCATAAGCTCGTAACACGTTTTACCAAGTCTCTTAACAGTTAACACTCTATTCAGAACATAGCAGGCTGTAGCAACTGCTTCAGCCCAGAACATCACAGGAAGCTTCGAATCTGCCAGCATAGTTCTGACTCCTTCAATTAAAGTTCGGTTCTTCCTTTCAGCCACTCCATTCTGTTGCGGAGTATACGGAGCGCTGTATTGGTGTTCAATTCCTTTCTGAAGACAGAAGATCTCCATCTCAAAATTCTTGAACTCCGTTCCATTGTCACTCCTGATGAACTTAACTGTTTTACCCATGACGTTCTCAACTTTGGTAATCAAATTCTTCACCATTTGAGCCGTCTCATCTTTCGATTTCAGAAAATATACCCACGAATATCGCGAGTAGTCATCAGTGATCACCAAGCAGTAAGAAGTACCTCCTAGACTTTTTGTATTCACGGGACCGAAGAGATCCATGTGAAGCAGTTCTAGAGTACTGGCAATAGAGTTGACCTTCTTGGTGAGATGGGATTTCTTGTGTTGCTTTCCCTTCTTGCATGCTATACATTTGTCTTCAAAGTTAAAACTTTTCAAGGGAACTCCCATCACAAGTCCATTCCTGACAATGTGGTTCATCTTCCGAAGATGAATGTGCCCCATCCTCCTGTGCCACAATTCGGATTCCGATTCGCTTGCTTTCGTCATTAAACATGATTCATCCGTGGCCATTTCAGTAGACCTCATATCCATCACATAAGTATTTGTATCACGTGGAGCTTTCATCACTATCCACTCGTCTGGTATCTGAAAACCAGGCTTCAACACGATCGCCTCATTCTTCGTGAAATGAACAGTGTACTCCTTATCACAAATCTGCGACACACTCAGCAGATTGTGCTTCAACTCTTCTACAAAGTTCACATTCTCAAGAGTCATTTTCCCATTGGACACCGTTCCTCTTCCAGTAATTCTTCCTCCACTTTCACCGGCAAAGCTAACTCTCGCTCCTTGAACAGGTTTTAAGTCGTGCAACAAGTATTTGTTACCCGTCATGTGCCGGGAACAGCCGCTATCTACAATCCAAAGACTGTGGGCAGCCTTGTTCAACTGTTCCTGCACAATAAAGCAAATGATTAGAATCTAGGGACCCAAGACCAATTGGTCTTGGATCTATACATCCCGTACTTCTGCTTTCCAAAGTTAGCATCTGGATAATTCCTGTCAGTCCTATTAGGAAATCTCCTTGGAAATTGAGTGTGAGGCCTTCCAAACCTATGTATATTGAAAGTATTATATCTTGTGGTTTGGTTATTAGCATTGTTAAACTGAGGTTTGTTTCTGTGAAAACCTAAATTAGTTACATTTCGGAACTTTGAAGGGTTTTCATTTTTAGCAGTATTAAAATTACCATTAGGCTTATGCTCAATTTTAATAGGCCTCACACCTCTGAATTTCGGCGTCAGAGGGCAATCTGCAACAAGATGTCCTAACTTATTACACCTAAAACAACACCTATGCTCCTTTTTCTTTTCAAAGGTTGTTTTGGATGTCGAGGCTGTGTTTATGGCCGTTCGTCTCACATAAGGTGGGACGTACGGGTTGAGTGGAGTACTCTTTTTATAAGTTTTATTTTTTTCTCCACCAGTGGGTAACACTACCTTCTCTTTTGTCTTACCCGATTCGGACAACTTATCCGAATCTGATGAGATTGGACTCGTAACAGAAATTTTCACACTTGAAACAGGCGAACTCGTTTCGCCACTACTAACACTTGGTTCTTTACTCGTAACCTTGATTGGAACTGTCTGAGGAACTTCAAAATCAACAGATTTCTGAACACTAGGGTTAAAAGTGTAATTGTGGTTATAAGGTGGTGGAACCTCGTGATAACCAATTCCTCCCCTCTTCGCAGAGGAATCTTGACCACTAACAAGGTGATCAAGAATAACTGAGGAATTTCTGAACTGCTCAAGTTTTCGGTTCAGTTCCACCACTTTCACCTGGTGGTCAGCAATCTGCTTTTCTCGTTCAGCAATCAGTTTAGTCTTTTCTTCTAAAACCTCATAACTTAGATCAATTACTTCAATTTTTTCGGCAAGTTTTGTTTTTAAGCTTTTAACATCTTTTTCACACGCTTTTATTTTAACTTTGTAACTGTTTTCTCTTGCTTTCATAAAGTGATGATCTTCTTTAAGAGTTTTAAATTCAGCATCTAAACGAACATACTGATCAGTTATGGAAGCAAGTTGCTCAGACAAATTCTCACATTTAGTACAAATAGGTTTAGAACTTACCTCGGAGAGTTGATCCTTGTTATCTGCCATGAAAGCTTTTTCCTTACCAGTAGCTTTCTCTTCTCCGGTAATCTTCTCACATTCTTCATTCTCAACCTTAGCCATATTTGCCTGTTCACTAGTTTCATTCGAATGCAGGTTCCAGTTGTATTCACCTGCTTCTCTGGACATCATGGCATTGATTTCCTTACTATTCCCAGTGTGCTGTGCAGACCGGCCATGACCACGTTTAACTCGCTCGTTTCTGCACTCTTTGGCAAAGTGCCCGTTTTGTTGACAGTTATAGCACCTCACCTTAGACTTGTCGAACCCTGGCCTGCCACCAACAAACTTTCTCCCCGTCTTTCTCATAAACTTCTTCACTCTCCTCACTATCATGGCCATCTGCCATTGTAAATCCATTTCCTCCAGATCATCAGCATCGATCTGGTCATAGTCTTCATCCAGCATCGCTGGATCAACAACCTTTCCTTGAATATAGTTTTCATATGAAGCAATAAACGAAGCATAGAGGCCAAACTGCTCTTCAGCAGATTTGACGCTCATTGGCATCTTAGAGTAATTATTGCTTGAGGAACTTGAAGATCCACTACTCTTGCTTGCTGTCTGTTGAGTATCACTTGATCCACCCGCAACAAAGCAAACATCCCCATTTGAGTTTACTGACACATGCCCCTCCTGTGAAGAATTGGCACCCGACTCGCCCTTCGAGTAGTAGGCGGCAGAATCAGTCTTTGAACTTGAATTGGAGTTTACTTTAGCACCGTACATGCCTGGATCTTGAACCTGATCCATAGATGTTTCTTTTCTTACCATATTAAGCTCAAAAGTTCTGAGCTTGTTGACAGTGGTTTCAAGATCATAAGTAGGAAAGTCCTTGTCTTCCCTCATCAGCACAGTATACATCTCCCATTTTGGTGGGAGGGCATCGAGAAGCTTTTCCACAATCTCTTCTTCTCGGTAGGAAATGGAGTAGTTACTCAATTCAGTCATTAGATGATAATATCGAGTGATAATATCATCAAGAGATTCGTTCTTCAAGTACTTAAAGACTGAAAATTGAGTTTTGAGCAACTTTATCTTTGAAGCCCGAATACCTACATTCCCTTCAAATCTGTTCTCAAGAGCTTCCCAAAGCTCTCTAGCTGATGTATACTTTCTGAACGTATGGAGGATCTCCTGTGGAAGAGCCATTGTGATTGCAGCATGAGCCTTGCTTTCGGCTTCATACATCTTTTTCTCCTCCTCTTCCATTTTACTGTATTTCTTGATTTGGTCTCGACCCTCATACTCCATGACTGGTGGAATATATCCATCTTGGATGCATACCCACATTTTCGCATCCTGGTACTTAACGTATTGTATGAATCGATCCTTCCATGCGACAAAATCGGTTCCCTTCAGCAACCTTGGGGCCTTTGTAGCTGACCCCGCTTCAACTTCCATCTTTACAAGCTCCGAAATGTTGATCGACGACATCCTTCTTGAAGACTAAGAAACCCGAAAAATTCTGAGTAGGCGAAGTTAAAAAAAAATTTCCTCTGAACAGTACTGTAGGCGAAGTTAAGGATAACTTCGCTTAAGTAATAACTTCGCTGGATCTTTCTTAAATTCGCGTGACTGGGCGAAGTTGAGAATAACTTCGCTTAGGGTAAGCGAACTTAGAAAGTAGGCGAACTTGAGGACAAATTCGCTGAGCTAGGCGAACTTGATGAGAACTTCGCTGAGTTAGGCGAAGTTGAGGAGGTAGGCGAAGTTGTAAATAACTTCGCTTCTCCTTATATCTTCGCCGAAACCCTACGTATCCTGACGGCAACTTCGCCTGATGAACAGCAACTTCGCCTGACGAACTCAAACTTTCTGCAGATCTGAAAATCGGATTTTAACGACGTTTTTGACGGTTTAAAGGCTTGAACACACTGGTAGGAGGCTAGAATGAGCAAAAACACCAAAAACTCGTCCCGTGAATAGTCGAAATGGGACGAATTCTACACCCGCGTGAATATCCCGAACCACACAATCGAGCAAAAGCTCTGATACCAATTGTAGGTTCCCTGGACGGATCACACGAGATATCCCGATATACACAGGTGCGGAATCCCTGTGTAGATCGTTACGGACTTAGAACACAAACACACGAACACACGAATACGATACGAACAAACACACGTTATATTAATAATTCAACACGTGATACTTACAGACTCTCGACCTCACGTCACTTGACTCACTGAATTACACGTAACTTAACCTCTTAAAACGAACAACCGTAACCTATATAAATACACGACAACTTCGCCTCAGGCGAAGTTGTCCATAACTTCGCTTGTTCAACAAGTTCGCCTAGGCGAACTTGTCAACAACTTCGCTTGGTTAACAAGTTCGCCTAAGCGAACTTGTCAACAACTTCGCTTTAAACAAACAAATACATAAACAATATTACAGACTCGATTACAGACATTAGACATATGAACTACTGACATTTATGCATCAACAGTTACAACATACGAGTCGAATCCAGTGTTTTCACCGGATCTACATCATAAACTTCAAGCTAGTTGAAGTTTTTGATCTAGATATGTTTTTTGAGCAATCTTGGTTTGGTCAATTTTTATTTATTTTTTTGACCAATATATTGCTCAATTTTATTTTTGTTGAATATGTAAATCTGGCCCGACCTTGTGTGATTGGTTGTTTGATTTTGGTCATATGGATGGTTCGAAGTTGTATTTTATTTTTCGGTTTTACTTTATGGTTTTTGGCCACTTTGATGGTTCAAAATTGTAATAGATAGGGTTTGGTTTTTCATTATATGTATTTTTAATATTGAATGAAGAAGACCCGAAGGAAAACCGAGGACGAGCTCTTGGAGTTCTTGAAGTCAGTGGGAGTTAGCATAGTTGACCAGATGCACCTAGAGTCCATCCTTGTGGCTGTTTGTGTTGTGACCCCTTGACCCGATTGGTCTTGCTAATAGGCTCTAGCAAGACCAATCACCTTTTTGGCCATTTATGATTTACATATTCCTGTTTGCTATTGTGGTTGCTTGCTTGGTTATAATAGGTTATAATACCACCAACCTAATACAAAATATATTAAAAAAAATTTATTAACCAATTATATTTTGCAAATTAAAAACGTTTTGATTTCCAAAACTAATAACTTAATAGTTTTCTATTAACTTAAAATTGGTTAGCCGTATCGCGACAAGCTTAGTTTTTAATAGGTTATTTAAAACTAAGTGTCCTGAGAGATGAAAGGGTTCATCATTTTTGTCCTGATAATAAATACAGTAAAATTTGACTTTTGCTCTATTTGGTAATTATAAAATTAATCCCAATTTAAAAACCAATAGTTTATGTCAATCCTACTACAAGTCACACTTGAGGTATACTGCAAAATTTTGAGTGTATGGAGCTAAAGCAACGCACTTGTTTTCTAGCCTATCCCATCAAGGTGAAAGTGTTTCGTTGACACATCCGTCCTTTCACATGTCACTGCACTAGGACAACTATTACTGTACTCTCATGCTACGTGCTAAAGCTGTCTGGAGACTTAAAGTGGGCAATGATGAGGCTAAACGTATCTATACAGACAATCATTGTCTCAATAGGCCTCATGACCGAGAGTTGTGCTTTATTCACAATTGACAATCGTTGTTAGTCTGCCTAACCACTTATTAATGTTGTGTGCTACAGCTGCCTTTAGTAACTGGAAGCCAGATTCTCTTGCTCCTACTTCATTAATGTTATTGGGTCATTAATAATAGGACTACTACATCGAAAATACTAAATTTACTTTTGCTTTTTAATCAGATGTCATCAAACGAAAACTCACCCTACGCCCTTAAGTCTATCCTTGAGAAGGATAAACTGAACGGTACCAACTTCATCGAATGGTACCGCAACTTGAGACTTGTTCTCACCGTGGCAAAGCGCCTGTATGTTCTCGATGGACCTGTTTAAGCCGAGCCTGAAAACAACACAGCCGCTGCTCGAAAAATTCTTGAGAAGCATAGGGATGACTCGGCTGATGTCTCCTGTATTATGCTAGCCACCATGACTTCTGAGCTTGCTAAGGGCTTAGAAGACTTTGGTGCCTATGAGATGCTGGAACAACTCAAGGGCATGTTCCAGAAACAAGCCCGTCAAGAACAGTTCGATACCATGAAACAACTCATGAGTTGCAAGATGGCAGAAGAGCCTCCCGTCAGTGCGCATGTTCTTAAGATGAAGGAGCACATCGATCAACTTAAGAAACTTGATTATCCCCTGCCCGATGAAATGGCAGCGGATTTCATCCTCAACTCTCTCCCCAGCTCTTACGACCAATTCGTAATGAATTTCAACATGAACGGCTGGGTAAAGACAGTGCCGGAGCTGCACAATATGCTCAAAACGGCTGAGATGAACATTCCTTCTAGGACCAATCAAGTTCTGATGATCCGATCTGCTGGTGTAAAGAATCCTAAACCCAAGAATCAGGGTTATAAGGGAAAAGGCAAGAAGAAAGTTACTGTTGCTGCCAAATCTGCCACCAACACTAACCAGAAAGTTGCAAAGGCACCACCGCCGCCTCCTGAGGAGCGCCAGTGCTACAAGTGCAACAAGATGGGGCACTGGATGCGTAACTGCCCCGAGCATCTAGCTGAGATAGCAAAGAAAAAGGCCAATGGTGAAGGCACTTCTCGAACTATTTCCATATACGTTATTGAACTTTTCACTGTCTCTAGCAACACATGGGTATTTGATACCGGATGTGGTTTCCACATTGTTAATGTCTTGCAGGAGCCTGAGAAGTGGAAGAAACTGAATAAAGGCAGCATGGAACTCATTGTTGGAGATGGGAAGAGAGTACCAGTTCTGGAAACTGGAGTTTTTCATTTTACTTGTCCATCTGGCCTAGTTTTTCCTTTGAATAATTGTTTGTATGCTCCTAGTTAGACCAGAAACATCATTTCATTTTCATTGTTGCTTGAACAAGGTTTTTAGTACGTTTTTAATGGCATGACTATTTCTACTTACTTAAATGATATCTTTTATTTTGAGGCTAAAACTCGAAATGGTATTTATGAGATTGATGTTCAACCAGATAATAACGTATATCATCTTTCAAAACGTTTTAAGACTAGCATCAATGATACTTTTCTATGGCATTGCCGACTTGGCCACATAAGCAAGGCAAGAGTTAAAAGACTCCAATCCGAAGGGATTATTGAATCCACAGGACCGGACTCGTTTGATGATTGCGAATCTTGCTTAGCTGGAAAACTCGCCAAAGACTCCTTCACTCATAAAAGTGAACGCGCAAGTGATCTGTTAGGACTCATACATTCTGATGTATGTGGACCTTTCAGAACCATGACTAGAAACCATGCAAGATACTTCGTTTCCTTTATCGACGATTATAGTCGATACGCGTTTGTGTATCTTATGAACCACAAGCACGAAACTTTTGAAAGGTTCAAAGAGTTTCAAAACAAAGTGGAAAAACAACTTGGTAAAACCATTAAAATGCTTCGATCAGATCGAGGTGGAGAGTATCTCAACTCAGAGTTCATCACTCATCTAAAAGAGCATGGAATTGTTTCACAGCTCACTCCACCTGGCACACCCCAACATAATGGCGTGAGCGAGAGGAGAAATCGAACTTTGCTAAACATGGTTCGATCGATGATGTGTAGAACTAACTTGCCTCACTCCTTTTGGGGTGACGCCCTTATGACCGCCGCCCGCATTGTCAATATAGCTCCAACTAAGAAGATAGACAAAACCCCATATGAGATATGGCACAAGGGAAAGAAGCCCAAATTGTTTTACCTTAGAGTATGGGGATGTGATGCTTACATCTCAAGTGAGTCTGATGACAAACTTGAACCCCGCGGCGTAAAAGTTATTTTCGTCAGATACTATAACCAAAGCGGTTATTACTTCTTTCATCCTGATAAAAATACCCAAGAGGAAAGGCCACTTACTTGAGAAGAAATTTCTCAATCGAGGAACTAGAGATAACATTGTAAAATTCAAGAACCACAAACAACCGCTGAGGAAGTTGGAGCGTCTGATCAACAAGTTGTTGTTGCTGATACATCAGACGTGAACACGAGCGTTCGCAGAAGTAGTAGGACTCCCGTACCAAATTCTAGATACTTATGGCATCTAGATGGTCCCGAAGTCTTATTAGTAGCCGAGTCTGGCGCAGAGCCTATTAACTACAAATCTGCTATCTTGGATCCGGAATCCGAGAAATGGCAAGATGCCATGAACGCCGAGATGCAATCCATGCAGGATAACCAAGTTTGGAACTTGGTTGAGCTACCCCCCGATTGTCGGGCAGTAGGGAGCAAATGGATTTTCAAGAGAAAAACCGACATGCATGGAAATGTACAAACCTATAAGGCACGGATAGTCGCGAAATGTTTTACTCAAACTCAAGGTGTTGACAATGATGAAACCTTCTCGCCCGTTGCTATGACTAAGTCAATAAGGATATTACTTGCCATTGCTGCATATTATGACTATGAGATATGGCAAATGGATGTCAAAACTGCTTTCCTTAATGGACATCTTTATGAAGATGTCTATATGGTTCAGCCTGAAGGTTTTGTCGATCCAAAATATCCTAATAGGGTTTGAAAATTGAATAAGTCTATTTATGGACTTAAGCAAGCATCTCGAAGCTGGAATCTTCACTTTGATGAGAATATCAAAGAGTTTGGTTTTGTCAAAAATGAAGATGAGCCTTGTGTTTACAGAAAGGCTAGTGGGAGCACTATATCATTCCTCATATTGTATGTGGATGATATACTGATAATTGGAAACAACATTCCTATGCTTAAGGAAGTTAAGCACTGGTTGGAATATTGTTTTGCAATGAAAGATATTGGAGAAGCCGCTTATATTCTGGGAATAAGATCTATAGAGATAGATCTAAGCGGATTCTAGGGCTAAGTCAAAGTACTTACATAGACAAAGTAATGGAACGCTTCTCAATGGAAACCTCCAAGAAAGGAGTTGTTCCAATGACTAAAGGAACCGTGTTAAGCAAATCGCAATTTCTGGCAACGGACATTGAATCTAAGCATATGCAAGCTATTCCATATGCTTCTGTAGTTGGTTCTATTATGTATGCTATGTTATGCACCAGACCTGACGTCTCGTATGCTTTGAGCATGACCAGTCGTTTTCAACAGAGTCCTGGCATGGCCCATTGGACTGCTATGAAGAATATTCTAAGGTACTTGAATATGACCAAAGATATGTTCTTGGTGTTTGGGGGAGTGGAAGAGGAGCTCACTGTAAGGTGTTACACTGATGCTAGCTTCTAGACGAGATGATTCTCTCTCACAGTCAGGTTTCGTTTTCACGCTCAATGGAGGAGCTATTTATTGGAAGAGCTCCAAGCAGAGTGTAGTGGCGGATTCTACCACCGAATCCGAATATATAGCTGCATCGGATGCTGCTAAAGAGGCTTCTTGGATGAAGAAGTTCATCACCGATCCGATGTGGTTCCGAGTATTCGCAAACCAATCGAGGTGTTCTGTGATAACACATGTGCTATTGCTCAGGCCAAAGAGCCCAGATCTCATCACAGAGCCAAGCACATTCTAAGAAATTTCCACCTCATACGGGAGATACTGGAACGAGGTGACATCATAATAAGCAAAGTAGACACAAATCAAAACCTAGCAGACCCGTTCACTAAGCCGATGACTCAGGACAAGCATGACCATCACAGGGATGCTATCGGTCTTAGATTAGCTAGTAATTTGTTTTGATTTAGTATTTGGATGTATGAACATTTAAACAGTTATACTTTTGAGTTCTCTTTTGATTTAATGGTTAAATGCAAACGTTGAATATTATAACCGTGTTCATTTTAATACGTTTAATCCATGAATATTGTATTCTAAATTATCCGTAGGCGGTCAGACTCGTGGGAGCGTATCTGAATTAAGACTATTCTGAATTTGGACTCAAAGGGTTGACTTCCAAATTCACAGACCTCATTATGAATGACGTTGGATGTAACTCGCGTCAAATCATCTTCATGGATCTTAGGCATAAGATGTATTTGATATTGGTATGCTCATTTAGTATCCTTAGACCTGAGATACATATTAGAACTTTCGTTTACTAAAGGTATTCTTTGATCAGTGTCAACCGCTGTCGCGTAACTGCCAGTCATAAAGGCATTGGTTGGGAGTATTCTGAAGTTCAGTGGGAGTTGTATGTAATCAAGATGGGATTTTGTACTCTTATATGATATGTAACAGTTAGACATCTTGGCGCCTTCGTTGATTCAAACTGGTGAAGTGTGAGGCCTCACCCAAACTTACTGTGTGTTTGATTGGATCACTTTGACTCGAGAACGAAAACGATAATGGTTGAACACCATATGAGAGTGATCTGATCCATGTCTCATTGTTCAATTGGTGTCTTATACGGAAAGGATAGATTACAACGATTACTATATTTTCATTATCTTGCAATAGTGTATTCCAAGATCCTTTGGTTAATGAATTTAAAATGTCATAACCTGTTGGGGGCAGCCATGTAAAGCTAGAACACCGCTGGTTGTCAACGTTGAGAAACTTAACCGAATCCGTCCAAGTGGGAGACTATTGGAAATATGGACCGGTTCGCTTAAGTCAACGTGACCGACCGGGTTGTGACCCGTGAGAGTTACACCCTGGGTAGCGAGCGAAAAATCCGCTTAAATTAGTTAACCGGTATTGACGATATTTAACGGGCTATTAAACGAGTTGGGCTTTGGGGCTAGGTTAGGTTTTATAATTGATAATGGTTGAACACCATATGAGAGTGATCTGATCCATGTCTCATTGTTCAATTGGTGTCTTATACGGAAAGGATAGATTACAACGATTACTATATTTTCATTATCTTGCAATAGTGTATTCCAAGATCCTTTGGTTAATGAATTTAAAATGTCATAATCTTTTGGGGGCAGCCATGTGTAGCTAGAGCACCGCTGGTTGTCAACGTTGAGAAACTTAACCGAATCCGTCCAAGTGGGAGACTATTGGAAATATGGACCGGTTCGCTTAAGTCAACGTGACCGACCGGGTTGTGACCCGTGAGAGTTACACCCTGGGTAGCGAGCGAAAAATCCGCTTAAATAAGTTAACCGGTATTGACGATATTTAACGGGCTATTAAACGAGTTGGGCTTTGGGGCTAGGTTAGGTTTTATAATTGATAATTAAAATTATCAATATATTATATGATATATGATATTATATAAAAACCTAACAATGAGATAGATGATCAGTAGGGTTGCAGCCGTAAAAGTGGAAAAGAAACATATGTTTGTTTTTTTTTCACGACAGCAAGCAAGCAACTGCCGAACGGTTCCGTAAGCTCATCTCCGGTCATCGCCGCTGCCAAACACGTCACCGGCCATCACTGCAGGAGAGTCACGCACCACCTGTCGCCGCAGTTCGCTGCTGTCCCGAGCCTCGTTAGCCGCTGCCATTGCTACCGTAGTGCACCGAAGCCGCCCCGTTGTTCGTTTCGTCACCTAGCGCCGCTTGTTAGCTCTTGGTGTCTCAACGGTTATTTATTAACCGAGGTAAACTTAAATATTGTCATTGTTGATTTATATTTACTTTGGTTGTTTAGACTCGTGCTCGTATTGTTTGTAACCGGATCCTGTACAGTTCCGTTAAATGTACGGTTCCGTTAAATGGTGATTACTTGATTTTGTATTCCGCTGCGTATTCTGTTATTAATGTGATTAATAATTATGAAACCTTTATAATTAAAATCGGGTTTAATTGTTAAACCGTTGACTGATCACCACTGGAACCCAACAGACCTACCCTTGTGGTGGTGGTGGTGGTGGTGGTGGTGGGGGGGGGGGGGTGTCGGCCGACCCTGTGAAAAAAAAATAAATTAGTACTATTGTAGTGTTAAAATCCTAACCGACCCTGTGAAATTTTGACACCAACCCTTGTGAAATTTTGTGAACGTATGCATGAAAGTTCAAAACCAAGATGGTTAAAGTTAGGTGGCTGGTTTTTTCGGTCATGGTACAGCGGCGCTGCTTAGGGATGATAAAAATAAAAGGCGAGAGGCGTATGCTGATGAAGAAAAACCAGTAATGTTATGTATCTGCATTGGGCTTTTTAATTATTGCACACCAGCCCAATATCTACTAAAACAGGATGGGTCCTGAATAGGGGTGTTCTTCGGGTTTATTTTTCGGGTTTCGGGTTTTTCGGGTCAAGTTATTCGGGTTTCATAGTTTTAAATCTTGACCCGAAACCCGACCGAAATCTCTCACGGGTTTTTCAGGTTCGGGTTTTTTCGGGTTGGGTTAATCGGGTTTTGTGTATCCTAGAAAAAAACACAAAACCAAAATTTTTTTAAAAACTATAATGCTAAAATTAAAACAAAATATTCTTCTTTTGCTTATAACACATATAATCAAATAATAAATTAACCTAACTTGATAAAACAATACAAAAGAAGAGTAAAACTAACTCGAACCATAATCATATTCAATCGGGCGTGATTTGGTTGTTCGATTATGGTTGCTATTTGTAATAAACGGATTTCATAAATTATTAATAAGCAATCGATCCATAATAGTTAGAATGACAACAGTCGATTAGAGCCAGATTCTGATAACTTTAGTGACTAAGACTTAGCCTGTTATACATAAAAATATATTTAATTTCAAAACTAAAAGTTTATTCGGGTTTTTCGGGTTGACCCAAATCTTCTAAATCAAACCCGAGAACCAACCCGAATTACTTCGGTTCGGGTTCGGGTTAGTCTTTTCTCGGGTTCGGGTTCTTCGAGTCGGGTTAGTTCGGGTTCGGGTTCGGGTAAGGGTTTTTTTCGGGTTGGATTTCGGGTTTCGGGTAAAAGTGACAGCCCTAGTCCTGAACGTAAAACTCATTCACTCAAAATAAATTGACTTTTTTTTAACTCAACCTTAATGGTAAAAACTTGAAGCATAAATTAATATAAATCAAAGAGTAATTTAACTAGTTATTTTTTTATTAATTTAATATCATCGTATTCCCCGTGCAGGCACAAGCATTGAAAGATGCTTTTTTTGCGATAAGTACGTGAAGTCCGATTTACGTACTCAGATATTCGGATGAGTGAAAAACTTTTAATGATAGTTATTTTCACTTGAGTTCGATAGGTAAATTTTAATTCTACATTTCTAATGATGGTTCACAATTTTTTTTTATTATTTGATAGTTTGTATAATAATTTGTATATGACCCGGCCCGATTTGACCCGATTAGAACATCCGAACTGAACCAATTTTTATTTCTATATATAACTAAGTGCCGACCAAAAAATTTCCGACCCCTGTGAGAAAATTTTCTGGGTCCGCCATTGTTTAAAACTTCAACTCAATCTGTTTTTGATCTTGATCTCCTTATCGGCTTTGATCCGAATATGGATTACAGGGTGGAGGTTATGTTATCATCCAAGTTCATTAAACTAGGTTAATTCAATCATTTATACGTGATAAATTAACTTGCAAAGCCATTTCATTGATGGTCACAATCCACATGCACGTTTTTCTAAATATGCTAGTGATGTTTAGTAAAATTAAGTTATATATATATATATATATGCTGGGATTGTGAATGCTTGAGCTTGATTTGGGACCGGTTTACAATGAAGATCGATTAATTGGGTTTAATGAAGATTGAAGACATATGAGGTTTAGATCTGGTCCAAAATCTCTTTATAAGAGCCAATTTATATTTTCTTGTTTCCTAAGCAGGAAACCCTAGAATAGTCTTTATATATTGTAATATTGTAATTGTAATTTCTCACGAGGGAGACAATAGCAATAATAAAATACCCTGGTTGTAGCTCGTGGATGTAGCTTAGTTTAGACGGAACCATGTAAAACTCGCGTGTTCATCTTCGTTTATTTTGTCTGCAGTATTGTTCATGTTTGTGTGTGCCATATCCTAACAAGTTGTGTCAGAGCTCAAGTTTGTTACATACGAAAGAAACAAAACGCGCGATAGAGAGAAGTTTTGAGTCGAAGTAGAGTTTATATTGGCAGCCAGCCATCAACCTTCGTTAGTTAATAAGTTTGTTGCATCTGTTTGTGGGGGTTCTGTGCGCCTAACCAAGAAGGAAAATTATTATTTCTTTGGCGTGATTCCCGTCAAGCAGCAGCAACTTTTTTTGTTTTTTTCTGTTGGGCTTGCCATTCAAGTATAATTTGTGAGATTTTTTACCCACTGCCACCACCAACAATAAGAAATTAAGAAGTGCAACTGGTTTTTATTTTGTGATAAAAAGGTCAACAGAACAGATATTTGCCATCGATCAATTGTAGGTTCCCGGACGGATCTTACACGGGATATCGCTATCTGCGCAGGTGCGGAATCCCTGCGTAGGTAGTTACGAGCGTAGAATACGTAAAACACGAACACACGATACAAGCGAAACCACGTTATATTATAACTCGAACCACGTCTATTACAGACACTTGACACGTGAAATGATCACACACTATCACTAGCTCTTAAACAAACTCTCGAAAAACCAACCCCTAAACAGTAACCCCGTAGGTTACTTAAATACACGACAACTTCGCCTCAGGCGAAGTTGTCAATAACTTCGCTCGTTGAACAAGTTCGCCTAGGCGAACTTGTCAACAACTTCGCGTGTTCAACAAGTTCGCCTAAGCGAACTTGTTGACAACTTCGCTTACATACATAAAGATAAACTTAAACACAATTACATTACAGACTCGATTACAAACGCTAGACTATGAACTACTGACATCTATGTACCAACAGACTCCCCCTTGGCAGTAGCTTCATATCTTGATCTTCAAGCTTGTGTCTTGTAATCTCTCGTCTTCTCTCTGCATCCCCTCAAGCATGCACTCCCTGTCTAACACATACAGAGACCAGCTTCTGGTACTTCTTAGCTTCCTCTTTCCAAGCAGGAATGTAGAAAATCTTCTTAGCGTGTAGTACCTGCAAGTCAGCTTGAGACAGATTGACCAAGTGCATAGGATCATACACCCTCATAATCTCTTGCTCATCTTCATCCTCCATGACCGCTTCAGCAGTCTCACAGTCCACGTACCACCATTTCAAATCTTTTAAGACATTCTTGGGCATCACCTTCATCGGCACTTCTTTTAAATTACGGACTGGTTTATACTTCATAACCATCCATGGTTTGCCGTCTGCCCTCATCCCTCTATCTTTATCTTCCACTAACTTCCCTTTCTGAGGCTTCAGAAGTTCAAACTTTTTATCTTTGATGGCCTCCTTCCAAACAATTTTCCCAATCATCCTCGCCATATTATCATTACTTCTGTTTATCAGCCCCAGTCTCGCTAAGTCTTTCACCTCACACTCCGGTAAGGTATTTAGGGATCTTAACATCCTCTTGAAGTACTGAATGCCGTCGTAACGTTTGATCACAAATAATCTCAACTCTTCATCGTACAACCAGCATATGATTCCTTTCTTCGACTCTGCATATCCCTTTATATTGTATGACTTCTTGAACATCGTTGGTACTGCAGGCTTCTTCGTCTTTACAAACCACTGAGCGCAGCCTTCCTTCCAATTTGGCTGTTCTTCCCACTCAGTGTTGTCAACCGCAGCATCTTCACATATAGTCGATTGTTCAACCACAGGGATCTCATGCTCGACATTTTCTTCCACAATCTCTCCTTCCTCTATCACATTCTCAACAACAATTTCTGCACCAATCTTTTCAATCTCACTGATTGGCAGAACATCTTCATCAAATAACACATCGTCGCTGAACATGTCATCATCAAGTTCCTTCAGCGCATCGATCACGTCATCCTCCACCATCACTACATCATCACCACCAGCCGCTTCGGTAGACTCCCCCTCAGCTGTGGAAGCCCCAAGAGCTTGTGAGGTTCTTGGCAGCTCACCACCTGCACCTTCCGGTGCATTGGGATCATCGTCTCGGTCTTCTCTACACTTGGTCCTCAACTCATCTCCTCTACAGCTCATCTCCCCCTGAGATGCCAAGAACTCCTTCAAGGCATCTATTATTTTCCCGTGCTCAGCCAGGAGGGATGCCTGCAGTTGATTTGCTTCCACTAGGCTTTGAATAGTCTTTGACTGCTCAGCTACAATCCGCTCTAGTGAAGCTATCCGTTCCGAGTCAGAACTGGGCGTGTCCGCAGGTGGTACCGTACCCGATACTCCTGCAGTAGTGGTGACCGTAGACTCAACAAATCGTGCTACTACCACCGGTGGAGTACGCGAGTGAGGTGGTAGAGACACAATTTCTGGAGCCGACGTCTGGACGGCTGTGATCTGTGGAATGTCAGCCGACAATGTAGCCACTACGGGAACAACCGTAGCGCTTGTACTCGATACCTGCACAGAGGTAGGAACAAGGGACATACCAGACAAGGCAGGTGGAGCAAAACGTGTAAACCTTGAAGTCTCTCCGGCTCCTACACCCATACCTGTCATTTCCCTTCTTGAGCGCTTTCGCACCAGCTGCACAGCCTCTTCTTCATCATCTTCCTCATCTTCGTCGTCAACAATTCTCTTCTGCTTACCCACTGTTCTCTCATGCCTCACCATCATCTGTCTGGCCTCTTCCATCACCTCATCAAAATCAGCTTGTGGACCCGAGACTTGAATATTCTCATGTGGATCAACTCGGTCCATATCAAACAACCCTTGCCCGCCGAACATGGCGTCAAGATCAATCTCAGAAGCTGGCACAGCAGCAGATACAGCAGTAGATACAGCAGGCGCAGCTGATACTGCCTGGGGTGCTGCCGCCTGTTGTTGTCTTGGGTCCCTAAACTCGTCCCCCGCCGCAGGTACATACTCCGGGTTTATAAGATACCCAAAGAGCGGAGTATGCCTGGGACGCAGCTCAGGCTTGCTTCGTGCGCTGGAAGTGCGACACTGAGCAAAGATACGTTTCGTCACACATTCCACGTATCGAATAGGGCGTCTTTGAGGTAGCGACGGAGCCACATGATTTAAAATCATCTGTAGGAATCGTGGATACATTGTAAACCGCTCACGCGCTACAGCCCTCCTCTGACGATCGATCTCGTAAAAGATCATCTGACTAAAAGAATATCTTTTATTGTAAGTCAGGGCAGTCATAGCAGACTGCATCGTCGCACCCATTCCATCAGTGCCGGCCTTCCGTCCTGACATACATACTATCATGACGTGCATTAGGAAGCGCCACTGATCTAATAAAAATCCTTTCCTTCACTGTGTATCCCCTAAGAGACCTGAATACCCCATCCTGAGGAACGCGCCATCACGAAAAGGAGCAACAAACTCCGTTGGGTCATCTCTTGTTTCTTCTCTAAATTGCAACGCCACCCGTATGTGTTCAGAGGAAAACTGAACAACTTGACCATTAACGGTGGCTCGCATCACCGGGGGCTCAACCCGGCAATCATACTCTACCGTCTGCCAAAAGTCTTCAATATTCGGTAGTGAAATAGGCAGGGTAGTTGTGATAGCGTGAAAAATTCTTGAGCGCAGGAGAAAAGTAATAATCTCCCTGTAGTCCTCCACGCCTTTTGCATCTGGATCTAGAGTGATGAACTGGTTATGAGCTGGAAAGAATTGCCTCTGATCGTCACCGTCAATTTCAGCTCCCAACTTGTGGTTGACGCAAATTGGAGTGTCAAATGGAGAAGAGTCCTCCATCTTGAAACGCTTGAGGACATCATGAACATATTTTGTTTGATGAATGAACATCCCATCCTTCTTTTGATCAACCTGCAATCCTAAAAAGAACGTTAGTTCACCCATAGCACTCATCTCGAATCTTTTCTTCATAACGGCCTCAAATTCCTGACACATGGAGACTCTTGATGCAGCAAATATGATGTCATCCACGTAGACTTGAACTAGCAGGAAGTCACTTCCTTCTCTCTTCACAAACAAAGTACTGTCGATCAAACCCCTTTCAAAACCATTTTCTAGCAAGTAGTCCGATAACGTTGAATACCAGGCACGAGGTGCCTGATGTAATCCATACAGCGCCTTTCTCAACTTGTATACGTGATCAGGAAAGTCTGGGTCAGGAAAACCCGGAGGTTGCTCAACATACACAACCTCATCCACTTTCCCATTGAGGAACGCACTCTTCACAATTCCAACTGAAACACTTTCATCTTCTTAAAAGCAGCAAACGCCAAAAACAATCGTATCGCTTCCAACCTGGCCACCGGAGCGAACACTTCATTATAGTCTATCCCCTCTTGCTGATTAAACCCTTTAACGACCAGCCTCGCCTTGTTTCTTATAATGATCCCCTTTTCATCTCTCTTGCACTTGAACACCCATTTTGTGCCAATTGCATGCACATTCCTTGGTTTTTCAACCAAAGTCCAAACTTCCATCTTCTTAAATTGAGCCAACTCTTCTTGCATGGCCTCGACCCACGAGCTGTCCTTAAGAGCCATTTGATAATTTTTCGGTTCAATCTGGCTAATAAAGCATGAGTACAAACATTCGTTCATTATACCCGTTTCTTTAAAGCTTGTATAAACACAGGTGTGCTCATTCAAGCTACTTCTGGTTTGTACACCGGAGGACACATCACCTATAACATTCTCCAAAGGGTGATCTATGTGAATTCTCGTGGTCGGTACAGCACCGACATGCAGATTATCTTCTAAATTAGTAGAGAGCTCATCAATGGTTGTTTCTGGCTGAGAGTGAAAAGGATTGATAAACTCTTCTTCAGGAGAGACAGCAGGGGAACCAATAGAATTTGATGAGGAAGGTTGACAATCATCAAATAGTTGTCTATGAGCCAAATTTTCTTCCTCATCTAGAATCATCTTCGTAGCAACACGTTCTTCTTCTTCTGTACGAACCAAATCAGGTATGTTAAAAGACTTGAAGAGCCTATCATAGTCGAAAATCCCAGGAGGTCCGATGCTCGGTCTTGGCGATCTGTAAGTCGTAATGTCGGTGTTA
Organism: Bidens hawaiensis; assembly: GCF_021521415.1. Classification (NCBI taxonomy): domain Eukaryota; kingdom Viridiplantae; phylum Streptophyta; class Magnoliopsida; order Asterales; family Asteraceae; genus Bidens; species Bidens hawaiensis. The sequence goes on from NW_027493917.1 coordinate 343,627, forward strand.
CATACCACTTCAACCTTGCCGTTCGTTGTATTAAAGACACGCCTGTTGGGAGTCCCAACTTCGTAGCCGACTAAGATTCCTTCATCGGCTGCTTCACCAAACTTTGAATGTGCCTTTAAAATTGAACACGGGGACCCGAAAGCTTCAAGTCCACACAAATTGGGCTTTCTTCCATGCATCAGCTCATAGCATGTTTTATTAAGTCTTTTTACCGTTAATACTCTATTCAGGACATAGCAAGCTGTAGAAACAGCTTCAGCCCAGAACACCACCGGAAGCTTCGAATCAGCCAGCATTGTTCTGGCTCCCTCAATTAAAGTTCTATTCTTCCTTTCAGCCACTCCATTCTGTTGCGGAGTATACGGAGCGCTGAATTGGTGTTCAATCCCTCTTGACAGACAGAAGATCTCCATTTCAAAATTTTTAAACTCAGAACCATTGTCACTTCTGATGAACTTCACTCGTTTATCCATAATGTTCTCAACTTTGGTAATCAGATTCTTCACCAGTTGAGCCGTTTCGTCCTTTGATTTCAGGAAGTATACCCACGAGTATCGTGAGTAGTCATCAGTAATCACCAAGCAATAAGTTGTACCACCTAGACTTCTTACATTCACAGGACCGAAGAGATCCATGTGAAGCAGCTCTAGTGTACTAGCAATTGAGTTTACTTTCTTGGTGAGATGGGACTTCTTGTGCTGCTTTCCCTTTTTGCACGCAAGACATTTGTCTTCAAAATTGAAACTTTTTAAGGGAACACCCAACACAAGCCCATGTCTGACAATATGGTTCATCTTCCGAAGATGAATGTGCCCCATTCTCCTGTGCCACAGTTCAGATTCCGATTCGCTTGCTTTCGTCAAAAGGCACGATTCTTCCGTTGACATTTCAGTTGAACTTAGATCCATTATATACGTATTTCGATCACGTGGAGCCTTCATTACTATCCACTCCTCTGGTATTTGAAAACCAGGCTTCAACACAATAGCATCAGTCTTCGTGAAGTGTACGGTATAATCTTTATCACAAATCTGCGACACACTCAGCAGATTGTGCTTCAGTTCTTCAACAAAGTTCACATTTTCTAACGTCATCTTCCCGTTAGTTACCGTACCCCTTCCTGTTATTCTGCCACCACTTTCACCAGCAAAACTGACTCTTGCTCCCTGAACAGGTTTTAAATCTTGTAACAAATTCTTGTTACCAGTCATGTGCCGGGAACAGCCGCTGTCCACAACCCAAAGATTATTGGAAGCCCTGTTCAACTGTTCCTGCACAAACAAAAGAGATTATTAAAATTTGGGGACCCAAGACCTCTTGGTCTTGGGTCGACTAACCTTCTTATCAGAACTCACACACCTTGACTGACCATAGTTAGCATTAGGAAAATTTTCACGAGTCCTAACAGGATACCTCCTTGGAGACTGATAGTGAGGCCAACCAAACTGACGAACATTAAGAGAATTAAAAGAATTATAGCAGTTGGTTTGGTTATTAGTAGTGTGAAAACGAGATGTGTTTCTTTGAAAACCGGTATTATATCTCAAATTTGAATGGTTTTCATTTTTAATATTTAAACGATTACTAAAAACCTTAGTCTCAGTTTTCGAGGGCCTCACCTCTCTGAAACGCTGCTTCAGAGGGCAATCAGCAACAAGGTGCCCTGTTTGATTACATCTAAAACAACATCTATATTCAGCTTTCTTTTCAGCAGATGTTTTAGATGTGGAGGCAGTATTACCACCCATACGTTTCACATAAGGTGGGACATATGGGTTGAGTGGAGTACTCTTTTGAGTAGATTTAACCTTTTCTCCACTAGTGGGTAATACTTCCTTCTCTTTTGTCTTACCCGACTCGGATGACTTATCCGAATCAGATGAGACTGGACTTGAAATTTTAATTTTTGAGACAGGCGAACTTGTTTCGCCTTTACTAACTTCCGGTACTTTACCAGTTTCCTTAGCAGTACCTGTCTGATCAGCTACAAAATTAACAGATTCATGAACACTAGGATTGAAAGTATAATTATGGTTATATGGTGGTGGAACCTCATGGTAACCAATTCCTCCCCTCTTAGGTGAGGAACCTTGATCACTGACGAGGTGATCAAGAATAGCGGAGGAATTCCGGAATTGCTCCAGTTTCCTATTAAGTTCCACCACTTTTACCTGGTGATCAGCAATCTGCTTTTCTTTCTCAGCAATTAACTTGGTTTTCTCTTCTAAAACCTCGTAGCTTAGATCGATCACTTCAATTTTTTCAGCTAATTTTGTTTTTAAACTTTTAACGTCCTTTTTATTGGAATTTCATATGCCCGAGACACATATTTATATTAATGTGGCTAACTGTGTTTGATCCAAGTCGGGTCATACCCAATAACAAGCTAGACAACACCAAATGTATTCTTTTAGTGATTTGATCACTTAGACGAATACCGAACACTGCGCAATTAGAAAATTGGTTTTCTAAATAATTACACTTGATGATTTAAATAAATTATCTGGATAATTTATTTATATAAATTAATTATTTAATTGGTTAAATAATTAAGATAGCATGTATGTTTTATAAAATTAGTTTTATAAAGTATGAGATGGAGATGTTTTAATTGTTAAAACAAAACAAAAAAAAAATAAAAAAAAATAAATAAATTCAAAAACCGGCCACCCATGTGGGGTGGTGGTTTTACCCAATCAAAACCAAGATGCTCTTTGAATATTATCTTGGGTTCCCCTTTTGATCCTCCATACACAACACATGCAAAAACTCACCTTTTTAATAAACTCTCAAGTGTAAAACAAGCTAGAACACTCTCTCTTTCTCTCTCAAAAACCCACGGCAGCAGCAGCAGAAAAAAAGGGGCTTTGTGAGCTTGTTTTGTGTTCATAAATCCTAGCAAAACAACTTGGTGTTGTCACAAATAGCTTGGGGTATCACACTCTTGAGGTCTTCTTCTTTGGAGGCTTGTCATTCATCCACCATCCCTTCAACAACCCACTTGTTCTTCTAAAGGTAGAAGAAGGTATAATTTACATTTTGTGAGCATCTTGTTCTTGTAATTTTGATCCTTGGCTTCGGGTTTTTAGTTTTAACATAATGGTATGTTCATAACAAGTTTTAAAATCTAAGCTTCCGTTGCGTTTTCTTGTTAAATATGGTTAACTTGAACTTTGATAAACTTGTATAAAACCCAACAATGGCATCAAGAGCCGGTTACAAGGACTTATGCTTCTTTTGTGTTCATACATTTCGGATTTTTCATGGGTGAAAAGGGAGGTCCGAAAAAATTTGGTGGATTTTACCCCTCATAGTTTTGTAAGATCTTGACATGCATGGAAAGATCTTAGGAAACCATTTAACATTTGGATGTTGAAATATCAAAATTGTAAAATTTTGGGGGGGGGGGGCCGTAGCCTCTTTGGGGGGGGGGGGCCGTTTTTTTTTGGTGATGTTTGGGCATTGGTTGCTTAGGTTGCATGCTTAGAACATTTGGTATGTTTGGATGTGTCATAACCGAAACCTAGACCTTGGATGTGCTGATTGTTGTTTTGTGTATGTTGATTATATTTATTATTCAATATGGTTGTAATAATTCATAATCTTAGGCTTATGTAATTTATTTATTCATAAGATGGTATGTAATAAGTAGATTAGTTGCATTTTCTTTTTTTTAGAAAAATATGTATTAGGATACATTTTGTAAAAAATTAGAAGATGCAAGATTTGGTGAAATTGGTTGGGCCGAAATTTTGGGCTTGTTGGGCCTCACCGGCCCATCATGGGATTCAAGCCCATTAGACCCATAAATTTCACTCTTGGGTCCAAGAAGACTTTTGGAAGTTTGGAGCCCATTAACAAGCCCAAAAGGAACACAACAACTTGGAGAGGATACTTGAAGCATTTGGATGCAAGGTCAAGTGGGAGTCAACATTCCATCCTTGTGTCATGTTTTGTCCCTTAGGTGTGACTTATGACCTACACTTGTTTCGGCTAACAAGTATGGTCAAATTTAGTGGTTTTCGGTTATGACTATATTTTGCATGTGTATGCTTGGTTGTTTGTTTTACTTAATGTAATGTGTGGTTGATAGATATTAGGATATCCAAACCGTCACATAGGAACGACAACAAGCATAAAACGGGTTCTAATATATATTTGGTAATATCGCGTCAATTAGTTTAATTAAATGGGTTTATTAAAACTAAGCGATCACTCACATATAATAAAATTGGTTTTATTATAACTAGAACCTTGAAAATTGGTTTTCAAAATCGCCATATTACTAAATGCATGTTAGGATATGGCATAATGTTTTTCAACTAGAATATTTGAAAATTTAAAAATCCCTTTTTCAAAATTACCAAGGAAACAAGTCTAACACCATCCTTTTGTATGACACTTAACGTATTAGGGAACTTTTAATGGGATAAAGGTCACCTAACCATTTTTGAGCAAACTAATATACTTAGGGTAATATTAACATATTTGTGGGATAAAGGTCACCTAACCACTTGTATGTTAATCTTACAAGTTTATACAAGTAGGACGACTTGAATTGGAAACCATGTGATAAAGGTCACCTAAGCATGAGATCCAATGGTGTTGATGGGATAAACATGCCAACACGAAATAAGGATTTCGAATGGTCCCATACCTCTAGAAGTTGCAAAGGGTTGCAATTGTCAAGGTTGACTACCTTGTTAAATCAAATAACGGGATAAAGGTCACCTAACCGAAATTTGATTTATCGTTGGATTCTAGAATTTAATTATTATTTTAAAATCTGGAATAAAAGGGTATTAATAATTAAATTGTTTATAATACTAAAATAAAACTTTGTTAAATTTTGTAGATGGCCGCTAACAATGCAAACACCTCTACCCATAACACCCGTAACCTATCCTTAAGAACCATCCTTGAAAAGGATCGTCTAAACCATAATAACTTTATGGATTGGTATCGCAACTTGAGAATAGTTCTCAAGCAAGAAGAGATATCATATGTCTTAGACGATCCCATTCCCGACGAGCCTGACGTGGAAAATGAGGAGGCTTATAACGATTGGGTCAAGTACACCAAAGATTCGGTGCAAGCCTCTTGCCTCATGTTAGGGACTATGATTCCCGAAATCCAAAAGGATTTCGAGCATCATGGGGCATACGACATGATAACTCAATTGAAGGAAATGTTCCTCCAACAAGCTAGAGCGGAACGTTTCGAAACGGTTCGAGCGTTTCATGCATGTCGTATGGAGGAAACCCAAACCGTCTCATCTTATGTCCTAAAGATGAAAAGCTACATCGAAAAGCTTCGTAGGTTGAATTGTCCCGTGTCTAATGAGTTGGCTACGGATTTGATCCTCAACTCTTTGACCAAAAGGTTTGAAACCTTTGTCATGAATTATAACATGAATGGGTGGGACAAAAGCATTGGTGAGCTTCACGCAATGCTAAGAACGGCCGAAGCGGGAATGGGTAAAAAGGCTTTACCCGTTCTAACAATCGATGAAGGAAAAAGAGGACATAACTCCAACCCCAAAGCAAGTGTTGCTAAGGGCAAGGGCCACGTCCGAGGAAAGGGAAAGAGGAAAGCCATCATGCCCACCAAACCGAAGGAAAAGAAGCAAAAGGTTGCGGCGCAAGATCCATGTTTTGAGTGTGGAGAGATAGGTCATTGGAAAAGGAATTGTCCGACCTATCTCAAAGCGTTAAAAGATAAGAGGGATGCGGGGCATACCTCAGGTATTATCTTTACTATACATATTGAACTAAATGTTATTTCTTCAAATACATGGGTACTTGATACCGGATGTGGAACTCACATTTGCAATTTGTTGCAGGGGTTCAAAAGAAGTAAACAACTCAACAAAGGGGACATTAGTCTTTTCATGGGCAATGGAGCAAGAGTTGAAGTCCAAGCCCAAGGAGACTACATGTTAAAGCTTCCAAGTGGTTTGGAAGTAATTTTGAAGAATGTTTTGTATGCTCCTAAGTTAAGAAGAAACATTATTTCCGTGTCCCTTTTAAAACAATGTGGCTTTGATCTTAAATTTATAGATTATGATATTCATGTTTTGATGAATGGCATATTTTATTTTAAAGCTATACCCATGAATGGTATACATGAAATAGATCAAATTGGTGCGTCACATAGTAGTTCAATGTACAATGTCAACACCAAGAAACTCAAGAAGGACTTGGGTGATTCCTATCTTTGGCATTGTCGCCTTGGACATATAAGCAAGAATCGCATGCAAACTCTTCGCAAGAATGGTATTCTAGAAACAAATGAGTATGATTCATTTGATGTATGTGAATCTTGTTTACAAGGCAAAATGACAAAGCAACCCTTTAATAAAACTTTTGAAAGGTCAAAAGAATTATTGGGTATCATACATTCGGATGTATGTGGTCCTTTTAGACCAATGACTAGGAATGGTGAAAGATACTTCATTACCTTTATTGACGATTATAGTCGATATGGTTATGTGTACTTAATGAAACACAAAGATGAAGCTTTTGAAATGTTCAAAGACTTCAAAACTGAAGTAGAAAGACAACTCAAGACCACAATCAAAGTACTTCGTAGTGATAGAGGAGGTGAATACCTAAGTGGTGTTTTTCAAGATCATCTTAAGAGTTGTGGAATTATTTCACAACTTACTCCACCTGGAACACCACAACATAATGGTGTGTCTGAAAGGAGAAATCGTACCCTATTAGATATGGTTCGATCGATGATGGCTAGAAGCACTTTACCTCTATCATTTTGGGGCTATGCTTTACTTTCCGCCGTTCGCATATTGAATATGGCTCCAACCAAGAAAGTGGAGAAAACACCTTTTGAAATATGGCATGGAAGGGTTCCATCGCTATCATTCTTAAAAGTTTGGGGTTGTGAAGCTTATGTAAAGCAATACACCCCAAACAAATTAGAAGTCCGATCCACTAAGTGTATCTTTATAGGTTATCCTAAAGATGATTTAGGATATTACTTTTACGACCCTAGTGAGCAAAAGGTTATTATTGCTCGAAAGGGTAAGTTCTTGGAAACTAAGTTCCTTAAGGAAGGAACTAATAATAGAACAATGAAATTTGATGAGGATCAAGAACCACAAGATGATACAGAATTGGTTGATACTAGCACTCAACAAGAGGTTGTTGAAAGTGATCAAGTGGTTGATCAAAACACACAAAACGTTCGCAGATCTGGTAGAGTTAGCAATCCACCTGAAAGATATGGATTTTTTGTAGAAGGTTGCTACGTGGTAGATTCGGATGAACCAACCACATACCGTGATGCAATGTCCAAGAATGATTGTGACAAATGGCTTGAAGCCATGAATTTTGAGATGCAATCCATGTATGACAACCAAGTTTGGGAATTGGTTGAACCACCACTCAACTCCAAAGCTGTTGGAAGTAAGTGGGTTTTCAAAAGAAAAACTGATATGCATGGAAACTTGGATACTTATAAAGCAAGACTTGTAGCTAAAGGTTTCACTCAAACTCAAGGGGTTGATTATGATGAAACTTTTTCGCCTGTGGCAATGCTAAAGTCTATTAGGATATTATTTGCCATAGCTGCACATTATGATTATGAAATTTGGCAAATGGATGTCAAGACCGCTTTCCTAAATGGATATCTTGAGGAAGATGTCTATATGGTTCAGCCTGAAGGTTTTGTCGATCCGATACATCCTAATAAAGTATGCAAGTTAAAGAAATCAATCTATGGATTGAAACAAGCATCTAGAACTTGGAATCATCGTTTTGATGAAGAAATCAAAAATTTTGGATTCATCAAGAACGCTGATGAGGCTTGTGTGTATAAGAAAGCTAGTGGGAGTATAATTACCTTCTTAGTATTGTATGTCGATGACATTCTACTATTTGGAAATGACATTCCAACCATGGAAAGCGTTAAGGCTTGGCTTGGAAGTAGATTTTCCATCAAGGATCTTGGTGAAGCTGCCTATATTCTGGGAATAAAGATCTATAGGGATAGGTCAAGGCGCTTGATAGGTTTGAACCAAAGTACATACATTGATAAAATCTTGAAAAGGTTCAAGATGGAAAACTCCAAGAAAGGTTTGGTACCTATTCAAAGAGGGACTATATTGAGTTCAGCTCAATGTCCAAGCTCAAAGGGTGAGCAAGAGATAATGAAACAAATCCCATATGCTTCTGCTATAGGATCCATCATGTATGCGATGATATGTACTAGACCGGATGTGTCATGCGCTTTGAGCATGACAAGCAGATACCAACAGAATCCAGGAAACAGTCATTGGATGGCTGTTAAGAACATATTGAAATACCTTAGAAGAACTAAGGATATGTTTCTGATATATGGATCTGGTGAGGAGGAACTCGCTATAAAAGGTTACACGGATGCGAGCTTTCAAACTGATCGAGATGATTCTCGATCACAATCTGGGTATGTGTTCACTCTTAATGGAGGAGCTGTCTCTTGGAAGAGCTCGAAACAGGAAGTGGTAGCATTATCCACTACAGAATCAGAATAGATCGCCGCTTCATTGGCAGCTCAGGAAGCTGCATGGTTGAAGAAATTCATTACTGATCTAGGGGTGGTCTCTACCATTCAAGACCCCCTAGAAATCTTTTGTGACAACGAGGGTGCGATTGCTCAAATCAAGGAACCTCGTTCGCACCAAAAGACAAGGCACATAGAGCGGAGATTCAACTACATAAGGGATGAAGTTGAAAAAGGAAAGATATATATTCGCAAAGTTGGAACTGATCAAAATCTTGCGGATCCATTCACGAAGCTCCTAGAAAGACCGAAACATGAGCGTCATGCGAGTGGCTTAGGACTTCGATATTCTAGTAATTGGATTTGATCTATTTTGTATTTACGTTTAAAAGACTTTTGTAATTTAACTCTTTTATATGATTATGGAATCTTGAGTTAAATTCTAATTTTGCATGTTTAATCCATGAATAAGTTATCTTATTTTAAAAGTCCGTAGTCGATCACATTTGTGGGAACAAATATGAAGCAAGACTATTATGAACTAGAATTGGTGGATATTCATAAGGAATGAATATGGAGCATAGGTTTGCTGCCAAGGTTCATAGATATTTGTGGGATACAAATATTGGACTGACCCGCTCTCAATATTACTACATGGAGTCGATGGACCTGATCATTAGTAATTTTGAGTAAAGGAGAATTTCATATTATCCTTAGACCTGAGATGTATACTGGGTCTTGATTTTCACCAAGTATTACACTTTGACTCTCCCCTTCGCTATTCGTAAAAGATGGTACATAAGGATGAGCTCGGGTAGAGTATAAAGTGATAGTGAGAGGCGTATACAGTCAAGATGGAATTTGTTCCTCTTATGTGTTGAGAGTTTAGATGTCTAAGGCCTGATAAAGTTGAATTGTAAAGAGAATGATCGCCTATGTCTCTTAGATCCAACATGACATCTAGTAACAAAGGGATATAATGATAGATTCACCTAAATCATATCAAGTAAGGGACTTGAAGGGATGATGTTATTGAATGGCACTTCGTCAAACACATTAGGGGTGATGAACTGTTGTTAGGCGGTATTCACCACTTGCATTAATTTTTCTATGTATCTCGTGCAAGTGGGAGATTATTGGAATTTCATATGCCCGAGACACATATTTATATTAATATGGCTAACTGTGTTTGATCCAAGTCGGGTCATACCCAATAACAAGCTAGACAACACCAAATGTATTCTTTTAGTGATTTGATCACTTAGACGAATACCGAACACTGCGCAATTAGAAAATTGGTTTTCTAAATAATTACACTTGATGATTTAAATAAATTATCTGGATAATTTATTTATATAAATTAATTATTTAATTGGTTAAATAATTAAGATAGCATGTATGTTTTATAAAATTAGTTTTATAAAGTATGAGATGGAGATGTTTTAATTGTTAAAACAAAACAAAAAAAAATAAAAAAAAAATAAATAAATTCAAAAACCGGCCACCCATGTGGGGTGGTGGTTTTACCCAATCAAAACCAAGATGCTCTTTGAATATTATCTTGGGTTCCCCTTCTGATCCTCCATACACAACACATGCAAAAACTCACCTTTTTAATAAACTCTCAAGTGTAAAACAAGCTAGAACACTCTCTCTTTCTCTCTCAAAAACCCACGGCAGCAGCAGCAGAAAAAAAGGGGCTTTGTGAGCTTGTTTTGTGTTCATAAATCCTAGCAAAACAACTTGGTGTTGTCACAAATAGCTTGGGGTATCACACTCTTGAGGTCTTCTTCTTTGGAGGCTTGTCATTCATCCACCATCCCTTCAACAACCCACTTGTTCTTCTAAAGGTAGAAGAAGGTATAATTTACATTTTGTGAGCATCTTGTTCTTGTAATTTTGATCCTTGGCTTCGGGTTTTTAGTTTTAACATAATGGTATGTTCATAACAAGTTTTAAAATCTAAGCTTCCGTTGCGTTTTCTTGTTAAATATGGTTAACTTGAACTTTGATAAACTTGTATAAAACCCAACACTTTTCACACGCTTTAATTTTTATTCTATAATTATTTTCTCTTGTCTTTGTAAAATGATGATCTTCTTTCAAGGTTTTAAATTCGGCATCCAATTTAACATACTGATCAGTAATTGTTGCTAGCTGTTCAGACAAGTTCTCACACTTAGTACAGATAGGTTTAGTACATACCTCGGTGTTCTGATCATCAGCCATGAAGGCTTTTTCATTTTCAGCAGCTTTCACACATTCTTCAGCTGCAACCTTCGCCATGTGAGCTTGCTCAAAGAGTTCTCCAGAGAACATATTCCAGTTGTATTCTCCAGCATCAGACATCATGGCTCTATTCCCATTGTTATTTCCACTTTGCTGTGTAGTCCTCCCCTGACTACGTTCTACCCGTGCATTAGTGCACTCTTTTGCAAAGTGTCCATTCTGTTGGCAATTGTAACACCTCACCCTTGACTTGTCAAATCCTAGCTTTCCACCTATGAACTTTCTGCCAGTCTTCTTCATGAAACGCTTCACTCTTCTGACTATCATCGCCATCTGCCACTGCAGATCCATCTCCTCCAGATCATCAGGATCGATCTGGTCATAGTCTTCTTCCAAAACAGCAGGGTCCACAATCTTTCCTTGTATATAGTTCTCGTAAGAAGCAATAAAAGATGCATAGACTGCAAACTGCTCTTCAGCAGATTTGACACTCATTGGCATCTTAGTGTAGTTATTGCTTGAAGTACTGGGAGAGAAACTACTTGTGGATGCTTGAGGTTTCGAAGCACTTGATCCTCCAGCAACGAAGCAAACATCACCGTTCATGTTTACAGACACATTTCCTTCATGAGAAGAGTCAGAACCTGACTCTCCTTTGGAGTAGTAAGCAGCAGAGTCAGGCTTCGAACTTGAGCCTGAGTTAACTTTGGCACCATACATACCAGGGTCTTGAATCTGATCTGTTGGTGTCTCTTTACGAACCATATTAAGCTCAAAGGTTCTGAGCTTGTTTACTGCTGTCTCCAAATCACAATTAGGAAAGTCTCTGTCTTCCCTCATTAGAACAGTGTACATTTCCCACTTCGGTGGGAGAGCATCGAGAAGCTTCTCAACTATTTCCTCTTCTCTGTAAGCAATCGAATAGTTGTTCAGCTCTGTCATTAGATGATAATATCGGGTGATAATATCATCGAGTGATTCGTTCTTCAAATGCTTGAATACAGAGAACTAGGTCTTTAATAGCTTGATCTTCGAGGCACGAATACCCACGTTCCCTTCGAATCTATTCTCAAGAGCATCCCAAAGCTCTCGTGCAGAAGTGTACTTCCTGAAAGTATGGAGAATCTCTTGAGGAAGAGCCATAGTAATTGCAGCATGAGCCTCGCTCTCGGCCTCATACATTTTCTTCTCTTCTTCCTCCATCTTGCTGTACTTCTTAACCACATCACGACCTTCGTACACCATTGTCGGTGGGATATATCCATCCTGGATGCACACCCACATCTTTGCATCCTGGTATTTAATATACTGAATGAATCTATCCTTCCACGCCACAAAGTCAGTTCCTTTCATCAACCTTGGGGCCTTAGTAGCCGACCCCGCTTCTACTTCCATTTTGACTAATTCAGAGATGTTAATTGGCGACATCTTCGTGAAAACAAGAAAAACCCGAAAATTAAAAAAAATCTTCCAAACAGTACTATAGGCGAAGTTAAGGCTAACTTCGCTTAAGTGTTAACTTCGCTGGAAAATTCTTAAATTCGCGTGACTTGGCGAAGTTGAGAATAACTTCGCTTAATGTAAGCGAACTTAGGAGGTAAGCGAAGTTGAGGATAACTTCGCTTAGGCGAACTTATGAGGTAGGCGAAGTTGTGGATAACTTCGCTTAGCCTTATATCTTCGCCGAAACCCTACTTCCAGTGGCGGCAACTTCACCTGAAGAACAACAACTTCGCCCGAAGAACACTAAAAATATTCAGATCTGTTTTCGACGATTTAGCAGTTTCCGGTCGTTGTAACGGCTTGAATATGACTGTATAAGGTGAGTATAACACAATCCCAACGAAAACGCGTCCCGCAAATAGGTTAAACGAGACGTTTTCTACACCCGCGTGAAATCCCGAACCTCACAATCGAGCCTAAGCTCGGATACCAATTGTAGGTTCCCGGACGGATCTTACACGGGATATCGCTATCTGCGCAGGTGCGGAATCCCTGCGTAGGTAGTTACGAGCGTAGAATACGTAAAACACGAACACACGATACAAGCGAAACCACGTTATATTATAACTCGAACCACGTCTATTACAGACAATTGACACGTGAAATGATCACACACTATCACTAGCTCTTAAACAAACTCTCGAAAAACCAACCCCTAAACAGTAACCCGTAGGTTACTTAAATACACGACAACTTCGCCTCAGGCGAAGTTGTCAATAACTTCGCTCGTTGAACAAGTTCGCCTAGGCGAACTTGTCAACAACTTCGCGTGTTCAACAAGTTCGCCTAAGCGAACTTGTTGACAACTTCGCTTACATACATAAAGATAAAATTAAACACAATTACATTACAGACTCGATTACAAACGCTAGACTATGAACTACTGACATCTATGTACCAACATCAATTACAAAATTGTTGAATTCCAACATTGCTAACGTCTTCTGCACGTTAATTATAATCAGAAAGAAACCCAAAAAAAGGTTTGCGTTTCTAGTTTCTAGTTTGTTTCAGTTTATGATTATTGATTAGGGTTTAGGTTGGTTCAAGTGATATTGGTTGATTTTTAGAGTATTGGGTATTGGCATATTTACCAAGAAATTTAGTCGGGTGCTTTTGATTAATAAAGTTCATTAGAACAACCGTTAAGTTCAAGCCCGTGCCATTACTATATCTGTCTTTGTTTATTATCCAGGTTTTGTTTAGTCATTGTCATAGAAGAAGACATAAATGTTTTGATACAGAAGTTTAATGGACAAAAGTTTGGTTGGTGAAAGATGCAGGTTGAAGCGTTACTTTGTCAGAAAAACTTGGACGTAGTGCTAGAAGATGAAAAACCGGAAAAGATGTCTGAAATAGATTGGAAGAAATTAGACAAGAAGGCCCGGGCTTGTATTACTTTGTTGTTGTCAGAAGATGTGACATTTAACATCAAGAAGGAAACTATAGCGAGTGGTATGATGGAGGCACTATCCAACATGTATGAGAAGCCGTCATCAGCAAATAAGGTCTATCATATCCGAGATCTAGTGACTACAAGAATGAAAGAGGGCGGGTCAATTACAACGCATATTAATAATCCTAATTCGATCATGTCCCGCTTAGTGTGAGTTGACATTAAGTTTAATGATTAAGTTTAAGGCCTTTTGTTATTATCCTATTTGCCTGGCAGTTGGTCTCAAACAGTGCTTGAAATTTGTAGTTCATCTACAAATATTAATTTTAAAGGGATTCGGGGCCGGATTCTAAAAGTAGATTCAAGTCGCAAAAGTTCAGGCGAATCATCAAGTAATATATTGTTCACATTAAGTAGAGGCCGGGGAAAACAACAAAGCAATGGGATTAGTAAGAGGATTCAATCTAAGGCTTGTAAAGATATTGAATGCTAGAATTGTTAAGAGACGGGACACTTCAGGATTCAATGTCCAAATGATAACACGTTAAAGAAGTTGGCACTGCAAAAGATTGTTCAGTTGATGAAGCTTTGGTTTGTAGTGTTAAGAGTAACGTCGATTCCTGGGTTATGGATTCTGGTGCATTATTTTATGCCATTCATTGTAGAGAAATGATGAAAAATATGAAGTTTGGTGATTGTGGAAAGGTAAGACTTGCGAACAATGAAGTTCGTGATGTTACGGAAGTGGGTGACATTGATTTGAAGACTTTAGTTGGTTCATGGACTTTAAGGGATGTTAGGGTTATTCCAGGTCTGAAGAGGTTGTTGATTTCTTTTGGAAAATTAAATGACCAGGGGCATGCAGTTAAGTTTGGGAAAATGCAATGGAAGGTGGTTAAAGGTACTATTCTCATCGCTCTAGGAAGAAAGAGGGGTTCGCTGTACATGGTCAGTTTACCTTCTAAGGGAGTGACCATCCCTATTCAGAAGAAAGTAAAAAATCCGGTTCACAGAGTCTAGTGGGCAGCAGAAGGTTGGTTTTGTAGGAGATAAACCTAGAGCCACAGGTCAGATTCGGGTTGAACGTGTATGGAAGGGTTTAAAAAAACAAGTTAAAGGTGTTCGTGACAAGGGGAGCACTGATGGTCAGTCAATCAAAGCTTCAGTTACATCTACTAGTTGACAGTGGTTAAAAGAACCAGTGTTCCATATGATAAAGTCTCTCCAAAAGGTTACCTGCTATATATGGAGAGTGTTTGTTCTCAGATTATCTAAGATCCGACAGTTTGTGTAAGTGGGAGTCGGTAGGGACAAAGGACGAATTAATGGCAGTTGTAGCCATGACTGACGTGTTGGGGCTCAGGGGAGCTTCAACGGGCCTTCAAGTTATCTGATGAGAAGGTCGCTACAACCAGGTGAGTTGAGGAAATTACTTGAGGTACAAGTGTTCACAAGGGATGACAGTTTGAAAATTATCAAGCCTCCAAGTGGGAGATTGTTGGGTTTGTGAAGGCCTAGGCTTGTTTGGGCCTGATTTACTTAAAGATCGATTAATTGGGTTTAATAAAGATTGAAAACATAGGAGGTTTTAGTCCGATCCTATATCTATTTATTTGAGTTTGTTTATATTTTCTTTTCCCCTAAGCTAGAAACCTTAGACAAATCTCTATATATAGTCATATTGTACTTGTAATTCCTCACGAGTGAGGTTGTAATAGTAATAAAATACCCTGGTTACATCCCGTGGATGTAGGTTGGTCTAGACTGAACCACATAAATCCCGTGTGTTCATCTTCGTTTATTTCTCTTGTAATATTTGTAGGGTCCCGTTTTGTGTAATAGTCTTTTGTATTTACTTGTGCTTTAAAGTTTTTATTATTTAGCTAGTCGGCTTGCTTTCTTTGTAAGTTCGGGCCATAGGCATGTAAACAAAGCCCGCTTGGGCCCAAAGTAATAACTTGCATGAGATACTTCAACCTATATAAGGTGAAGTATCCTCATGCAACACCAACTTTTTTGCAAATAAACTAAACCTTATCCTTATCTACCAACTCTCCTCTCTCACTCTCTTTCTCTCTTCTTCGGCCAATAACAATCCAAATAAGATTCTTGGTTCCTCACTGGTGATTTCCGCTAGCTAGTGTTGAGATTGATCCAAGTAAACTAGTTGTTGTGTTGGTTGATCCGTCCTTAGGACCACTTTGCTCTTGATATTCGGGTTATATTTCCGCGTCTACCTGAACCGAAACGTTAAATATCCGTTGAAGATTTGGAAATAAAGAGAACTTTCTCTTTCACTAAACACTACACTTTCTATCTTTATTTCTTTTGTGTTTACAAACTAAGATCCGAGTATTGTTAGTGATTTCCGCTAACTAACAACACGGATTGATCCGAATAAGGTTGTTAGATCCGTCCAAAGAGGACCTACAAGTGGTATTAGAGCTTTCGGCTCAACTTTTGTTGTTTTTGGATCAAAATTTTCGGGTTTTGATATATGTTTTTGTTAGATTTGAGCTTGTTTTTCATGTTACTCGCTACTTTTGGAGTGCTATACATTATAGAGATACCCGAAAAACATCAAATCTAAGTTTTTGATGTTTTTGAGTTTTGTGTCCGGGTTCAGATCCCGTTTAAAAAATCAGATATGCCAATCTATTAGTTTTTAGCTAAAGTTCCTTAGACTTTATTGTTAGTTCGGGCTTAATCTTTAAAAAAAAACTAATCGAATGATGTAATCGATTTGATTGTTGACTTTTTGACCTCGACCCCAAAAAAATATATATATTTCTAATCGAATCGAATGAAGTAATCGAGTTGACTGTTGACTTTTAGACTTTGACCCAAAAAAATTACTTAGTCTTTTCTTAAAAAAAACTTAGTTTTCTTAAAAAAAATGTCTTGCAGTTCTAAGCTTGAAGGAAGTCTGAATATGAGGGAAGGACAAAAGTACACTTTAAAAGGAGAATACAATATGTTTAAACATATTCAAGGAGAATCGATTGCCTCTCTCATCAACATATATGATTCACTCGTCACTGAAATGAGAAGTGCCGGTATCATCCATGAGTTGTCTGAGATCAACATCAAGTTGTTGAATTCACTGCCTTACGCATGGAACATCAGTGTGGTACCATCAAGAAAACCACAAATCTGAATACCATAACACTCTCAGAGTTGGCTTCTACCATCAAGTCTTTTGAATTAATGGATGACAATATTCAAATAAACAATCAGTCAAATGTAAATAAAGTTGGGACATGTTTGG